>NC_057861.1:424718814-425037314 GCF_019393635.1 Dromiciops gliroides | reverse complement strand
ATGCTTCCTTCTTCCAGGACCAAGGCAGTCTGCTTGCTATCATTCTGGAGATTTGTTGCCCACCTGCTCACCCTGCATTTGTGCTGGCGCATCCTGTTATCACAGCTCAACTGGGCACCATGCACCCTGTCAATCAGAGTGAGGAAGCTCTAGGCTGAGAGTTGAGACAAGGTTCCCTCTCCAACTCATTCAGACAGCTGAGCAGACTTGGGCACGTGGACAACCACAGCCTAGCTCACAATCTGAACATCCAAAGGACGTGAGATGCTGGCAGCCGGTGGAAATGAGACTTTAAGGAGTAAAGGACAGATAAATGTTGTCAGGACATGAAAAGCCACCGAAGAAGGCTCAGTAGAAAGGAAAATGAAGATCTCTAGACAAAGGAAGGCAAAAGATAAAGAGAAGTAAAAGATGGTAAGAGGAAAGGGTTAACAGAAGAAAGGGCACCAGAAAAGCAAGCAGAAGAGAAATGAAACGAGTGGCAGGCAAGGAAAACAAAACAAAACCTTGGAGAGAGACAAGGGAGGAGGAGAATGGAAAACTCTTTTAGGAGACAGTGACTCTGTGGGACAGCAGGGCTTCTGATCAGCTCTCCATCTGATGGTGGCAACTTGCCATTGATCAGAGTGCTTCATTCAAACCACTTGAGTAAACACACTTGAACATTTTTTAAAAGTCAGAAACAATAGGGCTTTCAGAATCTTTTTTCTAAACAGCAAACCTGGCCAAAAAAAAAAGTTCTCCATCTTTTTGTATTACTCTAAAAACAAAGAAACTCAACTCCAAATAGCCCCACAGCAAATGACATAATGTAAGTAGAGTGCTTTGCTTACTCTATATAAATGCCACTTATTATTGTTATCTTGGAGAAACATATTCATGATGCTTAGCAACCCCATCCCCCCCACTTTCAAAACTCCTTAAGCATGTGAGAGCTAAACACCAGCAAAGAAAGGATGTATTATCAAATTCTTTTGATTAGGAGTATTTACTGTACTCAACTTCAGAGAAAACTGTGTGTTTCAGTTGGGTTGGAGATTTAAAGAAGATAAACAGCTCATTTTACAGGTAATTTACCAAATTATAACTTGGACTTTTTAATTTGGTAGGACTCGTGATTTCAAAGGAATGTCTCCCTTTCTTATGTTCAGTCGTTTCAGTCATGTATAGCTCTTCTTGACTCCACTTGGGGTTTTCTTGGCGAAGACACTTACAGATAAATAAACTGTGAAAAACAAAGTGAAGTGACTTACCCGGGATCACACAGCTAGTAAGTGTCTGAGGCTAGATTTGAACTCACAAAGATTCTTGATTCCAAATCTAGTGCTCTATCTACTGCACCACCTAGCTGCCCAGGACATAGTCAAATTCAACTATCATCTCCTTCATTCTATGGGTTTCTTTGTTTTCTTTGGCTTTTCATCAAGACCTATTAATTCACAGGTGTAGGTGGCCCAGCGGATAGTGGGCTGGAATTGGAGTTAGGAAGTCAAGTTCAAATTCAGCCTCAGATACCCACTAGTCACTGGGTGAGTAAGTCATTTAACCTCTTTTTGCCTCAGTTTCCTCACTGTAAAATGGGGATACTAATAGTACCTACCTCTAGGGTTATTGTGAGGATCAAATGAGGTAAGAATTATAAAGTACTTGGCACAGGGTGTGATTTATATAGTAAGTGCTATATAAGTATCAGCTGTTGTTGTTATTATTATTATTATCCTCTGTCCACTCACCCTGATCAATAATCTACTCTCAAAGAGTCATCATGACGCTGAGGAGTTAAATGATTTGCCCAAAATCACATGCTCAGTGAGTGGCAGAACTGTAGGATTTGAACCCAGGTCTTCCTTCCTCTGAAGCTGGCTCTCTAACCATTATATGTCTCTCTGTTGTATGCTTTGTCCTCTCTTAATGTAGACTAAGGCCACATAAGAATGTGAGCCCCTAGGAAGTGGGGATTGTTTCCTTCTATGATTTTAGACACTTAACAAATGCTTGTTGATTGGTGAATTAGCTTTTTTTGGCTGCCAAATCTTTATCTTCCAAACCTCTATCTGCATCACAGAATCTCAGAATTGTAAGGGACCTCAGAGGTCATCTAGTCTAAGAGGAATTCCTGAATCAGAATCTCCTCTAACTTGGTGACGAGCCATTATAAAGCCTCTAAGTGGAAGCCCCTGGAAATAGGGAGTTCAGTACCTTCTGAGGCAGCTCATCCACTTTGGGCCAGCTGTAACTTTTAGGAAGCTTTTCCTTAAATCAAGAAGAAATCTGCCTTACTTCAGCATCCACACTCTGCTCTCAATTAAATTCTATGAGGTATTGCAAGTATTTTCATTCCCATTTTACAGATGAAAAAACTGTGCTTCACAGATTCACAGATATTGAGGCTTCAAATGTAGGTTTGCAGTCCAGCTCTACACAGTCCTCAGCTCTCGAATTTCTTGGGTTCCTCTCCTCACCAAAAATAATACCTCTACATGTCAATTTGACCCATTCCCTTCTTCTAATCTGGCAGCTAGATGGTGCAGTGGAGAGAATTCCTGAGTTCAAATCTGGCCTCAGATACTTACTAGCTGTGTAATGCTGGGTAAATCACTTCAGCCTGTTTGCCTCAGTTTCCCCATCCATTAAATGAATGGAGTAGGAAATGGCAAACCTCTCCAGCGTCTTTGCCAAAAAGACCCCAATGCGGGGTGGCAGAGTTCCTGTCTATCTACTGGTCCTTTCCCTGCCGCCCATAAGCATGCCCAAGTTTGCCCTGTTCTGAAAAATCTTCCTCAGACCCCACAATTCTCTCAATCAATAGGCATTCACTAAATGCCTACTGTATGCCAGGCAGTGTGCTGATTGATTGATTGAATAACAATCACCTTTTTCCAGAAAAATGTCAGTTTCTTGAAGTCAGGAATTATTTTGTTTCTCTCTTTTGATCCCTAGCCCTTTGGTTGGTGGCGGGGCGGGGATGCTATAGTAGACTTGGAAGCTGTGGTTTCAAGTTCTTCTTCTGAAGATAATGGTAAGTCATTCAGCCACATAAGACTACATATATTGCACCAGAGGTTCCAAAACAATGAAGTCACAAGTTCAGCTGGAACACACACACACACACACACACACACGCACGCACGCACGCACGCACGCGCGCGTTCCCTGATACTTAGCCCTGTGCCTTGCAAATAGTAGGTAATACAACACATGTTTGTTGATTGATTTTCACCTTTGTATTACTAATGATTCACACACTACCGGGCACATAGTTGGGGTTTGATAAATGCTTGTTGAATAAGATTCTGTGAGATTGAACGAGAGCTGTTATTCTTTCCCTGAAAAGGCCACAGAAAGCTAAAAAGATGGGGGCAGACTGCTTCTGTATGTAGAGCTGGCAAACGACCTTAATTAGCTTCTTTGTATGTACAAACATTTTCACTCCACTCTACTTAACAATCAGCAGCCAGAGTGAGGCTCTCACTGGAAGATGGGCCAGAAGCAGCCGCCTACTCCCCGGCACCATTATAAAGGAGCCCTAGGTAAGCCGTCCGGGTAGTAAATCCATCTCTTTAACACTGAGATTGCAATGGAAAAGTTGCTGGGTTTTTTGGCTGTAGCCAAAGCACACTGACAGCTTTTACCAGGGTGTGATATCTAAGACGCTCCTTAGCAGCATCAGGCAATTGGCTTTCCCAGCAGGAGCTCAAAGCTGTAGATTTTGTGCAATTAAGGGAGCTTGTCAGTGCAAGGTTGGGAGCAGTCCACACATGCCGGACTGAGTTGGCACGTCCTTGGCATTTACAAAGTCCAGATGTCTTTATCTTCTTGGGCACCAAGTTAGATTCTGTCCAGATGGCATGTTGATTGCTCGAGGCTCCCATGATTGAATTACCAAGGCTGTTATCTGTTCAGCGGTTTCAAAAACACCTAGCACATTCATGCACCAGCCTCTGAAAACGGAGCTAATGCCAGGGGCGCTCCCTGAGGAGAAGTAACTGCTGAAGCCCTGGAGGGCTCCCTAGTCTGGATGCCATCCATTTTCTGCTGATTTTCTGCTAAAAGGCCAGAGTTTCCCTGGGGGGTCCCCAAGCAAAAACCAAGGGAGTTTCCTCTCCTCAATTCACCCAGCTTATTGAGCTCATCTGGGCAGATTCATGCCTTTGGGCATCCCACGCTTAATCAAAGAGATGATCCCAAAGCCTCCTAGAGAGCTGACATTTAAATAGCCCTTTGCAGTTTCCTTTTCATGCTAATAATAATAACTTACATTTGTTTGGGGCTTAGAGTTTCCAAAAGTCTTCAACAGACATTGTCAGTTTAGATCTTCACAATAATACTGTGAGCTGAATAATGGGAATAGTATAGCTTACATCTATATAGTCCTTGAAGGTGTGTAGAGTGCTTTGTATGGGTTTCAGTAAAGATTCGAATTAAGATGGAGATGGAAAGATACAGAGACAGAGATGGAGATAGAGCTAAAGCTAGAGACAGAAATAGTAAGATACAATAGAGACAGAGATGGAGATGGAGATAGAACAGAGACAGAAATAGAGATAGAGCTAGAGACAGAGAGAGACAGAACAGAGACAAAGAGAAACAGAGATGGAGACAGAGATACAGAAGCAGAGATAGAGCAGAAGATGGAGAAAGAGATGATATAGACCTCATTTGATCCTGACAGCAACTTTGTAAAGTAGGTGCTATAATTATCCTCATTTTACACATAAGAAAACTGAGTCTTAAAAAGGGTAAGTGACATGCCCAGGATCACATAGCTATTCTAATTCTGAAAGAGGATTCTAACGTGGGTCTTCTAGGATACATGGCCAAAAATCTGATGGACTAGACCAGTAATTGTAATAGAAAATTCAGGAATAATTGCATTGGAAATAGAGCATCCCCACAGACATAATTGCTGCCTATGATCACCCAGACTTAACATTGACCCATAAAAATGTAAGAACAATGGGTTTTTTTTGTTTTGTTTTTTGGGGGTTTTGGGGTTTTTGGGTTTTTTTAGTGAGGCAATTAGGGTTAAGTGACTTGCCCAGGGTCACACAGCTAGTAAGTGTTAAGTGTCTGAGGCCGGATTTGAACTCAGGTACTCCACTGAGCCACCTAGCTGCCCCAGAACAATGTTTTAATAGATGTCATCATATTGAATATTCATAACTCCAATCTACAAGGAATGAAACACTCTCAAAAGATAGAACTCTAGCAGAAGAAATCAAAACCATATGTGAAGAGGTACATATTAATCTCCTCATCCCGTGTGTTTCTGGAGTTGTTCAGAAAATGCTTTCACTGGACTTGCAGAAGATGAGCTGTTATCCCAATACTTTTATTCCTCTGCAATAATTAACCATTTAAGTCACCTGTGCATTAGTCTGGAAAGCATTAAGCATAAAAGAACAATGATAGAGTAGAGATATGCCAGAAATGCTTTTATCTGAATTTTATCAAATGTCAAGAGAGGATAGAGACCAGATCTGTGGTTTCACTGGTAAAGGGAACACCATGGTAAGGAAGGTTCTTCTACCAGTGCCAGTCTAGAGACTTGCCTTGATCGCTAAGAGGTTATGAGATTCATCCAGGGTCACATAGCCAGTACACATCAGAGACAGGATTTGAAACTGGTTTGCCTAGAATGATAATAACAAGAATACCGTTTTTGTTGTTTGCTTGGCGTGGTTGTTGTTGTTAATAGAAGCTCAACTCACTGTTCATATTAGGAGAAACAACAGCAAAGGAGGGGAAGGCCAGTCAAGGTGATACATGGCAGGAAGTCTGGCTTCCCTGAGACCACTACAGTATCTGTGATGGGAAACAAGAAATCCTGGTGAATTGGGTTCTGATAATTGCTCAGGTTTGATTGGCATATCAGCCAATGAGATGATGCTCCTATGAATCTCAGAAGGAGACAGGTGGACAGTTTCAGCCTCACCCTACTTTTAAGGATAGTTCTGATTGGCTAGAATAGTTAGAGGCAAAGGCTTCATCCTGCTTCTTGTCAACAGCAAACTCAGTCCCAATTCATACAACTTATCTTCAATCAATGCAGGAATATGATTAAAGAAAATAACACTTTATCCCTAAGCCTGGATTAGATGAAATGTTGTTGTTGTTGTTGTGTTATGTTGTGGTGGTGGTGGTGGTGATGGTCCCTGATTCCAAGGAGGACCAGTGACAAAATTATGTCTTGACTCTTGCACGATTGGATTTAAGTGAGGCAGAGCTGCACAAAGTCTTCATCTTCACTCTCCCAGAGTCACCAAAGCCCAGTGAAAAGACAAAAGTCAGGACAACAGGTGATGCCACCGGAGCTCCCCAGGATGCAGTGGGTGACCCTTGCAAAGCTCTAAGCAGCCCACAGACTCTGTTTCAGCCGCCTTCCTGGCCATTGGAACAAATTGTTCTCATTCGCCCATTCTGCTGGGGGAAGTCTTCAAATGCTTGAGGTAGACATCCCCCTAATTCATCCACAGGTTTGAGGCCTGTCAATTACCCTCAGCTGCTGAGATGGTTCTACCAGGGTGTGGCCACTGAGGGCTTGCAGAGCCCTTTTCAGGGCTGCTCATCCACCTCTGGACTTAGGTCTTCCTGACTCTAAGCTGCTTCTAGAACAGCAGAATAATACTAGCAACTAGATAACACTTATAGATCCTACTGCATACCTGCTATGTACCAGGCATCATGCTAAGCACTTCACAATTATTATCTTGTTTGATCCTCACAAGAAGCATGAGAAGTAGGTGCTATTATTATCCCCATTTTACAGATGAGGAAACTGAGGCAGTCAGAGAGGTTAAGTGATTTTCCCAGAGCCATACAGCCAGTAAGTATCCGAGACTGGATTTAAACTCAGCCCTTCCTGATTCCAGGCCTGGTACTGTAGAATGGGAAAAATATATTGGCTCCGGAATCAAAGAACCTGGGTTCAAATCTCATTCCTGACGCTTACTCCCTGTATCACCCTGGACAAAGATTTTAAGCTACTTGATCCTCAGTCTCCTCATCTATAAAATAAGAGAGTTACACTAGGTCTCTTCAAGCTCTAGATTTCTGATCCTAGATTAGAAGGAATCAAAGTCGTATAAAGAACAAAGTAGGGGCAGCTAGGTGGCACAGTGGATAGAGTACCGGCCCTGGATTCAGGAGGACCTGAGTTCAGACACTTAAACACTTACTAGCTGTGTGACCCTGGGCAAGTCACTTAACCCCAATTGCCCCACAAAAAAAAAAGAACAAAGTAAACAATTTTGACAATAATCAAAACTTTCCTACAGAGGCTTGACAAGTGTAAAAGAAAAAAAAAACACACAGGAGAGAGAAAAGCCCTGACGGAGGAAGTTATGTGACCCTGGGCAAGTCACTTACCCCCATTTGACTTAGTTTCCTCATCTATAAAATGAGCTGGAAAAGGAAATGACAAATCACTCTAATATCTTTTCCAAGAAAACTCCAAATGGGGTCATGAAGAGTCATTCATGACTGAAAAACAACTGAACAACCACAACAACATCGAATGACAGAACAGTTCCATCCAGAGAGGTGATGGAAGCTTTAATTTCTTTACAAAATTGCAATTATCGGGCCAGGTAAGATCTATAGTTATTGGCTCAAACTCTTTGATCCATGAAGGAAAGGATTCTACCATCTCCTTCTCGAACACAAGCTTTACCTACCTTACTCAACAGGAGGCATCAGGTATCTATTCACCAAAGCTGAGAACACCAACTACACTTCCAAAGGTAGGACAATGAGGTGTTGACATACTTTATGCTGAGCACTCACAGCTTATATCACTCATACACACATACACACACACACCACAACAACAACAACAATGACAACAACAACAATAACAATCACTGGCTAACACTTAAAAGAGAATAAATACTATATTGGCAAAAGAGCAAATAAAAGTGCATATGAACATCCTGACAGTCTAAAAAGCAACCTATTATCAATAAAGATAATTATTGAACAAGCAGCCCCAAAGATTCATATCATTTATATTGCTTATGTTGGTTATCATAAAGCCTTTGACTCAGTCCCATACTCTTGGCTTGTTCATGTACTGCAAATATATGGAATAGGTCCAAACAGAGTGAGAATATTAGAGTATTTAACATCCACATGGAAAACTCTTCTCCATTTAAAATATGACAGTGTGATAATGTCAAAAATGAACAAAAACACATTTTTCAAGGAAAACTCTTTAAACACATTATGGTTCTGCCTAGCTTTAAATCCATTATCATCTCTCCTACAATGAAATAAATATGGTTTCCAAATTAAAGGAGTCAAAACAAAACTTATTAGCTCCTCAATGTATATAGATGCAATCAAGCCAGATTGTTTCACTAAAAAACACATTAAACAGCTCCTTCATTTCATGGAATATTTATCCATTGATATTGATTTGTTATTTGGGTTCATTAAGTATAAAATAATAATCACATACGAAGGAAAGATCAAATCTGAAGGTTTCAAACTTGTATGCAGAAGTCACAATGAGCCAGTGGATGAGACAATACCTACAAATACTATTAACTCCTCTAGGCAAGCAAAACGGAACATGAGGATATCAAAAGAAGACTGGTTAAATGGGGGGTTTTTGTTTGTTTTGGAGTTTTTTCTGGTGAGGCAATGAGGGTTAAATGATTTGCCCAGGGTCATACAGCTGTTATGTGTCAACTGTCTGAGGCCAGATTTGAACTCAGGTCCTCCTGAATCCAGGGCCAGTAGTGCTTCCTTCATCCATTGCGCCACTTAGCTGCCTCCAGACTGTGGTCAAATGTTAAGGGTGCAGTGGACTCATCAGATCCTCCCTATCTACTGTGGGGAGAGAATACCCTCTGGAACATGTGAAGCTGAGCTGGGCTTCCCTGACTATTTCCTGTGATGCATGTAGGTCAGTGCTACAGGACTTGTATTTTAGAGTGACAGAGACATCCTTGGATTATTCCCTTTGTCTCTCTGGCAGTGGCAGAGGCAAAGGCCAAGGCCACTAAGCCAGGAAGGAACTCCCACTCAGTGAACTTTAAAAGAAGAAATCACATTCGTTTTTGCTTTCTTTTTCTTTTTCCTGTCTCAGAGCATGTGATATGTGTCTCCCTCTCTCTGTCTGTCTCTCTCTTCCTCCCTCCTCTCGTTTCTCTTTATCTCTGTGCCTCTGTGTCTGTCTCTCTCTCTCTGTCTCTCTCTCTCTCTGTCTCTGTCTCTCTCTCTCTCTCTGTTTCTCTCTCTCTGACTTTCAGTGATCACTTAAACACGGCAGTAGGCACATTTGCCACATGGGAGAGCCTGAACCTAGACCACTGACCTCTGGCTACCTCTTCCACTTTGTTTCTTTCCTTGAGCATAAGTGAACCAATAGCAAGCCTGCCATGTCTTTCTCTGCCCAAGAAGGATGGTTCTAACCTCAAGAGTTGGAGAAATCAGACCTCCTGTGTGGGGCCCTAGCAATTCAGGCCAACTATCTCCTAAAGTATATCTGCATCAGTGGAGGAAGTGCACAGAATGCCATCACAGATTCTTGAAGACCACTCTTCCCAGAGACCTGTACAGTCCCCATAAGTTATAGCAGTAACTTTGGTGAGGTCCCATGAAATAATACCAGAGAAGGCACCTATGACAAAGAAGTAGAGGAGCAACTCCTACACACATATGAGTGAAGCTCAGTAAAAATGCGAAAACACAAAGGAACATGCAGGCACAGAAAGAGAACAGATGCAGATAGAAGTGGGGTTTGAAATTAAAAACAGCAAAGGGTCAAAAGTCAAGTCAGTCAGTCAATCAATATTTGTTAAGAACCTACTACGTGGGGGCAGCTAGGTGGCACAGTGGATAGAGCACCATCCCTGGATTCACGAGGACCTGAGTTCAAATCCGGCCTCAGACCCTTGACACTTACTAGTTGTGTGACACTGGGCAAGTCACTTAACCCCAATTGCCTCACCAAAAAAAAAAAAAAAATACAACCTACTATGTGCTAGGCACTGGGCTAAGCATTGGGAATACAAAAAGAAAAAAAAAGCAAAAAGATAATTCCTGCCCTCAAGGAGCTGATAATCTAATGGGAGAGACAACAAGCAAACCAACATGTATGACTATAAAACAGTATGTACAAACTATAAAGCTAGAATTCTAAAAGCCAAGGCAAAATTAAGGAACTGAATGAAATGGAGAAAAAGAGCAAATATGAAGTAGAATGCCTGCTGCCTGAACACATTTTGGCAAGGGGAAAACATGATTAAGAGCCTTCCACCAAAAGTCCCCTTCCAGTGCTTCATCATGGCATTAAAGCGACCCTGAGCTTTCCAAGAGGCCACCAATGAAACACAAGGGCAGGAAGGTTCCACTGAGACAGAAAAGGCATCAAATATAGTTCCAGTAATTGACTATATCTGTCCTCTGGGGACCAGCCTAAATAAGTTTGTTCAGTGAAGCTCATCCCCAGCCTGGCCACAGGGAGCTGAATTTTTCCAGCCACAGGAACTCTCAAAGACCATCTCCTAAATTATAGAGGGGTTGTGATATCTACCAATAAAGGGGAACCCAGAATGATGAAATCATAGAACCTTAAATTATGGAGTTAATGATATAAGAACAAAGGAAATCCAATTACATCACCAGCTTGTTGCTTGCTGTCCAGTATGGAAGCTTAGCCCAGAAGCAGAGTTCAGATTGTTCCAACAACGAAGGGGCGTCACTAAAGCCTCAGAATGGGGAGGAGGAAGCCAGAGATGCAGACATGGGAAGGTTAGAGAATAAAATGGAGGAGAGATTCAGGCAGGAGTTAGGACTTAATCCAACCATTCCTTCTGGCCTCCATTTGCATGCCAAGGGGCTGAGGCTCTTTTTCTAACCCTCAGCACCTGTGGTAGGGATTAGTCCTATACAGAACTGGAATGGTTTTGTATAGTTTTCTCTTCTCTTAGAGGTTTCCAAAGCACCCCAGACTACCAGGAGGCTTTAAAAGTTTCTTTGTGGGTAACGTTTCGGAGACATCAAGGAAATCTGAACCCTGCTTCCCTTCCTGGCCTATACTCTTCCCCATGTCTCAGCCCTGCCCCCTGTACCAGAAGGTTGTTGTACATTCCCTTAGCCTGGGGCTCTGCCAAACCGCACCGTGCTCCACCCACTGGTTGTAGCATTGCCAGGGCTCTGGCACCTCACGTCATCACCACTCGCGCTGACTCCTACATAGCCTGGCAAAATTATAATGATTGGAAGCCTAGTGAGGGCAGTCATGTGACTGTCAGAGCGGCCATCCCATTGGCTGGGGCTGTGTGGGGTGTTTTCTAGGTTTGGGGGAGGAGAATTGGCATTCTAGATGGAAGCTGGAAAGTGACAGGTGTTCTGCTGCGTATTTTCAGCTGATTCCTGGGTGGTGGTATTTTTTTCAGGTATTATAATTTCCCTTTCCCGATTTTATTTTCCTTTCCCTTGATCCTACTGATCCTGTTTGTGTGTTGTTGTTTTTTTAAGTTCGTTCTTGTTAAAATAAATCTTGTTCTGTTTTGAGGGAAGCTGCCGGTCTCCTTCCTTGCCCCAATATTACGGCGAGCCGCTTAGCTAGCACTCCCCAATTAAAAAATTGGTCCCCCACAACTTGTAGAATATTATGTATATAGTAATATGTGCATGTGTTGTCTCCTTTGATAGAAAGCAAACTCCTTCGGGGCAGGAACTGTTTTCATTTCTGTCTTGTACCCCACCCCACCCAGCATGCTGCCTAGCACTATAACTTGTGCTTCAATATATGCTTATTGATTGATCACCTAATCAATCAACAAATATTTATCCGATGCCCTATGTGCCAAGGACTGTGCTAGGCCCTGGAAATGCAAAGGCAAAAGAGAAAAAATCCCTGATCTCAAGGAACTTATATCTATTGGGTGAGACAACATTGTTGTTGGTTCAGTCATGTCCAACTCTTCTTGACTCCATGGACCATACTGTCCCATGGGGTTTTCTTCGATTTGCTTTTTTTTAAAAAGGCAATTAGGGTTAAGTGACTTGCCCAAGGTCACACAGCCATTAAGGGTCTGAGGCCGATTTTAAATGCAAGTCTTCTGACTCAGGCCCAACACTATCCACTGAGTCATCTAGCTGCCCCTAAGACAACATATATAAATTTAAATACATACACAAATAAATACACAATAAAAACATAGTAGTTAGGGAGAACACTAATGGTTGGGGGGATCAGGAAAGGTGTCAGGTGGAAAGTAATATAAAAGTAAAGTAAAGTAGAGCAGAGATTTGAAGGAAATCAGGAATCCTGACAGGCAGAGGTGAGGAGGAAAAGCATTTCAGGCATGAGGATGAACAGTACAAAAGGTCAGAGATGGGACTTCAAGTGCTATGTGTGAGGAATAAAGAATGGGCCAGTTTGTCTGGACCACAGAATGTAAGAAGGTTGGAATATACAACATGGCTAGAGAGATAGGTAAGGATGAGTTTGTAAAGGACTTTGAAGGCCCAAAAGGGTAATTTCATTTTTAACTGGGAGGTGATACAGACCCACTAGAGTTTATTGAGGTGGGGAATGAGACAGATTTGTGCTTATGGGAAATCATTTTGGCATTATGGGAAATCAGATGGAAATCCATTTGAGTGGAAGGTGGATTGAAGTTATGAATGACTTAAAGTGGGGAGACCATTTAGGAAGACATTACAATACTCTGGGTTAGAAGTGAACTAAGGTGGTGGCTGTAGAATAGACAGTCGAAGTCAGTTGGGAGGAACAGCAAGGTCTGGCCACCTTTTGGATATGTGAGATGAGAGGATGTGAAGAATCATGGATAACACTTAGGTTACAAACCTGGAAGACTAGGAGAATGATAATACTCCTTGACATGAATATGGAATTTAGGAAGAGGGGAGGGTTTGGAGGGAGAAGGAGAATACCAAGTTCTGTTTTGGACATGCTATGTCTCCAGGACATACCATTTGAAATGTTCAGTAGGCAGTAGTCCAGGACCAAAGCTCAGGAGAGAGACTGGGCCTGGATATATAGATTTGTGAGTCATCTGCATAGAGATCATAATTTAACCAATGGGAATTAATGAGATCATTAAGAGAGGGGGGAAAGGGAGAAGAGAAGATGGCCCAGGAGAGAATCTTGGAATATAGTAGTAGTAATAGTAGTAGTAGTAGTAGTAGTAGTAGTAGTAGTAGTAGTAGTAGTAGTAGAGCAGTTTCAGTCATTTCTGACTCTTTACAACTGCATTTTGGTATTTTTTGGCAGAGATACTAGAATGGCTTGCCATTTCCTTTTCCAACTCATTTTAGGAAACATGAAATAGATAATGATCTGGCATTGAAGACTAAGAAGAGGCCAAACAAGTAAGACAAGAACTAGGGGGAGAGCAGTGCCAAGTAAACCCAGAGTATTAAGGAAAAGAAGGATTGGTACATGAATTGAGGTGGTAAGGTAAGAGCTCATAGGAAGATTATGACGAAATCCAGTTTTTCACCTTCACTGTGCCACCTCACCCAAAACCTCAGGGCATCCTTTTGCCCATCCTACTCTGTAGTCACACTTCACCTTGCTCCAAGCAATTATTTTGATGGAGCTTCTTCAAATCAATAAAAGTTCTCTAAGGCTTCCCAGTAGCTCTCAATTTCAGGGGTAGAAAACTTAACATCTGCCAAAACTGGTCCACATCAAAATGAATTATTAGTCTGGGAACCAAATACACCACCCACCCCCAGCCCTAGACCAGAGGTTCTTCATCTTTTTTGTGTCAACTCTCCCATTTCCCCACAGTCTGGTGAAGCCTATAAATCCCTTCTCAGATTAACATTTTTAAAGCACAAAATGAAATCCATAGGATTACAAAGAAAATTAATTATGGTAATAATAAAGACATATTTTTCCCAACCAAGCTCATGGACTTCCCAAAATCTATCAGTGGAGCCCAGGTTGAGAACATCTAGCCTAGAGTTGCTCAAATACATCAGGTTTACCATCAGGAAGTGCTGTGTTAATCATTCATACTCCCAGTGGGGCTGAACTTTTGGTGGTGGGTGGGTGGGGAGGGGCCCAGGCCAAGAGAGATTTCCTCTTTTTGTGGTAAGAGGAGGGAGGAACTGCCCAAAGGGTGAAAACTTTGACCCATGTTTTCACTTTTGTCAGAGCTCCCGGCTTTGAGCTCTTGGGTTGTTGTATATTTCATTGACAGCCACTGCTTGACTCAAGAGGGTGGACGGGGCAGCTGGGCTTGAAGTCATACAAGCCTTAGAGATGTCAGGCTACATGTGCTGCCTGCTTCTGGTCATCCCGTTGACTCCTCACTGTGTAGGAGTTATATCTGCAGCCCAGATGTGCACTGAGGTAAGTTCTATAAAAGTAGGGGTACAGGAGAAGAGAAGAGACAAAAGAGAGGGAGGGGAACCTGGAAGGAGTGGAAAGGCTAGTCTTTCTCTAGGTTAAATCCAGATGTACAATTTGGAATCTGACCTGAGTTCAAGCATCCCACTATTCAATCTCCCTCAATAAAAGGAAAATGAGGAGCACGGCCAGATTTTCTTTTGGGGGGGTGGGGGGTGGAGTAAGCCAGATATCTCAGACAGAATGGGAAGCAGGCTCAGTGTCAGGAAAGAAAAGGTCTGGGAATATTCTTTTCTTCAGCCAACCATGTCCCAGAAAGAATTCTATTTCACATTCATAGAATATTAGAGCTAGAAGAAATCTTAGAGATCATTCCAACTCTCTAATTTTTATAGATTAGTGAATGGAGGACCAGGGACTAACCCAAGATCAGAGAACCAATGGGTGGCAGAGCTGGAATTAGAACTCAGGTTTTCTGATACTAAGTCATAGTCTCTTTCCAGTGAATTAAGTCATAGTCTCTTTCCAGTGAACATAGAGAGTGGGATCATTGAAAGGGTTTCAAGGCAAAGCATCAACCAATTTGTTGCCACTAACTTATTCCTCATTCTCACAAAGCAGAAATGGGTGTTAAAGAGTGGGGGGAGGGTGACCCATATTTGGTTTAGAGATGTTTACAACTCCAAGGTCCTTTCCAACTCTAAATCCTAAAGATATAAACCCTCTGCCAACATCCCCTCATTTTTCCACAGCTCTCCATTTTGTCATTCCAACACAAAGAACAAAAAAGGAGAGAAGAGCCAATTTTACCTAACTTCTACGCACTCAAACTGTGTTTTTCAAATTAGGAGTTCTTTCTAAGGGTTATTATGGAAGAACTCAGTCTTGCTCCCTTTTCTCATCAAATGCCCACCCTCAGCCTTCCTCCTCAGCTCTTCCCGAGTGGGTTGCCTGGCATTATCTATTTTTCCAATTCCTAGGCCTGTCTGACAACTGCTTCCATGGTGGCTGAAACCTGCATCTTGGCTGCTGGGCCCCTATGTGACAAGTGGGCTGCCTTGGTGCATTGGGGTTGATGTGATGTTAATGGCTGTGAGCAGATGGATGGATGGCATTTGAGTTAGGCTGAGGTAGGGCCAGAAAGTCAGATCAGCAACTACAAACAAAACAGGAATTAGGAGGTAGGATGGTAAGGTACAGGGAGAGAAGACAGACTTGATGAAAAGAACACAATCCAAAACAGAAGTTCGTAAAAACAGACAACATAAAAAGGAGACTGAAACAAGACCAGAAGCAGGAATAAAAGATAAGTTTGGGAGTAGACAGATAAAGGTTAGGTTGAGGTCAGACTTGAAACAGAAGTGTATGAACATGAGAAGGGTATGGCCACCCTTGATCTATAAACTTGTGTTTCTGATTTTTAATCGTAATAACTATATTTCAGCATAATTGATTTCCTATTGATTTTCTTTATAATCTTTTGTATTTTATTTAATGCATATACTATACACATACATACATATATATACTTGAAGCAATAACATATATATAATATAGAAAAGCCTATGAACTCTTTCCAAGTATATTGTGTATGCATGCATGTAGCAATAAGACACATATAATTGAAGTCCATAGGCTTCAGTAGACTGAAAAGGAGTCTTTGAAACAAAAACTGTCAAGAACACTTGGTCTAGACATTAAGACTTCTTAGCAGCAAAAGGGATATTTGTAAAGGACAGTTAGGATAGGAGGTAAAGGACTGCCTTAGAGTCAGGAAGAACTGCTTCATGTATGTGATATGTATGTGTATATATGTATCCTGTATATTTGTGTATAGTTGTTATTCAGTTGTTTCAGTCACTTGTCTGAATCTTTGTGACCCATTTGGGGTTTTCTTGGCGAAGATACTGGAGGGTTTGCATTTCCTGCCTCCAGCTCATTTTACAGATGAAGGAAACTGAGGCAAACAATGTTAAGTGACTCGCCAGGGTCACACAGCTAGGAAGTATCTGAGCCCAGATTTGAACTCAAGAAGATGAGTCTTCCTGACTGTAGGTCCGGTGCTTTATCCATTGTGCCACCTGGTGCCAGTATTATACTATATGGATACATATTGGTTACACCATAGAATGTAAATTCTTTGAGGAGAGGGACTATTTCCCTTTTTCTCTCTGTGGCCCTATCCAGACCTAATGGTAAGCCCTTAACAAGTTCTTATTGGCTAATTGATTGGTTGATACCAGCTTCAGGCCGTGATCAAGTACCTTAAGCTCCCAGTGCTTTAAGTCAAAGCTTAAACTGAGTCTGAATGTGGGGGTCGAAAAAAAATTTGGCAGCAAATGTTTGATATGTATATCCATTTTATATACCTATATATCCTGGGTTGCATAAAATTCCCCCAGGGTGAAAAGGGGTCTGAGTGGGAAAAGAAGCCCTGCTCTTGGCAAATCTCTAACTGTTAAGTTAACAAATGATTTGTATCGCAAAAGCTTCCACATGGTGAGTTAGTTACCTGCATTGATGATATCAAAGACATTAACCAAAGGACATTTCTCAAAGACATCTTAAAGTCTGTCCTTGAAGACAGAGCAGAATGACAAATCTATGCACACATACATGGGGAGGGAAAATCCCTCAGTCTCGAAGTGGGCAAATCCATGGCCCAATGACCAGTCCCTGTTGATTGATCAACTTTCAGTTCAAGACATCATCATAAAATTACTGTACTTTAATAAGCCAGCACTTTGGCTGGGGCAGGAGAGACACAGTAACTTCATTTTGGGGTTTTATTTTTTTCGTTTTTTTCTAATTATTAATTTTTACTTTAATTCTAAGCGTAGCAAACTATAACTAAATAGAATATTTGCATATGCAGAGGGAACAGAAAAAGAACATTATACTTGAAACCTCAGGCTCTGTCATGTACATTTGCTTTTCTTTTTAAATATAAGTTCAACTGTAGCTCTCAAAGCCGTCCTGTTATTTGACTTTCTTTTCTAGTCTTCCTTTTGTTTTGTTTTTTCTATTTTCTTTTTTAAAGATGCTTCAATCACCTTCTTTTCCTTTCTCTTTTTTTTGGTGGGGCAATGAGGGTTAAGTGATTTGCTCAGGGTCACACAGCTAGTAAGTATTCAAGTGTCTGGGGCCGGATTTGAACTCAGGTCCTCCTGAATCCAGAGCTGGTGCTTTATCCAACTGCAGCACCTAGCTGCCCTCTTTCTTTTCTTTGTAAAAAAATCACTTCATTTTGTGGTAATTTTACATTCAGAATTCAATCAGTTCCACAGGTGGACAAGACGAACAGCCCCTGTAACTCCTAAGAGCAGAAAGAAGGCTGCATGATGCTATAGAAGAAAACAGCTTGGAGTCTGTCAGAGGGCTCATACTCACTGTCTCTGTGCCATCTGGGAGCCTTGGTGGTCTCCTAGCCTTAGTTTGCTCTTGAGCGGAAACTGAAAGCCATTGGATTGGATGACATCTAAGTTTCCTTCCACCTCTAACTCTGTGGGTCATATAACTGCACTCTGGGGGACCAGGCTACAGTGCTTGGGAAAGATGAAGCACATCTAACAGGAGTCAACAGGACCTTGCAGAGTCAAGCACGGAAGGCCAAAGTAGCTGATTCTGAGCCTGCTCAATTAGCTTTGCTTTAGGGGTAGAGGAAAAAGAGGAAAAAACCAGGAGATGAGTATTTGCTCCATCCTGCTACTCCTGAAGCCACAAGCTCAGGCTTCCTCCTGCTCTTGTGCAGTCAGGTGGCTACTACAAGGTGGAGCCTTGAAGAATCTCAGGCTATACAACTTTGATCTAAAACCTGACTCTTTTCATTTTTCAGGTCGTGTCCCACTCTCTGTGACCCCATTTGGGGTTTTCTTGGCAAAGATACTGGAGTGGTTTGCCATTTCCTGCTCCAAACTCATTTTAAAAATGAGGGAAACTGAGGTCAAAGGGTTGAGTGACTGCCCAGGGTCACACAGCTAGTGTCTGAGGTCATATTTGAAATCAGGAAGATCAGTCTTCCTGACTTTAGGTCCAGTGCTCTACTCACTGTGTCACCCAGCTGCCCCCCCCCCCCATAACATGTTTAAGAAGCCTCAATTTGTATTAGGAGCTACAGCATAGAAAGCACCTGACCTCAAATTTTGCAACTTCCCCTATAGTATATTGGCCATTGTCCCTAAGGCTGCTCCTACTCTACCTCTGATATTTTCCAGTTCTGTGATGATTGGCAGTTACTTAGCCTCCTTGAGTTTCAGTTTCCAAATAACAATACCTACCTCCTAGATGAGATCATTCTTTGCTAACCTTAAAGACCTATATCAATATCAGTTTAAATTACCATTGTCTTTAAAGAGTAATTCCTTTAAGCCAAACATTGCCCTTCTCCTAGCTCTGACTTTCTCTTGTAATGTGAATGAAGTAACAACTCAGTCTGAATTGGTCTATCAGAATTTAGAATGAGTTATCCCAGCAGCAATTATTAAGTGCCTACTATATGTCAGCAACTATGCCTAAGAGGCTGGGGTTAAAAGACAGTTCCTGCTGCCAGTATCTCACAATCTAAAATGAGGGAGGACCGCATGTGAATAGCTATAGGCAAATGACCTATAAATGGATTTTTGTGTAGACTCAGTTGTGCCCTGATTCTTCGTGACCCTATTTGGCGTTTTTCTTGCAAAAGAATACTGGAGTGGTTTGCCATTTCCTTCTCCAGCTTATTTGACAGGTGAGGGAACCGAGGCAAACAGGGTGAAGTGACTTGCCCAGGGTCGCATAGCTAGTAAGGCTCTGAGGCAGGAATTGAAAACTCAGGAAGATAGGTCTTGTTAGAATATTTTTGAATTGACTAACAATTTGGGGGGGGGGGACTAAAGCTGACTGGAAGACTAATCTGGAGACAGTTGACTATTTGGCTATCTGACTTCATTAATTTAATGTTGGGCCGTTTGTAAAGTTCCACCACACTGCTCCCAAACTGATAAACTAAAGATTAAGAAGCCTCTTAACCAAATAATCAAAGCAGAGTTTATTTATGAGATACTATTTCAAATTAGGAATACAGGGAAATAAAATGTACAACCTGACTGCTTTCCTGTGGTCTCTTTCCACTGCTTCTCTTTCCCACCTGCTGCACTTCCAACTTCTTGAATACAATAAGGGCCTTAGCCGCCTCAGGCCTCAGGGCACGTTACACTTTCCCTGGTTTGTATTAAGGCCTGTAACCTTGTCAGTCTGCTCTTGTCAGTTTGCCCTTCCGCCTCTCTTTTGCCTGCTCCTAGTCCTTCTCTTCTTCTCCTGCGTCCTTGTAGCCCCGTCTCTAGTCTCCAATCTTTGCCGTCTCCTCAGCCGCCTCTTGACCTCTTCTTGTCTGTCCGAACCCCTGAGTCTTGTCTATCTAGTCCGTCCTCAGCCTGTCCTCCTTTATCTAGTCCGTCCCCTTCCTTCTTTTTCTATCTCACTCCCAGGCCTATATATACCTTTTCTTCTCTCCACTCAAATCTCGGGGCTTCCTTCGCCCCCACAGGACCAAGCTAATCTGCCAGCCAGAGCTGCAGCTGCGGGGGGGGGGGGGGGGGGGGGGGGGGGTGCTCTCGAGCCTCATGCCTCAGCACAGACCATCCGGGATCCTTCAGATAGCTCCGCTCAGGTCGGAGCTGGGGGCTTCCCCCCCCCACCCCAGCTGTCTGACCTGGCGTCTTGTATAGCCCACAGGGCTTTTTCACTCAGCTGAAGCTGAGGAGGAGGGGGAGAGACCCTGAGGGCCCTAAGGCTTTCTAATCTAGCCTAAAGGTAGGGTCCCCAAATCAAAATAAATTTCCACAGTCTTCCTGATTCCAGGTCTAGCTCTCTACCCACTGCACCACCATAGCTGTCCCTATATAAAAGATGAATTGGAGAAATTACCGGGGGAGGGGGAGGGGGAGGGGGAGGGGGCACTAGCATTACAGAGCTATCAGGAAAGGCAGAAGGCGAGGATTTAGAGAGACTCGAAGGATGCCAGGGAAAACAGGAGGTGGAGATGAGGAGAGAGGACAGGTCACTTTGGACAGAATTAGACTAGTCACACATTCTGAACATGGGGAGGGTAAGTCTGAGTAGGTGGTATGGTATGTGGTCCTAAAAACATGTGGATCTCATGGATGCTCTAGGAATAGGAATGATCTGTCACCGGGGAAGAAAGCTGGAAAGTTTTTGAGATCCACTAGAAGTCCTTTACTAGACAGTCCAGGGTCGGGCCAGCCAATGTATTCAAATTGTAGACAAATTCATAATGTACGCCAATGTCTCTTGGTAATGGTCCAAGGAATAACCAAATACCTTGAGTTGAGAGCCGGTTCAGGTGCTCTGAGTAGCCTAAGAAAGCAGTTCTCAAGGGTGCCGATTCTCATCCCGGTGCCCCACAGGCCAGCATTTGACCGTGGCTGCATTTGATCCCTTGCCTATGTTCTCATTAACTCAATTTATCAATGATCCAGTGAACAAGTATTAAACCCCTACTGTGTACAGAGCCCTAGGGAGCTCTCTATGAATGTAAGTTATAGAGAAGGTGTTGACCCATATTGGGAGAGTGAGTTTCCTCACCCAGAAGTCCCCAATACCAATGATATCACAAGCCTAGTCCCTGTCCCTACCCCTGTATTTAGAGCATTATGCTAGACTGGAGGGACATACAAAGATAAATAAGACCTGATCCCTGCCCTTGTGGAACTTATAATCCAGGAGGAAAATCCACTATATTCAATTTAATTAAACTCATTTCAACCAGCATTTATTAAGCACCTAGTTTGTGCCACGTGCCAGGTATTGGTGATGCACAGACAAAAGTGAAGCTAATACTGCCTTCCAGGACTTCATATTAATAGCTCTAACACAAAGTAGGGCATGAGAAATGCAAAAGAGACATACAACTTCAATGGGAAGTTGTTAAAAACAGTGTACACTAGGGAAATCAAGGAAGGTTTCATGGAAGAAGTAGAATAGAGCTAGATAGTGAAGGCTGGATCTTCAGTAGGCAGATACTGGAGATTGTTGGAGGAGGAGGAGTAGAGTACATACATATACACACACATATATATATATATACATACATATATACATATGTGGGGGTAGGATGGTTGAATGGGGTGGGGTATACATGTCTATATATGTATGTATGTATATATGTGTATTGTGTATATACACACATGTGTATATATGAACCATATATATAGATATAGGTATATGAACCATAGATATATATATAGAGAGAAAGAGATATGAACCATAGATATATGAACCATAAATATGCCCTGCATTCACCAAGTCAGTTGCAACTTCAAGAAAAGAAAGGGTCTTTCTAATATGCTTTTTGAAAAGGCATATGCTTTGTCAAACCACATATCCTGGCATTTAAATTCGGGAATATATGTTCATTTTAGTATAGACAGAAAGGCAGCATAGGAATAGTTGTAGTAGATAGGTTCAAAATCCTACTTCTGGATGCGGTGTCCCAAAAGTCTTAGTGCAGTCTTAAGCTTTACTAACTTTAGAACTACAAATGCTACTAGCTTGCAAAAAACATTTGAAATGTTATTTGTACTTTTAAGATATTGATATATTTCTTATTAACAATTTCACGCTCATGCTGAACATTGCTCTAGTGAATTTTTGAATTGTGTAAAAATTTTCATCAGTCGCTTGCCCAGTAACCCAAAAGATTGCATTTTACCCTTAAAATCATCCAAAGAACAAGGTTTTGATGCATTCATGACAGTTTTGACAACCCAACAAGAAAAAGACTAATGGAAATAGATCAGACAAGCAAGAGGATCCACTCCACTAATCCTCAGGTCTGAGAAAGCATCATCATACACAACACATAATAACAGGGTGCATCATCATTTTCGAATTAAAATTTATTGCTCAAAACTCAATAACCATGTAAGAAATTTAAATAGTTAAACTTTCAAATGATTTTAAACCTAAGTTTGCAGTGTTGATTCTTCTGAAGGTATTAAAGCTTAAAACTTCACTAAGACTTTTGGAACATGCTATTAGCTGTGAGATCATTAGCATGTGAGATTCATTGAACTCCTCGGTGCTCCAGGGAACTCTTCTGGAACATAAATTGCTGAGGAACTCAGTTGTTGCCTGGCATCATCAGAGACTGTTTCTTCAGGGCGCCTTCCCTGACACCAATGATAATTTTTAAAAAAACATAGTTCTGGACCCCAAAAATCAGAGGAAATATAGTAATTCAAAGTGTCCAAGTAGGACAGGACATATTTCAGTACTGCCCATGTGGAAGGGAGAAGTATGAGATAAGTACACTGAGATGTATATAACAGGATTTGGAGAAGAATGGTCAGTTTGAATTGAGGTTTTACTAATTTGTTAACTGACCATGGGCAAGTTTCTTCCCATCTCTTGGCCTCAGTTTCCCCCTTTGTAAATTAAAAAATGTGAGACTAGAAAATTTCTTTTTTGTTTGTTTGTTTTTTTGTTTTTGTTTTTGCAGGGCAATGGGGGTTAAGTGACTTGCCCAGGGTCACACAGTCAAGTGTCCGAGGCCAGATTTGAACTCAGGAACTCCTGAATCCAGGGCTGGTGCTTTACCCACTGTGCCACCTAGCTACCCCGAGACTAGATAATTTCTAATGTCTCCTCCAGATCCAAATCTATGAACCTATGATCCCATTATAATTTCCGAACCACTGCATTAAAGTGAGTTTCTAAAGGCCTTTCAACCAAGGAGCCCAAAGGATTTGCTCATTGTGGTCAGTTTATTACTTAAGCTGAAAAGTCAAATGAGTAACAAGGTTTTCATTCATTTGTAGACATACCCCACCCCCCTAGTCTTATCTCCCTGCAGTCTCAGCTGCCTGTTACTAAATCTCATGAATGTGCCACCGATGCATCTTTACCACCATCTTCCCGTGGAGCAATGAAAGAAAATGACTGCTCGGGAGCTCCTGAGCATCCCCCCTCCTCCAAAGGCAATGCAGTATAATGCAAAATCAGGATCCAAGGATTTTGTGCTGGAAGGCACCTTTGACATCATGGTGTCCAACCCCTTCATTTTACAGAGGAGAAAATTGAGGCTGAAAGAGGAAAGGAGTTGCCCTCTTTTCCCACCCCACCTGTACCATCCATGGGGGGGGGGGTCGTTTAAAAGTCATTTTGTACTTCTTTGTCTTTTTTTCTGGTTTCTCTCCTGACAATCTCATATTAAGCGAAAGTTTTAATAGATTACGTGTGTGTGTGTGTGTGTGTGTGTGTGTGTGTGTGTGTGTGTATAGCTAGATGATGCAGTGGATAGAGTGCCAACCCTGAAGTCAGGAGAACCTGAATTCAAATATGGTCTCAGATACTTACTAGCTGCGTGACCCTGGGCAAGTCACTTTACCCTGTTCCCCTCAGTTTACTCATCTGTCAAATGAGCTGGAGAAGGAAATAGCAAACTATTCCAGTATCTTTGCCTAGAAAACCCCAAATAGGGTCATGAAGAGTAGAACACACCTGAAAATGAGTGAATAAAACATATATCTGAGGACTTACTCTGTGGTTTCATTAAACACAGGCACCCCCAGAAAAAGGAAACTCCTTTTATCAGGGCATGTCAGCACCTTTACAACTTATAGTCTTAGAGAGCAAGGAATGTCAAACTTTTTGGTCTCAAGACCCCTTTATACTCTGATTCAGGATCCCAATTATTCAGGATTTACCTGGGTTCTATCTATTGCAATTTACCATATTAGAAAAAAAAAGAGGGGCAGCTGGGTGGCCCAGTGGATAGAGCAGCAGCCCTGGAGTCAGGAGGATCTGAGTTCAAATCCAGCCTCAGACACTTGACACTTACTAGCTGTGTGACCCTGGGCAAGTCACTTAACCTCAATGGCCTCACCAAAAAAGAAAAGAAAAGAAACGTAAATTTCTTAGTATTTCTATGAAAATAATTTTGCCTTCATGGACTCCCTAGACATCCCTGGACCACCCTTTGAGAACCACTGTCCTAGAACACTGACAGGTTAAGACACTTGTGCTGATTTGCACAGTCAGAGGGGGTACTTGAACACAGGACATCCTACTTTGGAGGTTGACTCTCTATAAAATTAGTGTTTAAAATTCCAAAATGTTCTAGCTACTTTACCTTATTTGCACAAAATGACCCTACAAGGTAGGGAATAAATGCATCATTACCCCCATTTCACAGATGAAGAAAATGGGATTTTTAGCATTGCCATGATTTACCTAAGGTGACATAGTCTACTGGAGGCTTGGACTTGTTCAGATGAATTGTGAGGCCTTCATTTGAGTTCTGACTCTGGTGTTTCCCATATGTGTGACCTCCAGGACCAAATGCTTCCTTTCCAGATCTAAATCCTTGAATTCTGACTTCAAGTTCAGGGCTTTTTCCATTATACCACACTGCCTTTGGGCGTAGGCAGATGCTCTGCAGCTCTCTCCCAAGTAGTCATTTTCTTTCACTGCTCCAGGGAAAGAAGGTAAAGATGTATCCAGTGACACATTCACGGGCTCTAGTCATGGGCAGCTGAAACTACAGGAAGATAAAACAGGGGAAAGCTGATGAATAGCAAGAGCCTTCAGGGAAAATGATAGGGGCCCTTAGGTGTGGGAGGGATCTGCCCTCCTGCACCAGCAGAATTACAGGGGACTAAATGGGAAAGGCTCTGAAGAATGGCAATGAAATTATTAAATGCTTCTGGGAGACCCCAGGGAAGAATGATTTTACAAGCCTTCAGTGATTATTTTGTTAGAGAAAAGGAGACTAAATAAAATGTATCTACACTACTCAGATCTGAAAGGACTAAGGCAGCATTCCTGGGTTTTTTTCTAGTTAGCTTGTGCAAGAACTAGGTGAACAATCAAAACAGTGAGAAAAAGTCCCTCTAACAGAGAGCCTGTTAAGTGCCTACTCTGTGCACTGTGCTAAGCACTAAAAATACAAAGGGAAAAGGCGACCCTTGTTCTTGGGGAGCTCACAATCTAATGGGAGACACAACATACAAGCAGCCATGTACAAACAAGTGTATTACAAGTGTGTAATAATGAAAAGTTGGGAGTGGCCAATAGGGACAAGGCACCAGAATACTTTTTTGAACCAGGGTTGTGAGCCATTACTGGGGGAAGGGGGTGGTACTTATGGGGAAGAGAAGAAAAGACTCTTACTTGGCTGGAGAGTTATACTGATCACCAACATTAAATCAGGAGAGACCTGGGTTTCAATCCTGCTTCTGACACTTATCATGTGACCCTGAGGAACTTCCCTAACATGCGCTAGATGATGAGAGAGAGGCACGATTGTGATAGATCCGAGTTGTCCAGTCAAGTCGGGGAGCATTTCTGCTGGAAATACGAAACAAAAACAAAAACAGTGCCCACCCTCAAAGGACTCACAGTCCAAAGGCTCCTATTTTCATTTAACTGACAGTTTAGAAGCGGGGCATAACACAAACACATGTAACTACAATAGTACATGATTCAGTTCAATTCAATTTGACAGGCATTTCTTAGACATCCCAGGTGCTAGAGCTAGGCATAGAGAAGGAAGTCAGCTTTTTGGTGGTTCCTAAAATCTCATTGAAGATGGCTCCTGGGGGATGAAAAGACAAAAATCCCTGCCCTCAAAGAGCTTCTTTTCTACAAGAGGTAAGAGGAGGCCCAGATCACTAACAGCTTCAGGGTTAGGGAGAGAGATCAGAAAAATCTTACCTAAGAGGGCAGCTGGGTGGCACTTAGTGCCTGGTCTGAAGTCAAGAAGTCATCTTCCTGAGATACTCACTCATCTACTTACTAGCCTCTAATACTTACTATCTGTGTGACCCTGGGCCAGTCACTTAGTGCTATTTGCCTCAGTTTCCTCATCTATAAAACAAGCTGGAGAAGGAAATGATAAACCACTCCAGGATCTTTGGAAGTGGGGTGGGAGTATATTTCAATTAAGGATGGGGGGGGCGCAGCTAGGTGGCACAGCAGATAGAGCACCGGCCCTGGAGTCAGGAGTACCTGAGTTCAAATCTGGCCTCAGACACTTGACACTTACTAGCTGTGTGACCCTGGGCAAATCACTTAACCCCAATTGCCTCACAAAAAAAAAAATTGAAAAAAAAAATTTGGGATGGGGCCAAGCCTATGCCAAGGTACAGAAAGAGGCAGGAGCTGGAATGGGGAATTGGGCAAGGAAGCCAGTTTAGCTGGAAGGCAGAGTAGGGAAGGCAGAGAGGTAAGATTGTGAAGGGCTTTAAAAAAAAATCATATGGAGGAGTTTATATTTTATCCTAGAGGAAATAGAAAAGTGTTATGTGAGGTCATGCAGGCTAATCCCACTCTAACCACACTGTCACAAATGGCCTAGTTTTAAATAATCCTTCTTTTAGCCTTGTGAACCCTTCAATTTTCCAACAATTGTTGAAAGTTAAGGTCCATCTTCTTTTGCAACAACCTGCCAGGTGGATAAATACCACCCTGCCCTCCCCTTCTGGGACCAAATGAATAAAAGACTTGCTTCTGAGCCCAAGTATGACAACCTGGCAGCCACCTTCACAATATTTTTGTTATTGTTGTTCTGTGGTTTTTCAGTAGTGTCCAACTGACTCTTCCTAACCCCATTTGGAGTTTTCTTGGCACAAATACTGGAGTGGTTTGCCATTTCCTTTCCCAGTTCATTTTACAGAGGAGGAAACTGAGGCAAACAGGGTTTAAGTGACTTGCCCAGGGTCACATGACTAGTAAGTGCCTGAGGGCAGACTTGAACTCATAAAGAAGAGTCTTCCTGACCCCAGGCCTGGCATTCTGTCCACTGAACCACCTAACTGCAATGAGACTTTTAGAAACCACCAAAAGGCTAAGCTCCTCCTCTTTCTCCTCCCACCAAAGTAGTAGAAAGAGTGCTAGGTTTTGGAGACAAGAGAACCTGGGTTCAAATGTCTGCCCTGCTACTTCTATATTGGTGACCTTGAACACATCATTTCCCCCTCTCTCGGACTCAGTTTCCTCAACTGTAAAATGAGAGGGTTGGACTTTATTATCTATCTCTGAGGTCCCTTCTAAGTCAAATCCCATAAGCAAGCACTTATTAAAGGCTTACTGTATACCAGGAGCTGTATTAAATATAGCTCCAAGTCTATGATCCTCTGTTTCTTGACATTCTCTCATTAGAGAGCACAGGATTTTCAATAGTTCAATTCAATTTAATCAACATTTATTAAGCACCTACTATGTGCAAATAAGAAAAAGAAAAAGAGTCTCTGCCCTCAAGGAATTTCCAATCTGATGGGGTGGGGAGGACACTACCCAGAAGGAAGCTGAAAAAGAGGGAGGTGCCAGAGGTCCAAGGGAGCGACTAATGGAAAGTGGAATTACCTGAAAAATTCAGCTACCAGCCCTCTATAAAGGAAGGCGTTAGGAGGAGTTTACTGCTCCACCCTCCAGCCCTCCAATCAGAGGGAGAAGCCATTGAGGAGTTGAGGATCAAGTCCATCAGTATGATAATGAGACTTCAGGTGATCAGTTTATCCAAGGCAGGACTTGATCTCCATGGAAGCAGAACTGTTGATGGAAAGTGGAGAGTTAGAAGGCTGGGTTCTAGTTCTTAGCTTACTATGTGCAAGCTGTGTGACCTGGGGTAGGTCCCTTAGACTCCCTGAGCCTGTTTCCTTATGTGAAGTAATTCCCCTTCTATACCCTCAATCCTCATCCTGTTGGGCTATAGGGAGGACAAAATGAAATATGTATATGAAAACCTTTATAAAACTAGAATAGGTTGTTTGATCTTAGGGTTGTTTGATTCATTAGGCCTAATGTCTTCTGTTCAGATGCAAACACCCCCCCCCAACCTTGCAATGTAGGTGATTTAATGGATAAAGTGCTAGATCTGGAGTCAGAAGACATGAGTTCAAATCTGACCTCGGACATTTACTAGTTGTATGACTCTGGACAAGTCACTTAATTGCCTCAGTTTCCTCATCGGTAAAGTGAGGATAATAATAGCACCTTCCTCCCAGGGTTGTTGCGATGATAAATTGAAATGATGTTTATACAGTACTTTGTAAATCTTAAAGTGTTGTTTAAATATTAACCATATCATTATTAATTATTATTATTAATAATTGTTATTTACTCTTTCCCTCTCTCTCTTCCAGTCTTAGTCTAAATGGGCTTATCAGGTCCTTTCCTGAGGGGTAATAACAGTTCAGAAGCAGCTAGATTATTCAGGGGATAGAGCACTGGACCTGAAGTCAGGAAGATCTGAGTTCAAATATGACCTCAGACATTTACTAACTGTGTGATCCTGGGCAAGGCATTTAACCTGTGTTTGCCTTAATCCACTGGAGAAAGAAATGGCAAATCATTCCAGTTTCTTTGCCAAGCGAACTTCCTGAACAGTACTGGTGTGCTATCCATGGGGTCACAAAGAGTCAGACTACTGAACAATAGCAGTAACAGTTCTCATGTATACGGTTTCACAGTTTGCAAAGCACTTTGCCTACTTTATCCCATTTGATCTTCATTATAATTCTGAGTTAATAAGAGGTATCTGGAAAAGGGACAGAACTAAGCCAGTGCCCAGAGCCTCACATTCCAACATCAGCTTTCTTTCTTATTAGCTGAATGTCCTTAGGCAAGTCACAACTTCCCTGGGCTTCAGTTTCTTCAGTTGTACAGTAAAGAGGTTGGGTAAGATGCTCTCTCAG
Organism: Dromiciops gliroides; assembly: GCF_019393635.1. NCBI lineage: Eukaryota > Metazoa > Chordata > Mammalia > Microbiotheria > Microbiotheriidae > Dromiciops > Dromiciops gliroides. Next base: position 425,008,283 of record NC_057861.1, on the reverse strand, counting down.
GTGGTGTTTCCACTTCTGAAAGTCTATGATTCTAAGAGAGTAGAGAGAAAGCAGGAGTTTGGGTGCCAGAGAAAGGAGTGCAGACAGAGCGTGACCCAAGGGGCTGAGAGAGTGGAAAAGAGCAGCTGAAGGCACCAGAAAATAAACTTCACATTTTTTCTAGAGCCAACCTTGCTTAGGATGAGTTCTCCTAAGGAAATGACTCTTCCCCTTGTCTCCGTTTCTCATGGTTACTTCCTTTTTAAAAATTATTTATTTATTTATTTTTGGTGAGGGAGATAAGGAGCTTCTGTAGCAAAATCAAAGGCATCTGGTCTTCCTCAAACACCAAAGTGTCCTTTACAACACTATGCTCACAGCCAAGACAGACTGAAGCAATGAAAAGATGGAGTCTGGCTGCCCTATTGGACCATGTCTGACACCTCTGGGAGTGGGTGGGACAAAGGGAGACGGGCTTTGTGTGGCCCCCTCAGTCAAGATCAGGTTGAGTTAAACTGGAGATCGTCTTATCTCTGCAGCTGTCTTACATTCTTTCTCTGCCTTCAATTGGTTTTGATTGCACAGATATCACAGATAGCATTATACAGTTATCCCTTCCACTTGAGAGAGTTATGGGAGTGGTACCCTTCCCCCCAAACCCTCCACTGTGCACTCTCCCACCCCCACCTCTGGAAAATCTGTGTAAAAATTTTTGGCCCTCCCTTCGTACCAGAGAAAAAGTCTGAATTATTATAGTATCAAAAGATAAAATATGTTGCTATCATACAATACTATACATATATTTTATGCATTTCTGAATTTCTAAACCTTTTCTGTGTCATCTGCTGGCCTTTGTGTGTTATCTGTGGCTTCTGCAAAATTCCCATTTAATTTCCTACGCTTATTGATGAAGTTGTGAACTCATCCAACCATTCTAGAGAGCAATTTGGAACCATGCCCAAAAGGCTGGAAAACTGTGTATACCCTTTGACCCAGCAATACCACTGCTGGGTCTGTATCCCAAAGAGAGCATAAAAAAGGGGAAAGGACCTGCATGTACAAAAATATTTATAGCTGTTCTCTCTGTGGTAGTAAAGAATTGGAAATCAAGGGCATGTCTATCAACTGGGGAGTGGCTGAACAAGTTGTGGTATATGAATGTAATGGAATAGTATTGTGCTGTAAGAAAGGATGAATGAGCAGGAGGAGTTCAAAGAAACCTGGAAAGATTTAAGTGGACTGATGCTGAGTGAAGTGAGCGGAACCAGGAGAACACTGTACACAGTAAGAGCAACACTGTATGATGATCAACCGTAATAGACTTAACTCTTCTCAGCAATTCAATGATCCAAGAAAATGCCAAAAGACTCGTGAAGGTAAATGCTCTCCACATCCAGAAAAATAACTGTGGAGTCTAAATGCAGATTGAAGCATACTATTTTCACTTTTGTTGTTTTTCTTTTCTTCTTGTTGTTTCTTCTTTCTTGTGTTTTTTTTCTCCCTTTTTGTTCTACAACATGACTAAAGGGGAAATATGTTTTTAAAAAATTTCCTATGCTGACCTGTGGTATAGAAAAACCACAATAAGGAAAGTCACAGGGTGGAAGGGATAAGTGTATAGGACTTTAAAGTTTGCAAAGCACTTTGCACATATTATCTCATCTGATCCTTACAACAACCTTGTGAAGTAAATGCTTTATCAGCCCCATTTTTTTCCAATGGGAAAACTGAGGCAAGGAGAGTTTAAGTGAATTTCCCAGGACTATGAATCTATCTATTAAGTGTCTGAGGCAAGCTTCCAAGTCCTAACCTGGCTCCAAATGTGGCACTGTCTCCATCATGCCACCTAGCTGCATCAATAAAGTACCATAATAAAGCATTTTGGTTGTTCTGTCTCTCAAATGAAAGGAAGCAGGGATCCCAGACCCAGAGAGCCAGGCAGGATGGGTGCTCCAATTTCCAGGGCAATCAGATTTAGGCTGTTGGTAGCAGAAGAAAACGAAAATATGGACAGAAAGCCAGCCACAGAAGCTGCTTCCGCCTTTTGGTCAGCCACTGCCAATGCAGAGAAGTACTGGGGACTTCCTCTTTCTATTCTAGATGTCTTCTGTTCCCACCCCCCCACCCCCATTTACTGCCCCTCTCTGCTTTGGCTTCTTATCAAGCAGAATGGAGTCATTAGGATGTGACCTTGTCTAGCACTTGGAGGGAGAGGTTCTGACGGGCCTCCCCACCTGGGCAGGGCTGCCCTGTATCCATGACCTCCTGCAATCTATCGATCAAAGGAGCCCCATGTGGTCTGTCCACCCTGGTCCCCTTAGGTAGCAGGGGGCAGCTCACAACCTTATTTTCTCTTTGTTCATCCACAGCTCTCTCAGAGCAGGAGCTTTTTTTTTTTTTAACCCAAAGTATCACTCATTGACTGAGTGCTGTGTCTGTATTTTTCCTTTGTCTTTCCCCATGGGGGTTCATTTGCATTTTTCAATCAGGACCTTCTTTTGCTTTTCTTCCCGACCCCCCCAACCCCCCCACCCCGCCGCTGTGTTCCTAACTCCTTTAGATCCATCTGTCTTTTCTTTCTGCTTGCTTGTGTTGAAATCACCTTCCAATTTAGCAGCCTTGAATTTCACTCAAGGGCTGTTCTCTCCCTTTATCCATGTAACATCAGCACTTTCCACTTTTAATATGAAACCAGCAGCTAGGTGGTGGCTCAGTGAATAAAACGCTGGGTCTGGAGTCAGGAAGACCTGAGTTCAACTCTGGCCTCAGATACTTACTAGCTGTGTGGCCTTGGGCAAGTTACTTAACCCTATTTGCCTCAGTTTCCTCATCTGTAAAAAAGAGCTAGAGAAGGAAGTGGCAAACCAATCGAGAATCTTTGTCAAGCCAACTCCAAAAAGGGATCAAAAAGCATTGGATGTGACTCAACAACCATTTATTCAGTGTTTGCTCTATGCAAACTACTTGGAGAGAGTCTTGTTTTGTTTAGGGGAAGAGGGAACTTGTAATTTCTTTCTTTCTTTCTTTCTATTGCAGGGCAATTGGGGTTAAGTGACTTGCCCAGGGTCACCCAGTTAGTATTAAGTGTCTGAGGCCAGATTTGAACTCAGGTCCTCCTGACTCCAGGGCCAGAGCGCTATCCACTGAGCCAGCTAGCTGCCCCATGGAAACTTGTAATTTCAGTAGACAGAGCACTGAGCCCTCGAATCAGGAAGACCTGAATTCCACATCTATCTCAGATACTAGCTGAGTGACCCTCCAAGTTGCTTAACCTATTTGCCTCAGTTTCCTGAACTGTAAAATTGGGAAGATAATGATAGCAGCTTCCTCCCAGGATCGTTGTGAGTATCAAATGAGATAATATTTGTAAAATCACTTAGCATAGAGCTGGCACATAATTGATGCTTGTTTCCTTCCTTTCTCTTAAAAAGGAAAGTCCTACCCATTCAGTTTGGCTGTTTTCAGCAACTTACAGTCTTAGGGCTTGGGAACTGAAAAGTTAAGTGACTTGTCCAGGATCACACAGTCTGTGTATGTCAGAGGCAGGATTTTAACCCAGATCTTTTTGACTATAAGGCACCTCTCTAAGCACCACTGTAGGCTGCCTCTTCCTTAGAGATGTACAAAGCTTAAATACACAAGTCTTGACTGAACTCACCATCTAGTTTGGGGTAGTTAAATGATCAGAAAGAGAAGCAGTGTGGCACAGTAGATGGAAGGTAGAAGAAGGAAAACCTGGGTTCAAATTCCACCTCCAACATCTTTCTGTATGATCATGGATATGCCAATTTATCTCTTTGAACCTCAGTTTTCTCATCTGTGGAATGGAGATTCGGTAGTTACCCTATCTACCTCATAAAGTTGTTGTGAGAACAGATTGAGATAAAGTATATAAAGTGTTTTTGCAAACCTTAAAGTTCTGTATAAATGTTTTATTATCACAACATACTTATAACTATACTATATATTATTAGTCTATACTATATAATTTTACAGATGAGGAAACTGAAGCAAATAGAATTAAGTGACTTGCCTATGTTCACACAGCTAGTAAGAGTTTGAGGCCAGATTTGAATTCAGGTCTTTTTTTTTTTTTTTTTTTTTTTAGTGAGGCAATTGGGGTTAAGTGACTTGCCCAGCGTTACACAGCTAGTAAGTGTTAAGTGTCTGAGGCCGGATTTGAACTCAGGTCCTCCTGAATCCAGGGCCAGTGCTCTACCCACTGCACCACCTAGCCGCCCCGAATTCAGGTCTTCTTGACTCCAGGCCAAGCATTCTATCCACTGCACCAGCCTAGCCACTGATTTAATATTAAAAGTGGAAAGTGTTGATGATACATGAATAAAGGGATAGAACATCCCTTGAGTGAAATTCAAAGGCTGCTAAATCAGAAGGTGTTTTCAACAAAGCAATATTATATAACATTATATGTTATAGTGCATATAATATAGACAATATTTAATAAGCTTCATAATATTTTATATATTATTACTCTAATGTGAAATAGCATAGGACCAGCCTATAAAAGCAATGCTGAAGGGAACACTTACTAGGAAGATAAGAGAAAGTTTCCTGGGGGACGTGGCATTTGAAATAGGCCAAAAATTAGGATTTCGACAGATGGAGATGAGGATATAAAATTTCAGGCAGAGGGAACAATGTAAGCCATGGGCCAAAGGTGGGACAGCATGGGGCATGTATGGGGTATGCTGAGTAGTCAAGCTCTGCTGAGTTGAACACAGAATGGAAGTGTGCAAAAGCTGATAGGGGGTTGAACTAGTGTCAGGGGTGGATGTTTGGGTAATGAGATGTTGGGTGATAATAAAAAAAACAGGAAGGAGAAGTGGGGACCAGTTCAAGAGACCACAGACATGGTATTTATGGGACTTGACAACCTGTTTTTAAAAGAGAAGGAAAAGTTCACAATAATACTCCAATTTCAACTTTGGAGAATGGGACGAATGATGATGTCATGGAGTAAAATAAGGAAGCCAAAAAGTATGATAGGTAATGGGGAAAACATTCTGGAGGCAGTGTGTGGCAGTGGGGAGAGCACTGGCTTTGGATTCGAAGGACCTGGGTTCAAATCCCACCTCTGATACTGGGTAAATCATTTGATCTCTCTAGGATTCCATTTCCTCATCTGTAAAATGAGGGCATGGATTAAGTGACCTCTACAGTTGTTGTTGTTCAATCATTTCAGACATGTCTGACTCTCTGTGACCCCATTTGGGGTTTTCTTGGCAAAGATACTGGAGTGATTTGCCATTTCCTTTTCCAGCTCATTTTACAGATGAGGAAACTGAGGCAAACTGGGTTAACTGACTTGCCCAGGATCACTCAGCTAGGAAGTGACTGAGCCTAGATTTGAACTCGGGAAGATGAATCTTCCTGAATCCTCACCACTCCAGCCTTAGATATATGATCCTAAGAGTCTATCTTACTATCTTACTTCCCTTTATAACAAATTATTTTTTAAAAAGGAGAAAAAAGTTGTTCAGCAAATCTAACCAACACAGTCCAATAGAACATACAACATTTTCATCCAGAGCTCCCCATTCATATCTCTTCTTTGGGTCATCAAAATCACATTATAGTCTTAAGTTTCCATTTTAAAATTGAATAACTGTTGTTATTGGTTTTCTTTCTTTTTCTTTTTTTTTTTTTTGTGGGGCAATGGGGGTAAAGTGACTTGCCCAGGGTCACACAGCTAGTAAGTGTCACATGTCTGAGGCCAGATTTGAACTCAGGTCCTCCTGAATCCAGGGCCAGTGCTTGATCCACTGTGCTACCTAGCTGCCCCTTTCTTCCTTTTTCTTGGTTGTTTTCCTGGTTCTGTTTACTTCACTTTGCATCAGTTTGTCTGTCTTCTCATGTTCTCCTTGTAGTCTTCATTTCATTGTTTTTCACAAGGCAGTAATATGCCACTATCATATTTGTGTACCACAATTTGTTTAGTTATTCATTCCCTAATCAATGTAAGTGAAGTTTGTTTCTCATTCTTTGTTGTTGTTTTTGTTTTTGTTGTTGTTGTTTTTACTACAAATGGTGCCTCTATAAATATTTTGCTGTATATTGACCTTTGTTTCTGACTTTGATTTCTTTGGGAGATATACCTAGCATTGGGATCTCTGAGACAAAGGGGATAGACATTTTAGTCACTCTCTCAGAATAATTTAAAATTATTTCACTGAATGCTATTACTAATTCAGAGCTCCACCAATGTCACGTTAGTTCTACTGTATTTTATAACCCCTCCTACATTGATTATTTCCATTTTATTGTAGTTGTCCCTTTCAAGAAGTTTGATGACCCATGGGTGAGATAGTGGTTTGATGTTAGGAGAGGTAAGGAAAGATTTTTAAAAAGCAATTTGGGGAAACTTATACATGTTTTTATGCAAATGGCATAGAGTCAGGGGCAGCTAGGTGGCGCAGTGGATAGAGCACTGGCCCTGGAGTCAGGAGTACCTGAGTTCAGATCCGGCCTCAGACACTTAACACTTGCTAGCTGTGTGACCCTGAGCAGGTCACTTGACCCCAATTGCTTCACTAAAAAACAAACAAATAAGCAAATGGCATAGAGTCAATGAAGATAGAAAGATGAAAGGTGCTTTAGAGACTATAGAATGATTGAGTATGGTTCAAGAGTAGGCACAAGAGTCTACTTGCCAAGACAAACCCAGGAACTCTATGAACACAAATACAAAACACTTTTGACACAAATCAAATCACAGCTAAATAATTGGAAAAATATCAATTGCTCATGGATAGGTCAAGCTAATATAATAAAAATGACAATTCTACCTAAATTAATTTACATATTCAGTGCCATACCAATCAGACTACCTAAAATTTTCTAGAGCTAGAAAAAAATAATTAACAAAATTAATCTGGAAAAACCAAAGGTCAAGAAAAAAAATGCACAGGAAAGTGGGCTAGCTGTAGCAAATCTGAGGCTTTACTATAAAGCAGCAGTCATCAAAACTATTTGGTACTGACTAAGAAATAGAGTGGAGGATCAATGGAATAGGTTAGGCACAGGAGACACAGTAGTAAATGACTTTAGTAATGTACTGTTTGATAAACCCCAAAACTCCAACTTCTGGGATAGGAACTCAGTATTTGACAAAAACTGCTGAGAAAACTGGAAGATAATATGGCAGAAACTAGGCATAGGCGAACATCTTATACCTTGTACTAAAATAAGGTCAAAATGGGTACATGATTTAGACATAAAAGGTGATACCATGGGTAAATTAGGAGAGGAAGGAATAATTTACCTCTCAGATCTTTGGAAAGGAGAACAGTTTATTACCAAACAAGAGATAGAGAATATTATGAAATGCAAAATGAATGATTTTGATCACATTAAATTAAAAAGGTTTTGTACAAACAGAAGCAATGCATGCAAAATTAGAAGGGAGACAGAAAGCTGGGTCACAATTTTTATAGCCAGTACTTTTTTTTTTTTAGAGAGGCAATTGGGGTTAAGTGACTTGCCCAGGGTCACACAGCTAGTAAGTGTTAAGTTTCTGAGGCCGGATTTGAACTCAGGTCCTCCTGACTCCAGGGCTGGTGCTCTATGCACTGTGCCACCTAGGTGCCCCCACCAGTACTTCTGATAAAGGCCTCATTTCTTTTTTTTTTTCCCATTATATGTAAAGATAGTGGGGCAGCTAGATGGCGCAGTGGATAGAGCACCGGCCCTGGATTCAGGAGTACCTGAGTTCAAATCTGGCCTCAGACAGTTAACACTTACTAGCTGTGTGACCCTGGGCAAGTCACTTAACCCCAATTGCCTCACTAAAAGCAAAAAAAACCAAAACAAAACATGTAAAGATAGTTCTCAACTTTTGTTCATACAAGCTTTCCAATTTCAGATTTTTCTCCCTCCCCCCTCCCTCCTCCCTCCCCTAGACAGCAGGTAATCTGATATAGGTATATATATATATATATATAACATTAAACATATTTCTGCATTAGTCATGTTATAAGAGAAAAATCAGAGCAATGAGGAAAAACCTCAAAATAGAAAAACAACAACAGCACCAAAAACAAAAGAAATAGTATGGTTCGTTCAGCATCTATACTCCACAGTTTTTTTTCTTCTTGGATTTGGAGATTCTCTTCCATCATGAGTTCCCTGGAACTCTTCTGTACCATTGCATTGGTGAAAAGAATATATTCCATCACAGTAGATCAATACACAATGTTGATGATACTGTGTACAATGTTTTTCTGGTTCTGCTCATCTCACTCATCATCAGCCCATGCAAGACCCTCCAGATTTCTCTGAATTCCTCCTGCTTATTGTTTCTTACAAGGGCCTCATTTCTAAAATATATTGGGAACTAAATCAAATTTATAAGAATCCAAGTCATTCCCCAATTGAGAAATGGTCAAGGGATGTGAACAGACAGTTTTCTGATGAAGAAATCAAAGCTATATATTGTCATATGAAAAAATTATCTAAATCACTATTGATTAGAGAAATGCAAATTTAAATAACTCTGAGGTACCACCTGACACCTATCAGATTGGCTAATATGACAAAAAAAAGGAAAATAATAAATGTTGGAGAAGTTGTGGAAAAAATGGAACGCCAATGCATTATTGGTGCAGCTGTGAACTGACCCAACCATTCTGGAGAGCCGTTTGGAACTATGCCCAAAGCGCTATAAAACTGTGACCCAGCAATACCACTATTAGGTCTTTTTCCCAAAGAGATCATAAAAATGGAAAAGAACCCACATGTACAAAAATATTTATAGCTGCTCTTTTTGTGTTGGCAAGGAATTGGAAATTGAGGGGTTGCCCACCAATTGGAGAATGGTTCGACAAGTTATGGTATATCAATCAATGGAATACTATTGTGCTGTAAGAAACAATGAGCAGGTGGATTTCAGAGAAATCTGGAAGGACTTGCATGAACTGATGATGAGTGAGATGAGCAGAACCAGGAGAACATTGTACACAGTTTCTATAACATTATGTGTTGATCAACTGTGATAGACTTGATTCTTCTCACCACTACAATGGTCCAAGATAGTTCCAAAGGACTCATGATGGAAAATGCTCTCCAAATCCAGGGGAAAAAAAGAACTGCAGAATCTAGATGCAGATCGAAACATACTATTTCTATTGTTTTGGGGTTTGAGGGGTTTTTGGGGGGGCAATGAGGGTTAAGTGACTCGCCCAAGGTCACACAGCTAGTAAGTGTCAAGTGTCTGAGGCCGGATTTGAACTGAATCCAGAACAAGTGCTTTATCTACTGTGCCACCTAGCTGCCCCTATTTCTATTGTTTTTTATTATTGTTTTTCTTTTTTGAGGTTTTTCCTTTTTGCTCTTTCTTCTGTCATAATGCAGAAATATGTTTAATGTGACTGCACATACATAACCTATATCAGATTACTTGCTGTCTTGGGGAGGGGGGAGGGAGGGGAGGGAGGGAGAAAATTTTGAAACTAGAAATCTTATAAAAACAAATGTTGAAAACTAAAAAAAATTAATAAAAATTTTTAAAAATTAAAAAAAAGAAAGTGAAGTGGCAGACATGACCAATTTAATGACAAAATGCCAACAAGGTCTGTAATATCCTTAACTGGAAGATTACCCAGGCTCTTTGTAGTCTGAAGAGTCTGTGAGTTTATGATTTGACAGTAAAATAAAGAAATTTTAAAATAAAAAAAAAAGAATAGGCACAAGGGATGAGATCAAGAGCACAGATAGATTAATCTTGGCAAGGAGTAAGGACACCTCATTGTAAGACAAGAGGAGAGGAAGAGAGAATGGGTGAAGATACTCCAAAGTTTTAAGTTGCAGAGCAGCAGCATTGGGAAAGCTTACTTCAGATGACCTCAGGCTTCTAAGTGAAATAGGAGGCTAGATCATCTCACATGTGTGTAAGGGGTGAGGGATGTTATAGTATAGGTTTTAGAAGAGAGGAAAAGGTTTGAAACAATTCCTGTGGGAAATGACATCAAGAAGCAGTGAGAATTGAAAAGAAAGATTGTCCTGCAACTGTGAGGGTACAGATGAAGTTATGCTCCATAAATTTATAGCAGGTGAAATCATCATGATTTCATAGCTCTCTCCAAGGATTTGGTGGGGGGGGGCAGTCAGGGAACAGGAACACAACAATCTAGTAGTGGAGGTCACTCAGAGTTGAACATTAGCAGGCCAGTAACATGCAAGGCCAGGGGGATTAAGGTTTATTGTGTGGGGGTGGAGGATAGAGTATCTGTTGAACATGAAGAATTTGGAATATTTTAGACCTAACTCATTTCCTTGAAGATGATAATACCTCAATCCCAAAGTAATATTACAAGTCACCCAAAATGAAAATAACTGTTCATAAGTACACAAATTTTGTTCTGTCAACATATCAAACTTGGAGTCCCTGGGTAGCACAAGTATCCCATGCTGCCCAAACTCTGTATCCCAGCCTTCTCTTCTCTTCTAGAACTAAAGAACTAATGGGTAAAAAAATAAAAATTGCTACAGTTCAGAGGCCTAATAATTATTGCCCACTAAGCTCTAACTAATATTTTTGTAATTCTATTTTAAAATGTCTTTTCAAATTGATTAGCTTGAGCTTCCACTTACTCATTGCATTACTTACAGAGCCATGAATTTGTGAAACAACTTTAAGTAACCATGGAAACATGCAAAACTCAGGACTACTTTGTAGTGTGATTGATTCACTCTGGGCTCTCAGTTAGCTACTTCAGGTTCTAGGTATTTTGTGGGTCAGAATCCTCTCCAAACCATAGCTCAAAAGCCCCCACTAAAGTATTTTGTTTTTTATCAGTTAGTCAGATGACATATTCAGTTCATTACAAAGGCATTTTTCATAAAATAGCAATGTAAATAATAATTTTTCCTCTCCAACCTTGATCTCAATCTTCAACAAATATATATATATATATATATATATATATATATATATATATATATATATATATATATATATATATATATATATATACACACACACACACACACCCAGTGTATAGGAATTATGGGGCGGACATTCACAAAAAGGGAAACACAGGCATCCATATGTGAAGGGATGCACATGTGAATGTATAATCACAGTATATGCATGGAGGGGCAACTCATATCTTTGATACAAAGCTGGGCTATCTTCCACTGGTGTCATAGTATTGCTCTTTGCAAGACCTGCTCCCTTCCCATGCTCTCTCCAGCTGATCATCAACTCGGGCTATTTTCAGGGTCACAATGTTTTAAACAATATTTACTCGGGATGCTGTGACTGTAGCTCTTTCTATGGTAATAGTAATAATAATAATAGGATTTATATGGTGCTTTAAGATTTGCAAAGGGCTTTACAAATAGTTTTTCATTTGATACAAAAAAAACTGGAATGACTTATTATCTTCATTTTGCAAACAAAGAAACTGAGGGAAACAGAAGTTAAATAACTTGCCCAGGATCACACAACTAGTCAGTCTAAGGCAGAATTTGTATTCAAGTCTTCCTGGCTCTGAGTCCAGCACTTTTATGTACTATGTCACCTAGCTGTCTCAGCCTAGTTACCTCTAATATCCATTAAGGGATCTGAACCACCCTCCCCTTTTGGGTTGTAATTTCCACTCAAATGTTTTAGATTGTTTTCCTGCTTTAGTAAAGACAGGAGAATGGTCATCATTTAATGAGGGATCTTTCTGATAATTAAGGATTTGTAGTGGCTAAAGGTAACCATTGTGAGCATCAATTATTATTATTATTATTATTATTAATTGTGATTAATCAATTAGAATTAATCAATTAGGACTGTCCAGTATAGGAAATATAGATTCATGAGTTTTTATTTATAAAGTTCCTTAGAGCTGACAAAGTATCTTTTTCTGAGGTTAGTAGAGTTATTATTATTATTATTATTTTTTACAGATGTGGACAAGGAGGCTGAAATGGCTTATGTCATATCCATCCAGAACCACATAGTCAGAAACTATAAAAAGCAAGATAGAACTTGAGTTGCGACTAAAAGTCCAGTTTCTGTTCCCCTTCATCATGTCAAATGGACAGTGATCTTGGGTGAATTATTTTGGGTTTGGGGTATTCCTGTCCTTAGCCTGTTTGGGGGGCCACCATTGGGATAGTGGCCTCCAAACTGAATTTGGAGTCAGAAGAGATGGGTTCTGATCCTCTTCCACTTATTCTCCATGTTACTCTGGGCAATTCATTTTTATAACGAGGAGGTCAGGTTAGATGACTTCCATGATCTCATGGTGGTGCTATGGTGACCCTGGCAAATCACCTAACTCCCCAGGACCACTTCCTCATCTATAAAATGATGATTTAAAATTATATGGCTTTAGGTCCTGTCCAATTGTACATCTTGGATAGCACATATTATTTTGTGATTTGCCTTTTTCTCCTTTTAAAAAATGAGTACAAGGGGAATAAAACCTGCTAAATTGTAATGTTTCAGTTAACTGGACTTTATTCCATACAGTTGCATAACTCAGTGCACTTCCTGTTATTCTCCATTGCTCTAAACTCTAATATCCTTGAGAAGCTGAGTCTGATCTGCCTTCTTTGCAGGCTGGACAGGGAGGTGGAGTTTCTCTTCCTGTGGCTACTTGGCCACAGTTTCAAGAGTGCACCCAGGCTTTGGTTGAGCCTCATTGGAGAGCTGGGCTCTTCTCTCTGTATCCTTTTAGTGAGGTAAAGAACTTAGTGTGGCTCAGAGAAAGATTAGGTCTGGAGTTATTTAAGTATATCGTAAGAGCTCTGAAGCCCTAACAAATTCAAGAGGAGAAAAAAAAGTTTTTGCTGCCTTAAAGTCTCCTGCTACAAGGGCATAATGGAGCCAGACAAATTCTGCCACACTCTTTCTTGCTCCTGCTCGTCAGGGGTATCAGTGCTGCAGCTGAGGCAGCAGAGTGAAGGCCCAGGAGCAGCCCTGGTCTGGTCGGGTGAGGAATAGGGGAACCAGGGGCAGTCCAGCTGGAGCAGCAGCTGTGTCTCAATAGCTATGGGTGCTCCTGCTGCATACAGGGGCTGGCACCTGGGAATTGCCGCCCACATGTGTTGCCTCCCAGCAGTCAGTCAGCCAAATCAGAGGTTGAAATGCAAAGTGTGCATTTCAAAAACATGGTGAGAATTTGTAGAGATCCCTAAAGGACTGAGGTCTGTGTAAGACGCTGAATGAATTGCAAATTGATATAAATATACAATTTGCATTAGTGACAGTTATAATGCTTCCATCTCCTCCATGTGATTAAGAGGAAAATCTGACTTCCTTACTCTGAGCTTACTCATACTTCCCATGGTAAAAGGTGCCCAGATCAGCAGAAATCCCTATGAGTGAGTTATACTGTAAGGCAATTAGCATGGCAGGCCTGGTCTCTTCCGTAAAAGTGCATGCATTGAGGGAATGGATAATCTCAAGATTTTCAGGAGGGAAATGCTGATTTTGAGCCCAGGGGAACAGGAAGCTAGAGCAGGTCATTATCAGGCCTGGGATGGGGTGTGGTGAGTCAGAGTTAATGTCTTCTCTGGTGCCTCTACCAGGGGCGACTCATATCATAGTAAAGAGGAGGGGGGAAATAAGAAGAAAGGGGGAGGGGAAAGATAGGGGAGAAAGGCAGGTGAAGGGAGAAAAAAAGGGGAAGGAAAAGAAGGGCAGGAAAGTTAGAGCTGAGAGGGTAGCTGGCTAAGGGAAGATTGAGAGGGAGGAGAGGGGGAGAAGGAAGAGGAGAGAGATGAAAAGGGAAGTGATGTTACTTGTATTATAGATTTCTGTACTGATATTGCTATTGAGGCTAATATGAGAGGGATAGATTCTGCATCACTGAAAGGCTGGTTGATAAATGTTCATATTTTTCTTTTAATGTTTAAACAGATTCAGTCTGCTGGCCTTTTATGAGATCCTTAAGGAGGATAAGTCCATAGGATAAAGTTTGTCTGATGGCCTAGAAATCCTGTGTAACCACCCCCTAAGTGTGGGGAGGGGGAGGGGAGAGGAGAAAGGAGAAAGGGAGGAGAAGAGAAGAGAGGGATGGGTCAGTGAGGTCTTCCCCAATGAGTGACACATTGAACTAGGCTCATGTTAGTTTCCACTAGGCCTAAGAATCTAACTCAAGAAGCATTTATTACATTCCAGTTCTGTGTAGGACAGTGCACTAAGCACTATGGTTACTAAGACAAAGAAGAAACCCATCCCAGACACCATTTCCTGAAACCAGACACTGTCTGAACTTTGGTCCATACTTTTCAGTTATCCTCAATTACCACAGGCACAGAGATTTAGAACCAGAAGGGCTTCTGTCATTATCTTGTCCCTCATTTTACATATAAGAAAACCCAGGTAAAGGAGGCTTGCCCATGAGGTAAGAAGAGAGATGAAGGGCTTACCCAAAGTTTTTGTTTTGTTTGCTTTTTTAATGGTGACTAGCAAGACAAGATTTAAATCCAGGCCCTCTGACTCCAGATTCAGCTCTCTACTGTCCCTGCTACAGAGGATAGAATGTTGGGCTGAGAGTCAGGAAAACCTGAGTTCACATTGATTTTTGTTTGTTTGTTTTTGGTGAGGTAATTGGGGTTAAGTGACTTGCCCAGGGTCACACAGCTAGTAAGTGTTAAGTGTCTGAGGCCATATTTGAACTCATGTCCTCCTGAATCCAGGGCTGGTGCTCTATCCACTGCGCCACCTAGCTGCCCCAAAACCTGAGTTCAAATCCAGCCTTAGACACTTACCTGGACAAGTTATTTAACTTCCATCTGCCTCAGTTTCCTCAACTGTAAAATGGAAATGATAATGATAGCACCTCCTTCCCCAGGGTGGTTGTAAGGATCAAAGAAGATATTTGCAAAGTACCTGGCACAGAATAGGAGCTTAATCAATGCTTGCCTCACCCCCCTCTCCATCTCCCTGGAGCAGCCAGTCTCCCTTCTTGGATGAGCCTGACCAGCCTCCTCCTTGAAATCCTTTGTGTCATTTGCTCGCCTCTGATCTGAAAAGTGATGCCTCAGACCTGGTCTGACTGTCTTACCTGCTCTTTTTCTGCCTTACCTCACTGCAGATGAACTGGTCCACTTATCTCCAGACTTGTGATCCTACATTCATACTGATGCTCTTCTCTGACTACCATTAACTGCTAGCTTGGGGGTAGTTTTGCCACACTGTTGTCCTGGCTCTGGCTCCAAGGCATAGTACAGGATAGAATAGGTGTTCCACTAAGATCAGTATTCACTGGGCCTCACTGAATGCACTGAGGGCAGTCTTGGATACAGTTCTAATTAGATGAGCACAAAACCTCTGAACTGGAAACATTCTTCCTGGGCTTTGCTATCTCCATAAATCCTTTTGCAGAGGGGAATGAATCTGTGATTTCAGTTCCTATGTGGATAGACTCCTACATCAATGCATAATAGCAACTGTTCTGTAGTTTATGGCTTAGAGAATTAGTTCCATCAGGGGGCAGTGGGAGGTTGACTTGTCTAGAAGCATACAAACAGGATGTGTCAGAAGTGGAACTTGAATACAGGTCTTCCTGACTTGTTTTGTTCTTGCTATCTAATTGTTTCAGTCATTTCTGATTCTTTGTGACCCTATTTGGGGATTTCTTGGCAAAGTTATTGGAGCAGTTTGCAATTTCCTTTTCTAACTCATTCGACATTTGAAGAAACTAAGACAAAAAGAGTTAAGTGACTTGCCCAGGGTCACACAGCTAGTAAGTGTCTAAGGTTGGATTTGAACTCAGGAAGATGAGTCTTCCTAACACTATACCCAGCACTCTATCCACTGCACCACCTACCTGTCCAAGAGCCAGATTGTAAAGCATTTTAAATACCAAAAGAGTTTATATTTTATCCAATTTTAAAATGCATTATTTTATTAATTTTCTATTTATTTGTATTTTATAGAGCTATTGGGAGCCACTGAAGATTTTTTGGTGGGAGTGTGAAATGGTGAGATCTATGCTTTAGGAATAGAAATTTGACAGCTATATGGAAGAGAGATTGGAGAGGAGAGAGATTGGATTACAAGGGAGACAAATTAAGAGCTGATTGTAATAGCCCATATGAGGTGTGATAAAGTCCTGACCTAGAGTATTGGCCTCCAAGAGTCAAGAAGGGAACACATATGAGGGATGCGAAGCAGGTAAATTGACAAGACTTGGCAATTTATTGGACATGGCAGTGAGAGAGAAAGATGACTCCAAGGTTCAGAAGCATTAGTATAAGATGTACCATTATGGTCATAAAACACTTTGCTAGGGCAGGTATGTACATTGTTATGAATGTTTAAAGTGCATACATGAGTTTACAGAGCTGTTCTATTTCTGTTATGTCTGGGGATGTATGTAATAAGGTATGGTTCTCAGTGAAACTGGCCTCACTTTCTTATCTGTAAAACAAAAGGGTTGAACTAAATAACCACTGAGTTCTCTTTCTCCTCAAAAATTGTTCCTACTAATCATCAATGTAGTCTGGACTGAATGTAAATGGTCCTTCTTATCCTCCTGATTGGAAGATATCATGTAACCCTGGAAAGAACACCATCTGTAGATTCAGAGAATTTGGATCCTCTGACTCAAGCATTAAGATCTTTTGTTCCTTCCAACAGGTTAAATCCAGCGTAACCTACAACTGTGAAAACCTAGGACTTGAAGAGATTCCTGAAAGTCTTCCAAACACAACGAAATTTCTTGACTTCAGTTTTAACTTTCTCCCTGACCTCCAAAACTCAACCTTTGGCAGGCTCAGAGAATTGGTCTACTTAGATTTAACCAGGTAAATAAATTATTTCCCTGTATAAAGCAGTATTTTAATGGAGCAATTATATACCTTGAAAGGAAGCATAAAGAAGCAGCTAAATAGCTGGCACTGTAGTCAGTAAGATCTGGGTTCCAGTCCTCCCTCTTGCAAATACTAGTTGTGTGACCTTGGGCAATTCCCTCTCAGTGCCCTAGGCAACTATTGCTATTATTCAGTTGTTTCAGTTATATCTGACTCTTGTGACCCCATTTGGGGTTTTCTTGGCAAAGATACTGGAGGGGTTTGCCACTTCCTTCTCCAGTTCATTTGACATATGAGTAAACAAAGGCTAACAGGGTTAAGTGACTTTCCCAGGGTTACACAAGTAGTAAATGTCTGAGGCCAGATTTGAAATCAGAAAGATGAGTCTTCCTAACTCCAGGCCTGGAATTCTATCCACTGTGCCACTTAGATGCCCAGGCAACTATTAAAGATTATTAAATGAGTGACTGATAATCATCAATAAACATGCTGTCCAGATTAAACAGGTCTCCACACTGATGAAATCACAGACTAAGGGGAAAAAATCACCATGCCTTATATCTGGTACCCACATAGGAAGATCTCTTAGGAGGTATGGGCAGGAGAAAAACACACCATGTCCCTCAGCAGACCTCAGAATTCTAGGTGTTTTAGTGGCTAGATTGTTAGACTTAAAGTCAGTAAGGTGTGAGTTCAAATTCTGCCTCAGATGCTTACTAGAGGTAAGCAACTGGGTTTACTCTCAGCCTCAGTTTTCCACATCTGTAAAATAGAGATAATGATAACAACTGCCTCAAAGGGCTGTTGTGAGATTCAAATAAAATATAGTGTGTGTATGTACACACACACACACACACACATATATGTATATATACATACACATATATATATATAAAACATTTTGCAACCTTAAAGCATTATATAAATGCAAGGTATTTTATTATTAGCTATATGGAATCAGGTTAAACAGAACAAAGGGTACCTTGAGGAGAGCTATTGGAAAGGCCAGAGGTAGAAGGTAAAAGCATATGAAGCAGGGAGGAAGGGAGAGATGTCCCAAAAATGATGGTGAATGTCTATGATCACCTCAGGTCCAGCAGAGGCAACAAACTCTCAGCCTATTTCAGACTGTGGCCAGAATGATATTTAAAAAGTAATTAGGAAATGTCTAACAAAATAAATAAAAATACAATATAATGTAGACAATGCTAACTTGTGGTTTTCTAAGACAACATGCAGTAAGCAATGATCCGTTTCTATTTTATTTTGACAACGTTGTTTTAAATCACCATTTGATGGCTCCCTCCAACTCCTGATCCCATTAAATTCTGTCCTGACCCATAACAGAGCTTTTGCTCCCAGGACCCTGTATAAAGACAAGTTAGGCCTCCCCTAAAAAAGATGATACCTCCCTCCACCACTTAGCAATCTTTGAGATCACTTCCCATGGGGTTTTATAATTTTCAAAGTAATGCTCACATTAACTAATTTAATCATAGAATCATAGATTTAGACCTGGAAGGGACCTTAGAGGCCATGAAGTGCAATCCTCTCATTTAAGTAAATAAACAAATTTTTAAAAAATGAACAAACAAATAAATAAAAAATTTGATAAATGACCAAACAAGTAAATAAATAAATGAATGGATTGATAAATAAGTGAATAAATGAATGAAAGAGGGAAAAAATAAATGAATGAATGAATAAATAAATGAATGAGTAAGCAAATGAATGAATAAACAAATGAATGAACAAATAAATGGATGGATGGATGAATAAATAAATAAATGGATAGATAAGCAAATAAATAAATAGATAGAAACATGTATAAATAAACAAATCGATAAGTAGATAAATAAATGAACAAATAAATAACAGAAATGCACATGTATATACTGGTATCATGCTGATACCTGACAGGAATGAAAGACTTCCTTCTGCAACAGCATTCATATTAGATCAACCTTCTGCTAAAACATTTTCAAAAAAACTTGCTTCTTTTTTGAAAAAAAAAAAAACCTTTTAAAAGATATCTTTTATTTTTATATCACCTTTATGAATATGTGTGTCTGTGTGTGTATATACTCGTACAGACATACACATACAAACACATGCACAAATGCACTTTCCTACCCCCTCTCCTATCTATCCCTTATAACAAAAATTTTAAAAGGAAAGGGGAAAAAGTAGTCTTGCAAACTAATTAATACATCAATCACATCTGATAACATATGCCATATTTTATACTCATAGTACCCCACCTCTACAATGGAGGGATGGGGATAAATTTTTTCAACTCTTCTCCAGCGCTAAGTTTGGTCATTATAATTGCATGTCATTTAGTTTTGCCAACTCCATCATTTGACATTTAAGGAAACTGAAGCCCAGAGAAATTAGGTGAATTGACTAGGGCTGCATAGACAAGTGGCTGAGCCAAGATCTGAATGCAGGTCCCATGATTATAAATCCAACAGTCTTTTCTACTATGCTACATTACCATATTATCCCCAATTTTAGAGATAGGAAAACTGAGTCCCACATAAAGGAAGCAACTTGCCCAAAGTCACAAAGTAAGTATTGTTCCAGTTCAAATTAGAATCCAGGTCTTCTGACTCTTAGTCTGGTCAGAAGTGTCAAATATGGGGGCAGCTAGGTGGTACAGTGGATAAAGCACAGGCCCTGGATTCAAGAGGACCTGAGTTCCAATCTGGCCTCAGACACTTGACACTTACTAGCTGTGTGACCCTGGGCAAGTCACTTAACCCTCATTGCCCCACCAAAAAAAGAAAGAAAGAAAAA
Source organism: Dromiciops gliroides (assembly GCF_019393635.1). NCBI lineage: Eukaryota > Metazoa > Chordata > Mammalia > Microbiotheria > Microbiotheriidae > Dromiciops > Dromiciops gliroides. The sequence continues at coordinate 424,988,729 of NC_057861.1, read as the reverse complement.
AGAAAAAGAAACAAGGAAAAAAGAAATAGTAGGGGGGCAGGGAGGTGTTTAGTATGTACCTAAGGGACTGTTTTAGTCTCAGAAGCAACAGGATAGAGTAGAAATATTGAACCTGGGTTTAAATCCCATCTCTGCCACTTCCCTGTGTTACGTTGCACAATGTGAGGAAAACAACTCCTGCTCAATAATTCTCTGGAACTCAGCGGCAGTGATGTGTCAAAGGCTTATTTATTGTCATTCTCGCGAGAATGGGCAACCCAGTATGCAGCTGGTGGGTGCAAAGAATGGAGGTTTGCAGGCCCTGTTTTAACCCCTAGTCCCTAACACAAATGGACCTTCCCCTTTTTCATCACTGGTCCAATTACTCAAGGGTTACAATCTAGACGCAAAAACTAGCTAACCAGAACATAGTATTCCTAACCCTAATTTCCATAATTATCCTTTGGGTTTTTAGCCAATGGGGGAGGTGACAGAGGGACATTTCTTCAATCTTCCCTTATATGGACACAGCCCAGGAGAGGACCTGAGACCAGCTCAGGGCTCCTTGAACCATGTGATCTTGTTTGCTGGAGGGGAAGGAGGGAGACTGAAACCTTTTTCCTCAAACAGGTTCTGAGGAGTGTAATTTGAATGGTGACTACTATAACCTTACTGAGAGGAGACCATTCCCCATTTCCTCACAGTCAAATTATGTAATGTCTCTGGAACTCAGTTTTATCATTTATATAATGAGAAGCTTGGCCTAAATGACCTCTAAGGTCCCTCCCAGTTCTAGATCTGTGGTCCTATGGTCTATGCCTCTGCACCTATCTCTCATCTATCTCTCATCTATCTATCTATCCATCTATCTATCTATCATCTACCTATCATCTATCTATCTATATGTCTATCATCTACCTTTCTTTCTATCTGTCTGTCTATCATCTAATATATCTATCACCTATCTATCATCTATCATCTATAAATCATCTATCTCTCTGTCTGTCTATAATCTTATCTATCTGTTTGTCTATCATCTACCATCAATCTATCTAACATCTATCTCTCAATCACCTATCATCTATCATTTAATATATCTATCACCTATTACCTATCATCTATCCATCTATTTATCTATCTATCCATCTATCTATCATCTACCATCTATCAATCACCTATCATCTATCTGTCTTTCTATCATCTAATATATCTATCACCTATCACCTATCTATCATCTATAATCTATCAACATCTATCATCTGTCTATCATCTATCTATCTACCTACCTACCTATGTATTTGATTCTAATTGATTTTTTCTGTTTAGAACTTTATTTTCCAAATTACACATAAAAACAAATTTTGACATCAATTTTTTAAAATTTTGTGTTCCAATTTATCTTTCTTCCTCCCTTCCCACCCACCACCCCCAAGAACTCAAGCAATTCAATATAAGCTATACATGAGTAGCCATGGAAAACATATCCACATTAGCTTAGTTGTGAGAGAAAACAGATAAAAACAAAACTTCAGATTATGGAACTGTCAAAAAAAATTATGCTTCAATCTGTTTTCAGATATCATCAATTCTTTCTCTATAGATGGACTGCAATTTTTATAAGTCCTTCAGAGTTATATTGGATCATTGCATTGCTGAAAATAACCACATCCTTCCCAGCAAATCATCTTACACTATTGCTGTTCTTTTTTTACACAGTACATTTCACTGTGCTTCAGTTCATGTAGGTCTTTCCAGGTTTTTCTGATAACATCCTGTTCATCATAATTTTTATATAGTACATTAAACTTAAAAAAGAATTTTCTTCACAATAGCCCAGCAGAATGAGTACCATACATTTTGCCATTATAATCAATCATCATATCTGTTTCCCTCTATCCTATTCCCTTCCCATGATATTTACTCTATTTTCTATCTTCTTTTACCCTATTCCTCCTCAAAAGTGTTTTGCTTCTGACTGCCCCCTCCCCTGCTCTGCCCTCTCTTCTTTCACCGTTCCCCTCCTTATCCTCTCCCCCTCCTACTTTACTGTAGGGTTAGATAGATTACTCCTCCCAATTGGGTGTGTATGTTATTCCCTCCTAGAACCAACTCTGATGAGATTAAGGTCTTTGAGCTAATTCTGTGTTCTAAATTTTCTTCCTCCCTCACTCCTTAACCCTCCCTATGAAATCAAGCAATTCAATATATGTCATACATGTGCAGTTATGCAGAACATCTTCACCTTCCTCAAAAGTGTTTTGCTTTTTACTGCTTCCTCCCCCAACCTACCCTTCCTTCCTTCCTTCCTTCCCCTCTTCTCCCCCCATCCCTTATCTCCTTCCCCTCCCACTTTCCTTCAGGGCAAAATATATTACTATACCCATTTGAGTACATATGTTACTCCCTCCTTGAGCCAATTCTGATGATGGTAAGGTTCACTCACTCCCTCACTCCTTCCCCCTCTTCCCCTCCCCTCCATAAGCTTTTTCTTGTTTTTTTCTCTTGTTTCCTTCATGTGAGCTACCTCTCCCCAGTCCACCTCTCCCTTTCCCTTTCTTCCAGTGCATTCCTCTTACCCCTTAACTTTATTTATTTTTTTTAAGTGAGGCAATTGGGGTTAAGTGACTTGCCCAGGGTCACACAGCTAGTAAGTGTTAAGTGTCTGAGGCCGGATTTGAACTCAGGTACTCCTGACTCCAGGGCCGGTGCTCTAGCCACTGCGCCACCTAGCTGCCCCTCCCTTAACTTTATTTTAAAGATGTCATCATGTGTTAGCTAGGTGGCACAGTGGACAAAGCACCAGCCCTGGATCCAGGAGGCCCTGAGCCCAAATCTGGCCCCAGACATAACATACCCCACCCTGCCTGCCCCATAAAAAGCAAGGATAAACAAAAAATAAATGCTTTACAGATATCATCCCTTCATATTCAGTTCATACCTGTGTCCTCTAAGTGTATTTTTTTCCTTTTCTTTTTTTCTTTTTTTTTTTGCGAGGCTATGGGGGTTAAGTGATTTGCACAGGGTCACACAGCTAGTAAGTGTCAAGTGTCTGTGGCTGGATTTGAACTCAGGTACTCCTGAATCCAGGGCCGGTGCTTTATCCACTGTGCCGCCTAGCTGCCCCCTAAATGTATTCTTTTCAGCTGCCCTAATACTGAGAAAGTTATTATGAGTTAGAAGTATTATCTTCCCATGTAGAAAAGTAAAGAGTTTAATCTTTTAATATCCCTCCTGATTCCTTTTTTCTGTTTACCTTTTTAATGCTTCTCTACGGTCTTGTATTTAAAAGTTAAATTTTCTATTCAGTTCAGGTCTTTTCATCACAAATACCTGAAAGTCCTCTTTTTCATTGAAGTCCCATTTTTTAACCTGAAAGATTATACTCAGTTTTGCTGAATAGGTGATTCTTGGCAGTAGTCCCAGTTCCTTTGCCATTCCAGAATATCATATTCCATGTCTTCTGGTCCTTTAATGTAGATGCTGCTAGATCTTGTGTTATCCTGACTGTAGCTCCACAGTATTTGAATTCCTTTTTTCTAGCTGCTTGCAATATTTTCTCCTTGACCTGGAAGCTCTGAAATTTGGCTAAAATATTCCTGGAGATTTTCCTTTTGGGATCTCTTTCAGGAGGTAATCAGTGGATTCTTTCAATTTCTATTTTACCTTCTGCTTCTAGAATACCAGGGCAATTTTCCCTGACAATTTCTTGGAAGCTGCTGTCTCAACTTTTATTTTGGTCATGGCTTTCAGGTAGTCCAATGATTTTCAAATTATCCCTCCTGGATCTATTTTCCAGGTCAGCTGTTTTTCCAAGGAAGTATTTCATATTGCCCTCTATTTTTTTATTCATTTGGATGTGCTTTACTGTGTCTTAGTTTCTCATAAAGTCACTAGCTTCCATTTGTTCAATCCTAATTCTTGGGCAATAATTTTCTTCTAAGAGCTTTTGTGTCTCCTTTTCCATTTGGCTTTTCAAGCTGTTGACTTTTTTCTCATGACTCTCCTTCATTGCTCTCATTTCTCTTTCCATTCTTTCCTCCATCTCTAAATCTTCCTTCTAGCTCTCCTACTTTCTCTTCAAATTCCCTTTTGAGCACTTCCATGGCCCGAGACCAATTCATATATTTCTTGGAAGCTTTGGATGTAGGGGCCCTGAGGTTATTATCCTCTTCTGAGGGTGTACCTCGATCTTCCTTGTCACTAAAGAAACTTTCTATAGGTCTCAACTTTCTTTGTTTGCTCATCTTGCCATCTTTTACTTGACTTTTAACTCCCTCTTACATTGGGGCCCTACTTCCAAGCTACACTGTCCCAAGCTTCAGAGGGTCCCAAGTGTTTCAGTTTGAGGGAGGGCCAGTTTTTCTCTCACCTGGCCTGTTCTTTGGTCTGAAGATAACCTCAAGCCAACTTGCTAATTAACTGGCCAGCAGAACTTTGTGTGCTGTGGTTCTTAGCTCCAACAAGCCTGCTCCCCTCCCCGACCTGGGCCACCTGCTGCTCAAGATTTCTTCCTGGTTCCCTGCTGGGGTGGGATAGCTGAATTCCTCCTTACATCCCACAGACACCCCTATATTCCCCTCCCCCCCCCAAGCAGACATTCAGCCCTCTCACCTGACTGTAAGGTTAGTTCCAGAAGATGCTGGTGCTGCAGCTGATTGGTAGGTTCGGGGCTAAGTTTCTATGGTATAGCCTGCCTGGGATCTGTGTTGGTGTGATCATGGGGTTGAACTCTTTTTGCAGACCAGCCTGGCCCCCTCTGAGCTGTCTTTGGCTGGAAAATAATCTCAGCCATCCTTTTGTGGGTTTTGCTGCTCCATGAGTTGTTTTATTGCTGTTTGGGGGGCAATTATATCCTTCTAATTGATTATTTTGTTCTCCAACCCCATCTTTTTTAAGGTGTGAAATTAACTGGGTGCATGAAGATGCTTTTGAAAACAATAATGACCTAAATACCATTATACTGACTGGAAATCCCCTGATATTTGTGGCAGACACAGCTTTTGAAGGTCCTAGGGCCCTAAAGCATCTCACCTTAACCCAAACAGGCATGACTAGTATTACATTTATTCCAATGCATAATTTGGAAAACTTGGAAACTCTGCATCTTGGCAGCAATCATCTTTCATCCATCCAAATCCCCTCAACATTTCCTACTCATAGCCTGAAAGTCCTGGACTTTGAACGTAACGCCATACATCACATTGCTAAGAAAGATGTGGAATCCTTGAAAAAGGCAACCAACTTAAGCCTTATCTTGAAGGGCAATAATATTTGGGACATCGAGGATGGGGCTTTCAACTCTACTGACTTTCAAAGCTTGAACTTTGGAGGGATCCCTGATGTTTCTATTGTGTTAAAGGGGCTACAGAATTCCATCACTCAAACTCTTTGGCTTGGGACCTTTCAAGATGTAGATGATCTAGATATAAGCCCAGCCATGCTGAAAGGGCTATGCAATATGTCTGTGGAAGCCCTCAACTTACAGTTTCGACATTTCTCAAGATCACCTGCCACCTTTCAGTGCTTCACCGGACTCCAAGAGCTAGATCTGACTAAAGCTCACTGGCACAGTTTACCCTCTGGCATTGAGATGAATCAGCTTAAGAAATTAGTGTTGAATCAAAACTCATTTGGTGATTTGTGCCAAATCAATGCTGCCAGCTTCCCTTCCCTTACTCATCTTTATGTTAAAGGCAACATACACAAGCTAGACTTGGGCACAGGCTGCTTAGAAAATCTAAAAAGCCTTTTGCACCTAGATTTAAGCCACAGTAATGTTGCCTCGGATGCCTGCTGTAATAGTCAGCTGAGGAACCTGTCTCATCTGAAGCATCTGAACTTGAGTTATAATGAGGCGCATACCCTCAAAGGGGAGGCTTTCAGAGAATGCTCTCAGCTGGAGCTATTGGATTTCGCCTCTACACATCTCCATACTGATGCTTCCTCCAGTCCTTTCCAAAATCTCCATCTCCTCCAGGTCCTGAATCTCTCTAACTGCCTTGTTGAGACCAGCAATCCTCAGCTGCTGGTGGGTCTGCAAGGTCTTCAGCATCTAGACCTGGGTGGGAATCTCTTTCAGTCTGGGATCCTCACCACAGACAATCTGCTCCACCCTTTGGACAGCTTACAGGTCCTCATTCTGTCATCCTGTGGCCTAACAACTCTAGAACACCAGGCCTTTGGAAGCCTTGGCAAACTCAGGTACTTAGACCTGCAGCACAACAGCCTGACTGAGTCAGGCTTGGCAGCTCTTGGCGATCTCCAGACAATTCATCTCAACCTGGCAGACAACAGTATACGTATCATTCCACCTAGTCTTCTACCTGCCTTTTCCCAGCAGAGCACCATTAATTTAAGTCACAACCCCCTAGACTGTAGTTGTTCCAATATTCACTTTCTGACATGGTACAAGGAAAATCTGAATAACATTACAGACCCTGATGAGACCACATGTGGGAATCCCCCAGCTCTAAGAGGGGTGAAGTTGTCTGATGTAACTGTCTCCTGTGCCCTTCCGGCTGTGGGAATTTTCTTTCTGGTGCTATTTCTTTTGATAGTCTTCACTATGTTAATTGTCTTAGCCCGACGCTATGTAATTAGAAAATATGAAAATATTTAGGTCTGAAGGTTTCCAGTAAAGGCAGGAGTCCTACCTGACCTTCCCCAGGTGGGTGTCCACTGCCCACTTCTTCTAACCAGCCTTTTCAGATTGACTCCTGAGTCCAGTGGGGACTAAGTACTTTCTTTTTCTTCTTCTTCATTTTTTTTTTTTGTGATGATGGGCTCCTGTGCTACAGATCACAAGAGGAACTCATCATTGTATACCCAAGGGTGCTGGTGGTGGGGTGAGCCAGACAGGTACCTGTGAGAGAATGGACTGGTACTGGCTGGCTGCTATCTTGCCCCTACTCTTCTTCCACCAACAGGACTCGGGATGGGGTTCTTTGGCTCCCCCCTACTTGTTTCTCATTGCCTTCACTTCTCTCCTAGCCTAGGTTCTTCTATGACTGTGTTACAGGAGAAGAAGCAGTTTTTTCCCCCAATCTTTCTTGCTCTCCCCACTGTAAATAGTACACAACCCCGCTTTTCAGTCTTTTAAAGGTTTTTGATTTTTGTTTTGTTTTGTTTTGCTTTGCTTTGTTTTTACCACTAAGAACTACAGGTACACAGTAGGCAGTATTACAATATACAAAAGATAATAGGGAAAGGATGTAAGTTTATTTTGATAGTAAATCTCAGGCCTATTGCAAATATTCTGTAGATATAGATTTCACCCTTTTTAAGGTCCTCTCTTCTTTTATGACTGAAACTCATTCTCCATTTTGAGAATTAACCATTCTAGGCCTGCCTGGGTCACATGTTGACTCATATTCCAGTTTTCTATATGATAAATTTGGATTGGCTTGTCAATGAATCAACTAATAAACATTCAGTAAGTACCTACTATGTGGAAAGCACTGTGGTAAACACTGGGGATACAAAAAAGAGGTGAAAGGCAGTCCTTGGCCTCAAGGAGCTCACGATCTAATGGGGGAAACAACAAATACATACTACAAGCTATATACAGGATAAATAGGAAATGAGAGGGAAGGCACTAGAATTGAGAAGAGTTATAAACGACTTCCTGTAAAAGATGGGATTTTATTTGGGACTTCAAGAAATCTAGTAGTTAGAGCAGAGGAGGGAGAGCATTGCAGGCATGAAGGATAGCCAAAGAAAAGTCCTGGAGCCCAGGTGTGGATGGAAGAGCCAGGAAGCCAGTGTCACTGTATGGAATAGTATGTGGTAGGGAGTTTGGTATAAGAAGACAGGAAAGGTAGGAGGGGGATAAGTTATGATGAGCTTTGAATGTCAAACTGAAGATATTGTATTTGATCCTGGAGGCAATTGGGAGCCCCTGGAGTTTAGTGAGTAGCAGGGTGACATGGTCAGATTTGTGCTTTAAGAAAAGCACTTAGGGCAGCTAGGTGGTACAGTGTATAAAGCACCAGGCCTGAATTCAGGAGGACGTGCGTTCAAATCTGGCCTCAGACACTTGACAGTAGGTGTATGACCCTGGACAAGTCACTTAACCCTCATTGCCCCCCCCAAAAAAAACCAAAAACAACTCCCCCCCCCAAAGAAAAGCACTTAAAAAGCAGCTAGGTGGTGCAGTGGATAGAGCACCGGTCCTGGAGTCAGGAGTACCTGAGTTCAAATCCAGCCTCAGACACTTAACACTTACTAGCTGTGTGACCCTGGGCAAGTCACTTAACCCCAGTTGCCTCACTAAAAAAAAAAAGAAAAAAGAAAAGCACTTAAGTGGTTGAATAGGGAATGGACTGGAGTAGGGAGACGTTTCAGTCAGGTAGACTAACCAGAGGCTACTGCAATAGTCCAGGGTTGATGAGATGAGGGCTGTACCAATGTACAGCTAGTAGTGACAGTGTCAAAAGAGAGAAGAGGATGTATTCAGGAGAAGTAACAAAGGTTATTACAAATGGCTATTAACTTTTGGAAAGATCTTGGGTCCCATGATGAGTTCCTAGGATACCTGGCTCATAGATTTGTTTTTTTTAGTTCAAAGAAATCTGAAAGTCCTACTCCCCCTTGGTTTTGTTTGTTTGTTTGTTTGTTTTGGTGAGGCAGTTGGGGTTAAGTTACTTGCCCAGGGTCACACAGCTAGTGTCAAGTGTCTGAAGTCGCATTTGAACTCAGGTCCTCCTGAATCCAGGGCCAGTGCTCTATCCACTACACCACCTAGCTGCCCCCTACTCCCTCTTCATACAAGTATCAGAGGCAAGATTTGAAACCAGGATCTTTGATCCCAACTTTAGTACTCTTTGAATTGTAGCATACTCCCCATTTCTCCCTAAGTGTTTGGGCTAGAAAAGTCCTTTGGACAAGAATTGATCTAATTTCCCTAACTGGCCTCCAAAGAGCCAGAGTGAACTTGTAGGCACCTCTCATCCCCTGGGGATCTCAATGACCTCAATCTCTGTCTCTCTCTGTTGATTCATGCTTTATGCCCCATTGGTGGACCTGAAGCAAATTCAGAATTTCTGGCCAAATTTAATGTCTAGCTCTGTCCTTTTCTTTATCAACTAATTTGGCATTTGGGTTCTGCCCCGCCCCCCCATCACGTGACCAGCAACCTTTGGACAAGGCTGCCATGATCTCCATCCTACAACTTTGTCCTCATTTAACACAGCCCACTACTCTGACTGTCCCCTGTTCAAACACATACCTTCCCTTTTCCCTCACTTCACTTAGCTTCAATTTTCATTAAAAGAGATGAGATAACAGACATCTTGAGGCCAGTGAACAATGAGCATCTTTCCCTGATTGAAATGTTTGCTTAGCCTTTGACAATCAGATGCTCAGATTGATGAACTATCAGATAACTTCCCTTCCTTTCCCAACCCTCCCACTCTTCCCCAGAGGAAAGAGATTTCTAAAGATAATTTCTAAAACCTTTAAAACACCCAGAAAAAAAAAGCAGAGCTCCCCTTCCCCACCAGAGCCAACTTATGTCACTACCCATTTATGCCTAAAGCCCTAGTAATCCCACTCCTCTACTGAATCTACTCAAAAGTTACTAACAACAATTTAGCTGCTAAATCCAGGGACCTTTTCTCAGATCTCCTCTTCCTTGACCCCTCTGCAGTTTTTGACACTGATGATCACCCATCTCCTCCTGCTTACTGATTCTGGCCTCCCTTGGCTTCCATGACAGTGTCTCCTGATTCTCCTATCTTTAGGTACACTCCTCTGTCCTTTCTGCTTTTTTCACTTTCTTCCCTCCCCTCCCCCTCCCTCCTGCCCCAAGCCTTAAGCATTGGTGTCCTTCTCAGGGGTCTGTCTTAGTGCTTATTCTCTTTCCTTCCGTTCTCTCCTTGGAGAACTCATGCACAATCATAGATTCCATTATCTCATCTGCACTGAATCCAACATTTGTGTATCCAGGCCTAATCTCTTCTCTGAACCTCAGGTCTTTATCCCCAATTGCCTGTTGAGCATATCCTCCTGGATGGCCCACCCTAGCACCTTAAATTAAATATCTCCAAAACTGCTAATATGTCTCCCCTCCTAAAGCTTCCCCTCACTCCACCCAAACCTGCCTCTCCTCTTAACTTCACAATCCTTTCCTCCATCTATGCTTGAACCCTCAGACTCATCTTTCCTCATCTACACTTTCCCCATATCCAATATCTGGTAAATTCTACCTTCACTACATCTAATTTATCCTCTCTGTTCTCTCTACTGACAGTCACCAGCCTAGTTCAGACTCTTATCACCTTCGACAATTCAAGAAACATTTATCAAGGACCATTTTGGATAAAGTGTTTTATCATCACTCAACAGGACTATAGTAATAGTCCTCTAACTGGCTTCCTTGCTTCTCTCCTCTCCCCAGTCCCTCCTTCACACAGGTGCTAAAACATCCAGTGCCCAGTAAGAAAGTTCTGACTAGGTCCCTCCCCTGCTCAAAAGCCTTCAAAGTTCCTCCCTATTGCCTCCCTGATAAAAGAAAAACTTGATTTGTCGTTCATCTCTTATAAATTCTCCTCTTCCTGGGTTTTTGTGACAGTTCTTAGTCATGGCTTTTTATATTTGTCACTCTCCTCTGCCAAATTATCATCCATGCCCTCCCCTTCCCCACCCCACCCTCCATGCTTGTTGAGTGTATCCCAGAGCTCTGTCCTAAGGCACTCTGGTCACTAAATTCTCCCAGTTGTTTATCTCATCAGCTTCTATGAATTCTGCTATCATTTTCATGCAAATCAATCTACATATCCAGTGGTCGTTTTATTCTGGATGTTCAACCCCAAGTTTTCAACAGCCTACTAGATAGGCCCACCTAAATGTCTCAGAAGCACTTAAAACACAAGGTTACTCAAACAAATTCATTATTTCCTCCTCTAAGCCCACCCTTTTTCCTAGTTTCCTTATTTTTGTCAAGTGTTCCATCATTCTTCAGGTGGTCAAGATTTATAACCTAGAGTTGGCCTCTATTCTTTCACCAATCATATCTAATTAGTTGCCATTTCTTGTGGATTCTTCATTCTCAATATTTCTGGCATCCACCCACTTCTGTCTCGTCATGGTACCACCCTGCCCAGTTCAGTTCCTGGTCTCTTCTCAGGCTGGACTGTTGAGAAAGACTTAAAATAAGTTTCACTGCTTCCAATCTCTCCCCTCTCCCATTCATCTTCCACACAACCACTAAAGCAGGAGCCAACCTTAAATGTTTCTTTTAAATTAGAAAATCACAGGGGGCAGCTAGGTAGCACAGTGGATAAAGCACCGGCCCTGGATTCAAGAGGACCTGAGTTCAAATCCAGCCTCAGGCACTTGATACTTACTAGCTGTGAGACCCTGGGGAAAGTCACTTAATTCCCATTGCCCCACAAAAAAAAAAATAGAAAATCACACCTAAGTAAAAGAAAGGCTGTTCTAGGGGCAGCTAGGTGGTGTAGTGGATAGAGCCCTGGCCCTGGATTCGGGAGGACCTGAGTTCAAACCTGGCCTCAGACACTTGACACTTACTATCTGTGTGACCCTGGGCAAGTCACTTAACCCCAATTGCCTCACTTAATAAAAAAAAAATTTTAAAAAGAAAAATAAAGAAAGTCTGCTCTACAATAGTGTAAAGAAAAGTGGATCTGGATTCACAGGAGCTGCATTTAAAAACCAGCTCTGTCACTTATTTCCTGTATGATCCCAATTGGGCAAATCATGTCACTTCTTTAGGCTTCAGTCTCCTTACCAATAAAATGAAGGAGCTGGACTAGACAACCTCTGAGGTCCCTTCCAACTCTAAATCTATGATCTTATGAAAAAGAAAAGTCTCAGCCATGAACCTGTTATGCAGGAGGTTCCACTATTCTACTCAGATCCTTAGGAGAACATGATCCTACAGGGTGCAAAATGCCCACAGAGTATTAAAACTCTGACCATATTTCTTTTAATGACATCAGATCTAACGAGGACCATTTCCTCCCACCTGAAAGTCCTAGCTCCACAAGTCCAGATAGTCCTTAGGTTATCACATGCCATGTTCAGCACTGGCCATATGATCTCCCAAAGAAATAATATTATTATTAGATTCTTAAGCCATCTCAGCAAGGTCTTTTCAATCCTTAAGAGAATTGAATTTTTCAAGTCGAAAGACATTTATAATGACTACAGCTCCTATCCAATATAGCTGCCATACTAGTTACTAAATAAAGCAAAAATAATAAAAGCAATACAGTTGATTAAACTTTTGTTTATCTTTAGTGCTGAAGGGCAAGAACACTTACTTTACAGAGAATGAGAAGGCAGATGGAGGGAGAGACTAAGAGAGGTATGCTAAGGAGGATCTTGGGGCACTTTCCTGGGCTTTGGATATGGGCCTCACTATTTTTCCCCCCGTTGTTTAATTTCATTTTGAAATTGATAGTATTCACTTTCCATGACCTAGGGGTACTGCTAGCCTTCTTTTTAGGCTTCCTGGACTTGATTAAGGCCAAATAGAAAAAACAAAGACAGAGGGAGGAGAAGTTTTTCCCAAGGTAACTAAATGGGCAAAAGTTGTAAGAAAGAGAAGAAGGAGAAGATTTTAAAAAAAATTATAAGTACTGAGGAAAAAAGATTGCCCTGGGTGAAATTAACTGAACTATGACCTATGAAAGATAGAGGGAGAATACAACCATAGGGTGTGCATGACATCTGTGGTGGGAGGACCACAAAGGTGGTTTTTGTTCATCCTTCATTTTTGAAGAGGACCAATGACACCATGTGTGCTATATGCTGACTTGTGCATGAATTGGAGTGAGGCAGAGCTGGGCAAAGTCATTAGCCTCATTCTGTCCTCCAGAGTCACTGAAGTCCAGTTACAAGACAAAAGTCAAGATGACTGGCCATGGCCTAGGATACAGTGGGTAACCTTGGCCTTTCCAGGAGGACAAAGGTGATCATTTCCACAATAACTGAAGACCACTTCCCCTTGAGTGCTCAAGCCAATCTGGTCTACTTACCACTCCTCAAGCATCCCATCTCCCATCCCTTTGCCTTTGCACAAGCTGTCTTTCATGCCTAGAATGTCCCACTGTAACATGTAAAATGTAATGTGTGGTTGCCTTATTTCTGTCCCAACTTTGGGGAAAATTAGCTGGGGTTTCTAATATATTTGTTACTTATAAATTAGAAGCTTTAGCACCAGTTTGGGGGTGTTAAGCATTTATTAAAGCATACCAAGTATTAGTTAAAAGAGAACACCTGGGTCAGAAAGTTAAGAAAAGGCCTATGTAGCCTAAAGTTCCAGCCTGGCCTGGTTCTTCCTTAAGTCTTCCACCACGAGCCTGTTCCCCAGAGACCAAGTCCCCATTGAAGCTCTCTCTGCGTCCAGAGGAGAGGCCATCCTTTCACCCTTCTTCAAGCTAATTGGCCAGCATCACCCAAATCCATTGGTTCACTGGATTGAGGGTAGTCCCATGTTGAGGTCAGAGTCCACAGTCTCTGAGAACACCCTCTTGAGGGCCAGGCAGGTGGGGCTTCAATTGAATTAACTTTAAGTGAGTTCATCAGAAAAATCAGTCAATCTCAGTCAATCCAATCAATCCCCTCGAGCTGGGGCCTTTGGGAGTTCCAAAACCCATTATTTTCTCACATCTCCCTCCTCACCTAACTAAGCTTCTTGGAGTTTTCCAAGTGCTGGCTGCTACAAGAAACCATTCCTGATTCTCCCATTGTTAGTGCTCCCTCTCTCCCCTCAATACTTTGTAATGTTAAAAAAAATGCTTATTGGTATACATATTTTTCCCAGCAAGAATGTAAATCCCGTTAGGATAGGAATTATTTTCTTTCCTCTCTATATCCCCCAGCAGTGCCTGACATGGAAATGGGCGCTTAATAAATGCTTGTTGACACTTCTGACCTTTGTCAATGCTAGTCACCAAATGATATAATCAGTTTGGTTGCTGGGGGAGGGTTGTGTTGGGGGGAGGTAAGGAAGATACCACTAGCTAGCTATTCATTATTTTAGGGCCTTCTTCATAGTTGTTTATGTCCAACTCCAGGATTATGAGTATTCCATTCATCATTTTGTTTCCATCTGACTTCAAAAGCACTTTCCAAAACAATTAACAACTTGGCCTTCCTTCTCCTTGTCATTACTGCCTTGGAAAAACATCTTGAGGTGGCAGGTAGAACACTGGGAAGCACAGGAAACCCTTGTTCATTCAGCTCCAGAGAGGAAGCTCCATGGAATCCATTTCTGTCCTTTTTTATAATTTGTTCTTTTTGTGTTTCTGAAGGGACTTAAATTCCGCAAATAAACCTGAAAGCTTTGCTGGGGGAGATGGTGTGTGTGGAAAGGAGGGACTCCCCTTTTGATTATGTGACCATAGCTGTGAATTGTGATAACAGGTCCACACCCTGAGAGGACATATTGAGAAAAAATACAGAGGCTCTGTCTGTATTGTTGCTGTCCTGGTGGATGCAGCCTCCTGTGCTGTTCATTCCCCATGAGAGCAGAGAACCAGCATGTGCACAGCTGTCCAAATTACAGTTTTAGTCAGGCTCACAAGACAATATTCCCCCAAAGTGCATTGCAGAGGGCCCTAGTTTAGCCCCTAACCTTTGCTGGGGGCGAAAAAAGGCTCTTAGTTCTAGTGAACTAAAGGTTTTCATTGATTCACTTAAATTCAATTTCCCCTGAAAGAATGTAAGCTCAAACTTTAAGTGTACAGACTGTTTTCTTCTCCCTTCTTTTTTCTCTTCCTTCTTTTTAAAATGTTTATTGCCGGGGGCAACCAGGTGGCACAGTGGATAGAGCAATGGCCCTGGATTCAGGAGGACCTGAGTTCAATTCCAACCTCAGACACTTGACACTTACTAGCTGTGTGACCCTGGACAAGTCACTTGACCCCAATTGCCTCACAAAAAAAAAATATAAATAAATAAAAGTGTGTATTTCCAGAGCCCAGGACAGTACTTGGCACACAGTAGGCACTTAATAATTGCTGCTTGACTGAATTTTCCCTTGAAATTTTGAAATTTTGACAACACCCTTGGAGATGATTATGGTAGCACAAAACAAGCTTGGTGTTAATTTTTAGGTGATCTAGAGATCTTAGCTTTCTGGACCTGGAGTCAGGATGTTCTTGCTCAGTTGTGTCCAATACTTCATGATCCCATTTCAGGTTTTCTTGGCAAAGATACTGGAGTGCTTTGCCATTTCTTTTTTCAGCTCATTTTACAGATGAAAAATCAGAGGCAAACAGGGTTAAGTGATTTGCCCAAGGTCACAAAGCTAGTAAGTGTCTGAGGGCAGATTTTTGCTCAGGAAGAAGAGTCTTCCCGCCTCTAGTCCTGATTCTCTATCCATTGGGCCACCTAAACCTAAGTTCAAATTCAGACTCAGACACTTAACTAGCTGTCCAATTTTGAGCAAATGGATTAACCTCTTCGTGTCTTAGTTTCCTCATCTGTAAAATGAGGATAATAATAACACTCACCTCAGAACTGTTGTGAGAATGGGAATATTTGTAAAGGATTTTACAAATCTTAACTATTAGCTATTATTAGAGATGAGGCACAAACATTGTTTTGCCTGAGGCAGGCAGATGTGCAGCATGTAGAGCCCTGGACTTGCAATCAGGAAGTCCAGAATTTGAATCCTCCCGCAGACTTTTTTTTTGTTTTTGTTTTTGTTTTTTGTGTGTGTGGGTCATTGGGGGTTAAGTGACTTGCCCAGGGTCACACAGCTAGTAAGTGCCAAGAGTCTGAGGCTGGATTTGAACTCAGGTACTCCTGAATCCAGGGCCGGTGCTTTATCCACTGTGCCATCTAGCTGCTCCCCTCCCGCAGACTTTTACTAGCTGTGTGACTTTGAGTAAGTCACTAACCTTTTCCAACTCAGTTTCACCATATGTAAATTTGTTCTTTTCATTTCCTGCTGCCTTAGCCTCTTGGGTTGTGGCCCTTGCCTGCCTAGATAGACCTATAGCACCTGTCTATTTTTCCTTTTATTTGGACCTCTGCCTGCCTAGATATACACTTCTATCTCACAGGGTTGAGAGTATCAAAGGAGATAATTAGCAAAGCACTTTGCAAACCTCCAGGTGCTATAGTAATGATGGCTGTTATTTTGAAATCTTCAGGCAAATTCTATATTATTATGAAGTTCTGAGTTGACCAACGATTAAGGCTCCGTTTAATCCTGTGCAGCTGTATCTTGCCCAGATAAGGTAAAGAGCTGAGAGCAGGAATTGGGAGGGTTAGGCCTGGTTTTTCTGTCCTCTGGTTTTCCTGGGTGTTAATCAAAGTATTAGTTAATGCACATATTAAAAGCTTTGTTGCTTTTAGCAAAGGGAAAATTCTACTTTTGTGGATGGATGCCAACGGATACTGTCCCTCTCTGTGCTTCCTGGCACCCCATAGCTGTACGTGTGGGGAGGTCGAGCCCACTTACACCTTCCGAGGTCAGACCTGGCCCTGGCCAGGAAACATAAAATGAACCCTTCCCCTGGAAACCTGTTAGCCCGATATTCAGCTCCATTTTTGCAGCTAGTGGCCCAAGCCTGTTACTTGGAAACCATTGCAGTCCAGACCATTTGTCTGGATCCTTGTTCCCCAGTCTCTGATCCTGGTTTTTAAAGTTTTTTTTATTTTTATTTAAAAAAAAATTCCTGCTGCCTTATCCTCCTGGGTTGTGGCCCTTGTCTGCCTAGTTAGACCTGCAGCACCTGTCTGTTCTTCCTTTAATTTGGACTCCTGCCTGCCTAGATATACACTACTGACTGACTCCTCGGGCCTTGTCAGCCGCCCTGCCTGACTTAATAGTATGTGGCGGCCCTGTGTCTTATCTGACACAGCTTCTGGTCTGGACTTTCCTAGGACCACCCTGTCCTAAGTTCTTACATGACTTGAACTCCAACAAAAATTAATTGCTTATTATGTGCCGAGAACTTTATAGAAGACAGGTTTTTTCATAGCTCAAACTCTAATGGGGAATATGACATATACAAAAATCACTATAATATGTGACAATAGCCACAAAGGGGGCTGTGGAAGTTTCAGGAATTTTCAGGAATGGCAGGCTACTCTTGTTTCGTTTTTCTTCTTCTTCTTTTTAATTTTATTTATTTATTTTTTAGTGAGGCAGTTGGGGTTAAGTGACTTGCCCAGGGTCATACAGCTAGTAAGTGTCAAGTGTCTGAGGCCATATTTGAACTCAGGTCCTCCTGAATCCATGACCAGTGCTTTATCTACTGCACCACCTAGCTGCCCCATTCTTGTTTCTTTCTCCAGTGTTTCCTGCAACAAAAGCTGGTTATAGGGGTTTCCTTCTTCCACAGGGAAGAGGGAGAGGACATGGAGATGGAACAAATTCACGAATGCAGGGCCCAACATCTAAGGAATCCTACCAACTCCTGCTTATCCTTCTCTGTTATATTTGTTTTGGTCTATACAAAGGTAGCTGAGATTTACTTACCCCAGATTAGCACATTTGTAAAAGGCTGGAGATCCCTTTGTCTTTGTTGTTCAGTCATGTCCAACTCTTTGGGGGTTTTCTTGGCAGAGATCCTGGAATAGTTTGCCATTTCCTTCTCTGGCTCATTTTACAAATGAGGAAACTGAGTCAAACAGGGTTAAGTGACTTGCTAGGGTCACACAGCTAGTAATTATCCTTTTTGAAGGATACTTCAGATTTGAATTCAGGTCCTCCTGACTCGGGCTAATGCTCTACCCTCTGCACCATCTAGCTGCCTGTCTTTCTGCCTACCTATCTACCAGTAGACTTTAGCATAAAACCCTACACACCCTAACATATTTAGGGCATTGAAAATTGATGTGAAGAGTGGTTCTTAAACTTTTTTGTGTTGTGGACTCCTTGGGAAGTTGGGTGAAGCCTATGGCCAATGTTTTAAAGTGCATAAAATAAAATACACAGGATTGCAAGGAAAACCAATTATACTGAAATAGAATTATCAATTTTTTTTTTACGTCGATGGACCTCAGATTAAGAACTGGCTCTTTGGAGCCAGTTTCCTCAGATGCCTATATGTGTGCAGCTTAATTTCCCAGAAACAGATTGAAAACGGGAAACAAGGCTGGAAATGAGGCAGAAGTCCAAGCGTCCTTGTAACCTTGTTTTTAATATACTGCATGACACTTGCATGTTTTAAATCAATCTTGAAGTTAGGTTAAAGGTAGATATGATTGTGTTGGGCAGCTAGGTGGCACATCGGGTAGAGTGCTGGGCCTGGAGTCAAAAAGATTCATCTTCCTGAATTCAGATCTAGCCTCAGATACTTACTAGCTGTTTGACTCTGGGCAAGTCACTTAACCCTGTTTGCCTCAGTTTCCTGATCTATAAAATGAGCTAGAGAAGGAAATTGCAAACTACTCCAGTGTATTCACAAGAAAACCCCAAATGGGATCATGAAGAGTCTGACATGACTGAAACAACTGAACAACAATGATTATGTTGCTATTGCTTGAGATACAGAGCCATATTTCCTATGGAAACTATGCCTTGACCCCTCCCCTCTAGTCCAGTATAAAAAAGATTTTCCTGCAGCAAGATGATGTTCTTGCAGCAGCCCTGGGCAAATGCCCTATTAAGTAAATTAAGCTTGTGTAGTACTTACTCATCTGCAGTGCCAGGATACTTTCAAGCTGGAATGGATTTAAACTGTAGTTTAGAATTTACCAGTGACCCTCTGGTGGAGAAGAGGGATTTCTAAGAGATGGCGAGGGTCTCCAGGTGCTCCTGTTGGTGGATGACATTGTGTTGGTTGCATTAATCCTTAGAAAGCTGCATAACATGTTAGGTAAAGTCCATGGTCATTCAAAAGATAGTGGATTTGAAATCCATACAGGAAAAACAAAACGGATGAAAATTCTTATTGCTCAGACTACAATATACAGTTGGATGGCCAATCCATACTAGTACACAAATCTGGAACCACTTTTACAATTGAACAATAAAGGGTGAGAGGGAAAGGATTAGACTGAACTTGAAAACAAATGGGGAAGCTAGTTCATTATCATCGTCCTCAGGGTACAGTTGCGATCCATAAATTTACTAAAAGCATTCCTTAAAGACAGAAGATTGGGTCTGATTGCTGGTATGTGCATATCCCTAAAACTTTTAAAAAGGGAGCTGTCCTTTTGCTCAGAGTTTTTGGAATAAATCTGAGGTTAGCCACTGACCGTTTTATTGACAAGTAGCATGTTCCTGTTAATAAAATGATATCTTGCTCAGATAAAAGGGGGGAAAGTATTCATATGACATCTACTATGCACCAGGTACAATTCTTAGCACTTTTAAAAAATATTATCTCCTTCGATTGTCATAAAACCCCTGCAAGCTAGGTGCTATTATGATCTCCATTTTATGATTAAGAAAACTGAGGCAAAGAAGTTAGGTGAGTTACCAAGGGTCACATAGCCAGTCTGGGACCAGATTTGCATGTAGATCTTCCTGACTCCAGTCCTGGAACTCTACCCACCGCACGATGTTTGTAACAATACCAAGCAAGAAGCAAAGAACTATCTTTTTCAAACAAATGTTTTTGTGGTGATGCTATATAATTATGAAACCTGGAACACTGCAATATCTGAGAAATCCAAATTGCATGTGACTCACAGGGCCATCAAGAAATGCAAGTGATGACCTCTGGGTAAGAATCAGTATCAATATCACTAGGGCAATGTAAAAGAGGAAAAGGAGGTGCCTCCAATCATGTTCCAAAATGGAGAGATAACAAATGAATAGCCACTGGCTATGCTCCACTGGCAGGTATGAGTGGAAACATGGACTGGAGACCAAGGGGAAAACCTTTAACTCTCACTGGAGAGAGTCTATGGAAGAGCAACAATAAGAATTTCACAGAATGAGAAGGCATGGATAAGCTGTGTGCCGAACCCATATTGAAGAAACCATGGTACCACTGGGCTTGTTGAAGTTAAAGAGTGGTAAAGAATTGGAAATTGAGGCGTGCCTTCAATTGGAGAATGGCTGAACAAGCTGTGGTATATGAATGCAATGGAATACTATTGTGCTGTAAGAAATGATGAGCAGGCTGACTTCAGAAAAACCTGGAAAGATTTAAATGGACTGATGCTGAGTGAAGTGAGCAGAACCAGGGGAACATTGTACACAGTAACAACAACATTGTGTGATGATCCACTGTGATAGACTTGTCTCTTCTCAGCAGTGCAATTATCCAAGATAATTCCAAAGAACTCATGATGGAAAATGTTCTCCACATCCAGGAAAAAAAAGAATTGTAGATTCTTAATGCATATTGAACCATTCTGTTTCTACTTTGTTGTTGTTGTTGTTTTCTTTTTTGAGGTTTTTCCCTTGTGTTCTGATTCTTCTTTCACAACATGACTAATGCAGAAATATGTTTAATGTGATTATACATATATAACCTATGTCAGATTGCTTTCTGTTTTGGGGAGGGTGGAGAGAGAAGGGTGGGAGAAAAATTTGGAACTAAAAATCTTATGGAAACAAATGTTGAAAACTATTTTTACATGTAACTGGAAAATAATAAAATACTTTTATGATTAAAAAAACTAGAAAGAGGAATCATCATCTATACTCCCAAGACTCATCAGTCCAGCCTGACATTTTATATTTACTTATTTCCAGTGTCTCTGGTTCCATTGGTATGCTTATGTAGATAAAAAGCTTTTCACCACTTAACAGTATTCTTTTCAAATTTAATTTGGAAAAGTACACATATACACAACACATGTGTATATTTTATATATATATATGACTATAATATATACAAAAGAAAATACAATATACAAATGTGTGGTATATGCATATGTGATGAAATAATGGGATTTAGCAGATACTCAAGGACCCACCTGGAGATTAATCTAGACTGATTGAATCAAGTGAGAGTGATTGACTGCTGATTAGTCTACTTCAAGTTAACTAGATTGTAATCACACCTGGCTAGCCCTTAAGAAGGTATTATTCTCAGAAGCTAGACTGTGAACTCAATTTGAGAACACCTTCAAAACCAATGGATTTGGATGATGCCAACCAATCAGTTTGAAGCAGTGTGTAAGGACCGCCTCTGTTCCAGACCTATCAAAAGCTTCCACAATCAGCTTGCTGAGAGTTCCTGATTAAAGCAGGCTCGTGGAGGAGGACTTGAGGAAGAACCCAACCAGGCTGGAACTCTAGGCTAGATAGGCTTTTTCTTAACTTTCTGAACTCCTTGTGAATACCTGTATGCTTTAATAAATGTTTAATGCCCAAAGACTGGTGCTGAAGCTTCTAATTTAAGGAGACCACAATTTATATTTTAAACATCACACATATATCATACATAATAATATAGCATACCAAAATATACATACACAATATATATGTGCATGTTATATATGTATTATATATGTATATATATCACTATAGCATATTATACATGTAATATGTATGGGTACATGTATAATTTTCAAAATTAAACTTAAAAAGACTACATAGTCTCTATGTAACTATAATACACATGTATGTTGTGATTCAATATCCTGCTTGTGTCAAAATTTTCCAAGTTTGGAAAAGTCCCTAATTCTCTGCCTTGATTTGATTTACCATGCAAGTACCCAGCCCATGGTAAGTACTTGCAACTCCATAACTTTACTCTAATCTAATATTTTATGACAGCAGCTCTGTTTTAAGCAACAGTAAATTCACAGTGCAAAGTTAGAATGGGAGTGTTTTGATGGCTGCTGTCAATTTTACTGCTTTATCTTGGTTATGAGGCCAGAATCTGTATCCTCGGTGTGTTTATTGGTTTTATGTATCGCATGTTGTTGTTGGCCCTGACAAGTTACTCCTATAAAAATGTGTTATTATTGTATGCCAGAGCTCTGTAAACTGACCCTGCATTTCAGAGTGTGTGTGAGCAAATAACACAGTGGTGCATAAAAGCTGGCATGCTTCCATCCAGAGAGACTTGGGGAATAAATTGCAGCACCCAAGAGTTGGGGAATCAGTTATGCTCACCCCAAGATCTCCATTCATCACTAATAACTCAATAGCAAATTATGGAATTAGTGCATTTTTTCTTTGAAAGTCTCAATGACTTTCAAATAACTGTGAAGTGGCTGAGTGTCCTCTCATCCCTATCCCCTGAACTAAATCCTGTTTTTTAAACATTGTCATCAAATAGTAAATCAGTTACTCGTTGGTACATTACTTGTAGTCCTCTTGCTTAAAGGTTCACAAGTGACATTGATTTCTTGTCCCCTGAATTATTTTGGAGTGGGCAGGATGTCTACTTATGATTAGAACAAAGCTAACTGGACTATTAGTAATTTTGATTTGTTGACATTAGGAGAAAGATATTTTCTGCCCCTTTTGTAAACCACAGTTGTTAAAGTTTCCCAGCTGGGTAAGTGCCATACTTGTTAATACTTCAGAACTAGGAGTGCCAGAGAGACCACTAAGGCAGTAATCTTGGAGCCATCTATATTGGCCAGGACCAGGATTGGCCTAACAATGTGGAATTTTTTAAGAAAGGTCTGTCCTGTTGACAACCTAGTATAAAGAAGCAAACTTAAGGGAACAAAAGGCTGTAAACATTTTTAATTGTTCTGCATGGTTTTCTTTTGAAGGTTGGTGTAAGAATTTTGGCTTTTTATATTTGAGAAAATATCAGAATAAAAATTAAATAATAAAAAAGAAGTCTCAATGTTTCAGAATGAAAAATGGCAGCATCGCCCTGGCTTTGTACAGCTCTCTAGTCAGAGTTGTTTGAAATTTTCTTGGTTGACAAATACAAAACAAGGGTCTTTTCAAATTTTGTTCTTTTCATTTGCTAAGTAATAGGAAGTAAGGTGAGGGATAGGGACTCCATATATCACTGCATACCAAGAGATCAATTAAGAATTTTTTTTTAAGCAAGGGGGATTTGGGTTAGACAGCAATAAGCAAGTCCTTGTCATTGTGGTAGTGATGGTGGTACTAGTAGTTTACAGTGGTATAGATGATGTATACAATTATTCACTAGTGTATTTTAAGGAACTCATCTGTCCTCAGTGGTTGAGGGGAAATCTGCTAAAATGGAACAGAGAATCATCTTAGGTCACCTGAAATTTCCTTCCTACCTGAGGATTTAATAGAAAGTTTTTCCTAATTCTTAATCAACAAGCATTTATCAAGTGTCTACCATGTTCCTGACGCTGTGCTAGGTGCTGGGGATGCAAGGACAAAGAATGAAATCCCTACTTGTAAGGAATGTTACTGTTGTTTGTCCATTGTGTTCGAAGAGGGTCATTGACATCACACGGTGTTGTCTTTTTTAAAAATTTTTAATGTTTTTTTTTTTGGGGGGGGGGCAATGAGGGTTAAGTGACTTGCCCAGGGTCACACAGCTAGTAAGTGTCAAGTGTCTGAGGCTGGATTTGAACTCAGGTCTTCCTGAATCCAGGGCCAGTGCTTTATACACTGCGCCACCTAGCTGCCCCACAGGATCTTGTCTTTACTTGTGTGTGAACTGGATTTAAGTGAGGCAGAGCTGCACAAAGTCATCAGCCTCACTCTCTCCCTGAGTCATTAAAGTTCAGCAGCAATAAAAAAGTCAAGATGACTGGTGATGGCCTGGGATGCACTGGATGCCCTTGGAGTCTTCAGTGTCTGACGGAGCTCTAAGTGCTCCCCAGTGCCTGCTCCAGCCCCCTTCATGGCCATTGGAATAAACTGTTCTTAGCCACCTGTTGTACCAAGGAAAGTGTTCACATGCTTGGAGTAGAAACCCCTCTAACTCACTGACTGCTTTGAGGACTGTGAGTTACTGTTAACCTGGTTTAGCCCATAAGCCAAGATGGTTTTACTGGGGTATGGCTGCTATGCAGGCTATAGCATCCTGGGTCACAAGTGAGAAATGGGTAATAGGTGGACACCAAAGGTAGATGAGCAGCCCTGAAAAGGGTTCAGCAAGTTCTCCTACCAGAAGTGCTTGTCCTTCCTGAACACCCCATACACCCCACATGGAATGTACATTCTAATGAGGGAGACAAATACAAACAAAAATATAGACAGCATAAAGTGAATCAATACTAATGTGTACAAAGAGGTTTAGGAAAAGGGGCACTAGCAGTTCAGGGAATCAGGAAAGGCTTTATACAGAAGATGATGCTTGAGCTGCATCTTAAACATTTAAATTGAAAAAATTAAATTCAGGGGGCAGCTAGGTGGCACAGTGGATAAAGCACCAGTCCTGGATTCAGGAGGACCTGAGTTCAAATCCGGCCTCAGACACTTCACACTTACTAGCTGTGTGACCCTGGGCAAGTCACTTAACCCTCATTGCCCCACTCCACCCCCAAAATTAAATAAAGAAAAAAGAAAAAAAAAGAAAAATTTAATGCCTAAATAACACTTTTTTATGCTAGCCTCAGAAGCATGTATTAAGCACTCCTTTACCTATGGACAGAGAATGTCAGAGATCTTTTCCTGTCCTTGAAATGGAGTTTTCTGTGTTAGCTTTCCCTCCTTTGCAAGGCTAAGGCCACAGGGACATACATAGCTGAAGGTTTTGTGATCTAAATTGGGATTTGGTATGGCATTATTTTACTACCCATTGCATATCGTTAAGGGGGTAAATCCCACCCATTCCCTAGTTTTCTGGATGCTCATTTTTGGAGTAACTACCCATTCTAGTTCTCTTTAGAGTCGTCTTAAGGTAACATTCATTTGTAAAAGTGGAGTTCCTGGTCGTATAGTGGATGGTACAGAGGAAAGCATCTTGAATTTGCACCCATTCAAATCCTGTCTCTGCACTTGCTACCTTGGGTAAGTCACAATCTCTGTGGGCATCAGTGTCCTTGTTTGTAAAAGGAAGAAGTCGGACAAGATGACCTGGAGGTCATTGAAGCCAGCCCCCTCCTTTTACAAACCAGGACCCTGAGGTTGGCAGAGGTTAAGTAACTTGCCCAAGGTCATGAAGATGGTAGAAGCAGGTTTTAACCTGAACGATTTGACCCCAATTATACTACTCTTTCCATCACACTGTCACTGCTGCCTTTATTAGATACATCTCAAGTCCTCCTTAGGCATCCTGAAGATTAAATCTGTCTGCAAACACACAGTCTTCAGCCAGTAATATCCTGTTTATCTGTATTACCTTTGATGTATACTGCCTGCTTACTAATGTACTGTCAGTGGAGCTATGAACTGGTCCAACCATTCTGGAGAACAATTTGAAACTATACCCAAAGGACTATATAAAATAAAATATAAAACTATAAAGTATAAAACTGTGCACACCCTTTGACCCAACAATACCACTATTAGGTCTGTATCCCAAGGATATAAAGGAAAAGGCAAAGAATCTAAAGGTATAAAAATCTGATAGCAGCTCTTTTTGTAAGTGGAAAAGACTTGGAATTTTAGGGGATGCCCATCAACTAGGGAATGGCTGAACAAGTTGTAGTATATGGATGGTGATGGAATACTATGGTGCTATAAGAAATGACAAGGGGGGTGGTTTCAGAAAAACCTGGGAAGACTTCTATGAGCTAAAGCAAAGTGAAGTGAGCAGAACAAGGAGAACATTGTACACAGGAACAGCAATATTGTCGCAAAAATCGACTGTGAAAGACTTAGTGACTCTGATTAAGACAATGATCCAAGATAATTCCAAAGGATCCATGTTGTAAAATGTTATCCATCTCCAGAGAGAGAACTGATGAACTCTGAATGCAGATCGAAGCATATATTTTTTCGTTTTCTTTTCTTTCCTTTTTTTTTTGCAACATCGCTAATATAGAAATATGTTTTGCATGACTTCTCATGTCTAACGGGTATCATTTTGCCTTCCTTCTCAATGGGTGGGGAAGGGGTTGGAGGGAGGAGCGCAGGAATTTGAAACTAAAAAAATGTTTTAAAAAAAGGTGTCTATACTGAGACCCCTGCAAATAGCCTTTAATATTAGGGTAGGAGCATAGGATTAAAGATTTAGAGTTGGAAGGGAACTTAGAGGCCATCAAGTCCAACCCCCTCATTTTACAGATGAAGGAACTGAGGCCCAGAGAAGTTTAATGACTTGCCCAGGGTCACACAGTTAATAACTGTCTAAAATAGGATTTGAACCCAGGCCTACTGGGCTCCAAATCCAGGTCTCCAATCTGCTAGTCCCCATTCTGGTCACATACTTTACACTTGGTTTGAACTTGTAACAAAACTGCTTTTTAAAAATCCATCTCATTCACAAGGAAAGTTTGTTTTTAAAACCTTTTTTTTAAAGTAATAAACATTGTTATTTATAGTTTTTGTTTCCAATTTTTATCCCACCTTCCCCTTCCCTCTCCCTGATGCAGTAAGCAATCAGATATAGGTTATACATGTACTATTATGTAAAACATTACCATATTAGTCATTTTGTATAAGAAAACTTGAATAAAAGAAAAAAATGAAAGAAACTGAAAAATAGCATGCCTCAGGCTGTGTTCCATCAATATCAGTTCTCTCTTTGGAGGTCAATAGTATGTTTCATCAGTCCTTTGGGATTGTTTTAGATCATTGCATTGTTAAGAATAGTCAAGTCACTCACAGTTCTTCATCAAACAATATTGTTGTCTCTGTGCACAATGTTCATTGGTTCTGCTCACTTTACTCTACATCAGTTCATACAAGTCTTTCTAGGCCTCTCTGAAGTCATCCTGCTAGTCATTTCTTATAGCACAATAATATTCTATCACCATCATTTACCGGCATTCCTTTGATTACAAGGAAAGTTTAGATCCACTGAATTTCAAAACTAACATTTTATTCTTACCTAGAAGTCTATGATTATCTCTTGTATTTGGTGCTTAAAAAATATTAATAATTTTGTAACAAATGATTCAAGTTGTTGGCCCTCAGTAGCCTTTAATGTCTTGGAGACCAGTGTAACCTTTTCAGCCTTCTCAGTGGTTCTCCAGATCTCTTCCTTTAATTCAGCTATCCTCCACTTGGCTCAAGGAATGACACCCAGCCCCCAGGTATCCACAGCACAGTTCTGAGGCCTGCACAAAAGTAATTTTTAATCACAGATGCCCACCTAAATCATCCTGCCTCATGCCTTCTCCTGCTTGCCCCTCCTTACCCCAACCCACTGAGTCACACTGACTCACAATAGAAGCATTGAAGGTATACAGCATGTATTGATGCCAAAATCCAATCAAAGAAGGACCAATTTGTATAAAAATTTTAAAAATAAAGGTACTCTCAGTTGTGAAAATATTTTCCTCTTACCCTGTGCTGGTATAAATGGTGACATTTCCCCATTGCTCTGTGTGTTCAAATACATTTTTCCAGCTACATATTTTTACAACAAACCATTTCCCAAGGAGAAGGGGGCTGCCAGGGGACCAGCCACAGCAGTGCTTCCAGACCCAAGCTGAGCAGGGACCTCTCAATTTCATGAATGGCTTCAGAAGAACATCATTTATCACCACATGTATATTCTAGAGGACAGAAATGGCAGACTAGGGATTGTTATTAGACAGGTTAGGACCCTAGGACATGGCAATACCAGTGTGACATATGAAGACTTTGTAGAGACCTGTAGAGGCCGGGCGCCTGCTTCAGGGCCTGGAGACATCAGCATACTTCAGCCCTCAGGGTCACAGCCATATCCCAACAGAGATGGATGATCTGTCCAATGAATATTTATGAAGCGTTTCTCAGCTTACGGTAGTATTAATCATTTTTCAAAAAATTTTCGGGTGGGAAACAACAAACATATATAGGGCCATAATTAGTAATTGTATGCAAAAGATTTCCCCTCCCATCCATTTGCATGAACTGACTGACATCACAAACAATTGAAAGTCAGGTCTGACCCTGGGTGGCTTGTCAAAACTTACACCTAGGCAGGCCTTCAGCCTCTGAAACAAATTACCTTTCTGAAGGGCTTTCATGCAAAGCAGTGAAAGGCACAGATTATACAGTCAGAAATTTATAGTACAGAGATTGCTTTCAAAGATCACCTCGTGATGTTATAAATAAGATATGGTGATTTTATTCTTTAGGATGGATTGTTCCCAAGCTCCCTGGGGCCGCAGCTGTGGATTTCCTCTGAGGGTCTGTTGCTAATGAGTCCCATTTGCCTGTGGAAATGCCTGGGGTGACCAAAGAGCTAATGGATTTGAACCTAAGGCCACACTGGCTATCAAATATGCATAGGTTAGCAAAGCCTAGTGGGAGCCAAGAGGGACCCTGCTAAGCACACAGCAGATAGACACACATTAGCCAGAGGAGGAGGAGGAGGGAGCTGCAGCCAGCAGCCGTGGCTTCATTGGATGGGAAGGGCTGGTTGACCTAGTAAGTATGACTAAGTGTCAGCTTGGGCCCACAAGTCCTCCTGAGAGAGCCTCTGCCTCTAGAGCTCCAATCCCCTCAACTTCGATCCTCCCTCCTGTTCTTCTTCTTCTTTTCTTTTTTGGTGAGGCAATTGGGGTTAAGTGACTTGCCCAGGGTCACACAGCCAGTAAGTGATAAGTGTCTGAGGCTGGATTTGAACTCAGGTCCTCCTGACTCTGGGGCCGGTGCTCTATCCACTGCTCCACCTAGCTGCCCCCCTCCTGTTCTTTTAGAGGACAGGACCTCTTTCCTATGAAAAGCAAGAACATCTTGGTAGAGCAGTAAGAACAATGGATTTAGCAGATTTGTGTTCAAATCCTAGCTCTCCCCTTTACTCCTTATTAGGGAGACTTTGGGGAAGTCAATTACTTCCTTTGGGTCTTAACGGACTCATTTATAAAATGAAGGAGTTGAACTAAATGGTCTCCATGGCCCATTCTAGCTATAAATATATGATCCTGCTATCTCGATATCATTGTTGTTCAGTTATGTCCAACTCTTGGTGATTCCATTTGGAGTTTATTTGGCAAAGATTCTTGCGTGGTTTACCATTTCCTTTTCCAGCTCATTTGACAGATGAAGAAACTGAAGCAAACAGGGTTAAGTGAGTTGCCCAGGGTCACACAGTTAAGAAGTGTCTGAGGCCAGATTTGAACTCAGGAAGATGAGTCTTCCTGACTCCAGGCACAGTGCTCTATCCACTGTGCCACCTAGCTGTCCCATCTTGATAGCATTTGACTAATAAAGCTGTGCATATGGGATTCATAGGATCCTAGATTTAGAGGGGGAAGGATCTCATAGTCTTTCTTGTTCCACATCCTCATTTTACAGGAAACTGAGGCCCAATGAGGTGAAGAGGCTTCTCCAATATTACAAAAATATTTTAACCCAGGTCCTGTGACTTCAAATCCAATATTTTTTTTCCACTGTACTACACACACACTACACTCTCCCCAGTGAAACCCCCAACTGTCCACACAGCCAAAGGATAGTACATATATATGCATGTATGGGTGTATGTATATACACACACATACATATATACATGTGTATGTGTATATATGGATATATGTGTGTGTAATTCTTTCCATAAGGCTATGTTGCGTAATCTCTGGAAGAAGATCCTAATAGAAGGTTCAGGGTGTGGGATAGAATATTTTGGCAGAAGCAATGTCAAATGCTAGCAAGAGCTGCCAATACCTTCATGCTATTTAAAGATTTGTGGTGGTAATGATGGTGATAGCTTTTATATAGCACTTGAAAGTGCACAGAATGCTTTAGATATAATATTTATTTTGATTCTCACAACAACCCTGAGAAAGGTGATATTAGCCACATTTTGTAGATGAGGAAACTGAGGCAGAGAGGTTAAGTAACTTGCCCAGGCACATACAGACTCAGAGTCTGAGGCAGGATTTGAACTCCTGACTCTAGGTCCAGCTTTCTATGTATTGAGCCACCTTCATCTCCTCAGATTGACTTTGATGGTGATCATAACAGGAGTAAAAGAAAAAGAATATGTATACAGTTTGCTTGGACCTCAAGGGGGGAGTAGTACCCCGATTTAAGGCCAATAAGCACAGTGTATAAAAGAACCCTCCCGTGGTTCCTTAATGTCTGACCTACACATCAGGGAGCAGATTTCTATAATTAATATAGCTCTGCTCTCTCATGTTGCTTTTGTGCTATGAACCAAATGTATTAGATGGGTAATTGCCTGTTGATTAATTAGAAGGAATACTATTACTCAGAATGATTAGTTTTCTTGCCCGATGGTTCTTCACCCATCCACAAATTCTCAATTTAAAACCAAGAAGGATTTTAATGGCCCAGTTATAAGGGAATGGGGAACTAGATGTCTTGGGATTGTCATAGCATGATCTGTAACTTCCTTTAAAATGATACCACAGTCAAAGAGTCCTTAGTGCTTGTCCCTGTACATGCTTGTCGTGAAACTCTATGGATGTCCACTCTGGCTCTGAATCTACTTGAGAAATCTAATGAAATTCAGTCACGTGTGGGCATACCTATTAGTATGGCAGAGTAACTTGGACTGAAGTTTGACCCACAGCCAGCTTCTTTTTGACTTGTTTGGCTTGCCTTTGAAATGACCTATTTGCTCCCAGAGGATGGATTGGAATTACACTAAAAAGCTTTCACATGAAAGCTTCCTTTGGTTGCTATTGCTTTAAAATATGCTATTCCATGACTAATGCATAAATGTTTAATATTATTGTACATATATAACCTATATCAGATTGCTTACTGTCTTAGAGAGGGAGGAGGAAAGGGGAGGGAGAAAAATTTGGAACTAGAAATCTTATAAAAACAAATGTTGAAAACTATCTCTACATGTAACTGGAAAATAATAAAATACTTTTATGATTAAAAATGTGTTGTTCAGTCCTTTTCAGTTGTGTATAACTCTGTGTGACCCCTTTGGGGGTTTTTCTTGACACTGGAGTGGTTTGCCATTTCTACACAGATTTGGTGAAGCCATTTTTTATTACTTTTTGGGAAAAAATTAAACTTCAAGCCAATTCTACTGAATTTACTAAAAAACAAAAAAAAATCAGCTGCTGCCTATCTACTGGCTCAAATAATTTATGGAACAGATAAAAGTCTTGAAAAGTTGGCTATACATTTTTTGTGTGTGTGTGTAAATTGATCATTATCCTCCACCCATCCTCCTTTTCCCTGCCACATAAAATCAAATGTGTTCTTCCAGGTAAAAAAGTAGGCTGGCACTAAGATGCAAGAAAACCACAACTATGCTTGCAGAAAACTTACTTCTCTAACTTATAGTAATTATGCTTTTTGGAGGGAGTGGGGGTGGGGCAATGAGGGTTAAGTGACTTGCCCAAGGTCACACAGCTAGTAAGTGTCAAGTGTCTGAGGCCAGATTTGAACCCAGGTCCTCCTGAATCCAGGGCCAGTACTTTATCCACTGCGTCACCTAGCTGCCCCCAGTAATTATGCTTCTTAAAAGAGTAGAAGATGGCTAGTGGGAGGAGAGAGCTCTGGGCTAAGTTCAAATCTAGCCTCAGACATGGAACAGCTGGGTGACACTGAGCAAGCCACTTAAGCTGTTTGCCTTAGTTTCTTCATCTGTAAAATGGGGCTAACAACACCTTCCTCTCAGAGTTGCTGTGAGGATAAAATGAGATATTTATAAAGTGCTTTGCAAACCTGAAGGCACTACATAAATGCTAGCAATTGCTATTATAATTACTGGTGTAAGACTTCCAGGGCAGAGCCAAAATGGCAGGGGAACGGCAATGAGCTCTTGAACTCCTGACACAATCACTCCAAAAAACATCCAAATAATGACATAGGACAATGCCTGGAGCAGTAAAACCCACAAAAGAATGTGCTGAAGTCATCTTTCAACCAAGAATGGCTTAGAAGGTCAGAAGGAGGGAGCTGCTGTGCTAATACAGGAGTTGAGCCCAACCCCACAGTCACCCTGACACAGATCCAGTCCCAGGAAGGCCTCACCAGAGAAGGAGACCCCCAGAGCCTCTGAATCAGCTGAAGCGCCAGTGTTGTCTGGAAATAAGCTCACAGTCTGGTGAGAGGGCTGAGCCCTTGGCAGGAGGGAGACTACAGGGGTCTATGCTGGTGCTGAGGCAGAACTTGGGTTTTTCACCCCTGCTGGGAACCAGAAGGTAGGCTCGAGAAGCAGTGGCCCAGGTGGGGGAGCGACACAGGCTCGTCAGAGCTGAAAACCACAACATACAAAGTTGGTTGATTAGCAAGTTGGTCTGGGGTCATCTATGGACCAGGGAACAGGCCAGGTGAGTGAAAGGACCTGCTCTTCCTTAAATCATACCACCTGGGACTTCTGAAGCTTGGGATACTGCAGCCTGGAAACAGTGCCCCACTTTAAGGAGCTAAAAGCCAAGTAAAAGAAAGGCAAGATGAGCAGATAGAGGAAGGTAAGGACCATAGAAAGCTTCTTCAGTGACAAGGAAGGTCAAAGTGCACCCTCAGAGGAAGATGTCAACATCAGGGCCCCTATATCTAAAGCTTCCAGGAAAAATACGAATTAGTCTCAGGCCATAGAGGCACTCAATAAGGACTTTGAAGATAGAGAGGTAGAGGAAAAAATGGAAAGAGAAATGAGGGTGATGCAGGAAAGATATGAGAAAAAGTCAACAGCTTGAAAAACCAAATGGAAAAGCTCTCTGATGAAAATAATTGCCTAAGAATTAGAATTGAACAAATGGAAGCCAGTGACTTTATAAGAAACTAAGACACAATAAAGCAAATCCAAATGAATAAAAAAATAGAGGGCAATGTGAAATATCTTCTTGAAAAAACTGCTGACCTGGAAAATAGGTCCAGGGGAGATAATCTGAAAATTATTGGGCTACCTGAAAACTATGATTGGGGCAGCTAGGTGGCACAGTGGATAGAGCACCGGCCCTCGAGTCAGGAGTACCTGAGTTCAAATCCGACCTCAGACACTTAACACTTACTAGCTGTGTGACCCTAGGCAAGTCACTTAACCCCAATTGTCTTACTAAAAAAAACAAAAACAAAAAAAACTATGATCAAGGAAAAAGCTTAGACATCATCTTCCAAGATATTCTCAGGGAATATTGCCCTGAAATTCTAGAAGCAGAAGCTAAAATAGAAATTGAAAGAATCCACTGATCACCTCCAGAAGGTGGAAAAATCCTAGGAATATTATATCCAAAGTCCAGAGCTCTCAGGTCAAGGAGAAAATGTTGCAAGCTGCCAAAAAGAAAGAATTCAAGTACTGTGGAGCCCCAGTCAGGATAGCACAAGATCTAGCAGCTTCTACATTAAAGAACTGGAGGGCATGGAATATGATATTCCAGAGGGCAAAGGAATTGGGATTACAACCAAGAATCACCTACTCAGCAAAACTGACCATAGATCTTTCAGAGGAAAAAATGGGACTTTAATAAAAGAGGACTTTCAGGTATTTGTGATGAAAAGACCTGAACTGAGTGGCAAATTTGACTTTTAAATACAAGACCCTAGAGAACCATGGAAAATTGGAGTTGAGTGATATACCTGGGGTTGTGCAGTGGGTGACTGTCTTGTGTCTGAGGACGGGTTTTGGCTGAGATCCCCCTGGATCCAGGGTGTCCACTTTGTCACCTAGCTGCCCCATAATGACATCTTTAAGGTTAAATTGAGGGGTAAGGGGAATGCACTGGGGGAGGGGGAAGGGGAGAGGTGAAATCCTACATGAAAGAAACAGGAGAAGGCTTATGGAGTGGGGGAAGAGATGGGAGAAGAGCAGAGCAGTAAATTAATTTTATACTCATCAGAAAAGGCTCAAAGACCTTAAACTCATTAGAGTTGCCTCAAGGAGGAACTAAAACATACACACCCAACTGTGTGGAGCAATCTATTTAATCTGGGCAGTAAATGAGTCTAACACTCATCAAAGTTGGCTCAAAGACCTCAATCTCATTAGAATTGGCTTAAGGAAGGGCACCTAGGTGGCACAGTAGATAGAGCACCGGCCCTGGAGTCAGGAGGACCTGAGTTCAAATCCGGCCTCAGACACTTAACACTTACTAGCTGCGTGACCCTGGGCAAGTCACTTAATCCCAATTGCCTCACTGAAAAAAAAAAATGGCTTAAGGAGGGAATAACATACACACTCAATTGAGTGGAGTAATCTCTCTAACCCTGCAGGAAAAAAGGAGGGGAAGGGAATAAAGAGAGCGGGGCAAAAGAAGGAAGGGCAGATTGGGGGAGGGTACAGACAGAAGCAAATCCCTTTTGAAGAGGGATAGGATGAAAGAAGATGGATAACAGAATAAATATCATGGGGAAGGGAATAGGATGGAAGGGAAACAGTTAACAATAGTAATCATGAAAAAGAGAAAAGGGGAAAAATTTGTACAAAAAATATTTATAGCAACTCTTTGTGGTGGCTAATAATTGAGAATCAAGGGAATATCCATTAACTGAGGAATGACAGAAGAAACTGTGGTATATGATTGTGGTGGAATGGTCTTATGTTATCGGAAATAACAAACAGGATGATCCCAGAAAAACCTGGAAAGACTCATGAACTGATGTATAGTAAAGTGATCAGAGCTGGGAGGACATTGTGCATAGGGACAGCAATATTGTTCGATGAGCAATTGTGAATGACTTAACTACTCTCAGCAATGCAATGATCCAAGACAATCCAATGACAAAGCTTACTATCCACCCCCATAGAAAGAACTAATTAAAAAAACACTTGTGGATTGTACATACATAACCTGGTTGTGGTTTTGTGGCGTGGGGAGGAAAGGCAGGGAGGGAGGGAGAAAAACTTGGAATTCTAAATCTTACGAAAATGAATATTGAAAACTACCCTTACATGTAACTGGAAAAAATTAAATAAATGTTTGTTGCAAAAAAAAATCATTATTGGTGGAGTTAGATGACCAAATTTGAATATTTAGGCAAGTCTTAGGGAGCTTAAGTTTCCTTCCTTATAAAACCAGGACATAATATTTGAACTCTCTTCCTCATGAAATAATCAATGTGGTCTGGACCAAAATGGATTGTCAGCATACAAATGAAAGTTAGTAATAATATTATTATATGGGACAATGACATTTTGAGGTCCTTTAAATCCAGGCTTCATCTAAAAGGTAGCTAGTGTCATGGATAGAGTGCTAGGCTTGGAGTTAAAAAAAAACCGAGTTCAAATCCAGTTATAGATACTTCCTAGCTGTGTAACAAGTGGCAAGTCACTTGACCACCTGCCTCAGTTTCCTCAACTGTAAAATGAGTATCATAATAGCACCTACTTCTCAGGGCTATTGTGAGGCTCAAATGAAATTTTCTGTCAAGGTCTTAGCATAGTGGCATATAATAGGTGCTTAATATTTATTTATAATATACATCTAATATTTATAATACATTTCTGTAACTGTTCCCTCTCCTAAAAGGTTTTAAATATTTTTTTTCCTCTTGAAATCTTTCTTCATCTCAAAGTATAGGAACTGGACCTCTGATAGCATTGTCATATGGGATTCAGATGAGAAAAGGCCCTCCACCAATGCTGGTAAATTTTGGGTAACTTAAATAGTCTTACAGAGTGACTTAGAGGACTAAGAGGCTGTATGTTGCCCCATGTCTCAAAGTCAACTTAGACTAGAGGACAGACATGAATTTCAGTTTTCCTTGCTTTGTGGCTGCTTCTTTATTATATAAAAACCAAGGTAAACACCGATTTTTTTTTTTTTTGGTGAGGCAATTGGGATTAAGTGATTCGCCCAGGGTCACACGGCTAGTAAGTTGTCAAGTGTCTGAGGCTAGATTTGAACTCAGGTCCTCCTGAATCCAGGGCCAGTGCTCTACCTCTTGCACTCTCCATTCCAAAATGAGGGGTTGGGTAGATGACCTCTAAGCTTCTTTTCACCTTAAAATCCGATGATATTATTCCTATTATTCATTAGCTGCCTGATTCTATATCATTCCTCTTCATGCACTCTCCATACAGCTGAAGTGCCCTGCTGGCTGTTCCTTACACACCCCTCATTGGTCTTTATTCCATATCTGGAGTCTACCTCTTCACCTCTTTCTCTAAGAATGGATTTTCATCTAAAGCTCAGCTGAAATACTAGCTCCTCTATGAAGCCTTTCTCTCCTTTCCTGAGCTATTATTAGTGACTCCCCCCCAAAAAAAACTGCCTTAATTTTTTTTTTTGTGGGGCAATGGGGGTTAAGTGACTTGCCCAGGGTCACACAGCTAGTAAGTGTCAAGTGTCTGAGGCTAGATTTGAACTCAGGTCCTCCTGAATCCAAAGCCAGTGCTTTATCCACTGTACCACCTAGCTGCCTCCTTAAATTTTAAAATATAAACTTCCAGAGGTTTGTATTGGATCATTTCATAGACTGTAAGATCCTGTATTTCTAGCACCTCGCACATTCCCTGGCACACAGTAAGAGCTTAACAAATGCTTGACGATTGTTTGGTGGATGATGAGATTAGCTTTGTTAGGTACATTCTGGATATGTCTGTAACATCCTGGGTAAATTCTTTAGTGTGAGACCTGAATTACTTTACTGCATACCACCAAAAAAAAAAAAAACCCACAAAAGGATTAGTACCATAATTCTTCCCAAGAGCGTAGCTTTTCTTTAAGCAGGATATAAGCTATGTAACTGTTCTCATAGATGCTAAAACTGATCATGACCAAGAATGTATTATTTCATCTTGGAATTCTTTCTTGTTCTCAGAAAATGAATTGTGTGGGGGGGAGAATTTAAAACAAATATCCCAATGAACTATTTCTTGGTTAGTTATTTGTTCTTTTGGCAGCCTTACTGCTGCTGGTAAAATAAATTTATAGAATCCTAGAACTACGATTAACAACTTCTTTTATATTGAGCAACTTTCTTTCCTTAGGGGGGAGGGTGATGGTCAGGAAAGAGAAGGGAGTAAGAACCTACCAGTCTTTATCTTTTCATGCTAAATTTTTATTTCAATGTTATGCAACTGCATAAGTATAAATATTTGTTCAATATACAACAATTATGACATCCATAAGGAATTTCTTCCAGAAAATCAGACTGCAAACACTTTATTGCACAGAACCTAACAAACTTTTTTTTTAAGCTGGCAAATCTACAGCTAGGAGTACTACCAAGGAGCACATCTTACAATCACACAAAGACTGACCAGATAGAACACAGCAGGAGGATTTCTACCAGCTGATTAGAGAGTTTCACACCAACAAACAGGTATTACATGAACACAACCCCATTGTACTCATTACTCATCCAAAATGCAAAACCAGATTTGGCAGAAATGATGATAACACACTATACAAAATATACATAAAAAGGATATCATTGTAAACAAGCAGCTAATTGTGCTTTAAAGGAAACAATAGGACAGTTAAAATGCAAGGGCTGTAAACTATGAAATACCTCCTTGATCGAAGCTTCATGATGTCTGAGTGCATTAGTATTGGGGTGATGATCGTCAAACACAGATATATACTGCAAATGTTGAGACCAGTATTCAAAATCAGTAAAAAAAAATGAAAAATGTTTGTTTCCTTTACAAGTGTCAAAGGGAGGATGGGAAATGGCCATGCCCTATGAAAAATTAAGGGGAGGGAAAGTGTTTCTTTTTCTTTCTATTAGCATTTCATTAGAATGAGGCAAAACCCAAAGAACTAATTGGATCATATTTTTGTTTTAGGAGCCCTGTTCACAACCTGGCCAGACAAACACACTTCAGGCTCAAGATTATACTGTGCTTAGAACCTGGATAAAGTAAAAAATCCCCATCAGGGATAGAGGGCTTGATTACTTCTTGGTGGGCATACGCCTTAGTAGGGGAGAAAAAGGAGCAGAAATATTGTGATGTCGATCCCAAGCATCTTAAAAATACTTATCTGTGTTGATTTTCCCTTAGTGCCTTAGTACTTGTTTCATCAAGTGCTTTTCCCTCAGAAAGAAAAAAAAAAAGACAGAACAGAACAAAACAAAGTACGTCAGCACTAAAATCATCTGACAAATTCTACATGTTCCACAGTATATAAAATTTAAATAAGGCTTAGCAAAAGTAAAAAGGACAGTCACATTCAAGCACCAAATAGCTCCAGCAAGGTCTCTTTGTTACAAAAATGCTGCTTTTTATTAATAATACAGTATTTACTTTTTTGCATACAAATAAAGAGATCATGTTATGAAATGTATGGAGCTACCCAATGCATTTAGAGACGAATGTGAAACCCAGGATTACTTGCTAAAAACAGCAAGCTTTATCTATAACATAAGGCCCCCACTATGTATTAAAATGGATCTGATGTCCTGGTTATCTCTATTTATGACATGATGCTAAAACCACTTTTTCCTTTTTTTGCCCAAAAATGTCAAACTCGAAAAAAGTGCTACAATTCATGAAACTGATTACTCAAACCTAAATACTTGAGGGGGTTTAAGTCATCGTCTTTTCTTCTTATACTAGAGCAGGGCAGATATGGGAGGACAACACATGTGCTTCTTATACATAAGACTCACAGCATAAAGGCCTGAGTTTAAGAGCTGAAAGAAAAAAAAAATGAAAGGATTACAGCAGAAATTAAGCTGATGAGTATTTATAGTCCCAGCGCCACGTGAGGTGAAGGCCCAAGACATATACCAACAGACCAAAAGTGAACAACTGGTCTTTCAGACACTTGGACCTGG
Source organism: Dromiciops gliroides (assembly GCF_019393635.1). Lineage (NCBI taxonomy): Eukaryota > Metazoa > Chordata > Mammalia > Microbiotheria > Microbiotheriidae > Dromiciops > Dromiciops gliroides. The sequence continues at coordinate 424,950,211 of NC_057861.1, read as the reverse complement.
GATCAAAAGGCCTTGCTAGGACATTCATGAAATAAAAATGGTAGGCCCCGTGAGTCCAGGCCTATCCTAACTGAGGCAGATTTTAAATGCAGTGATCAAGTTACATTTTAAATTAGATCTGGAAATATAGGTAGCCAGATACAGTACTATCAAAATCTGATTAAAAATACACATAAAAATTCACGAACTGCTGTATTTATGATTTTTTTGCCTTTAACTCTTAGAATACTTTAACTTGTAAAAATGTAGCCTTGAACTATTGTTTTAAACCATAGACCAAAACTGTGTTTTGTGTATATGTGTGTGAGGGCATATGCCCCAGTTTTAGTAATTTTGCTTCTTTCCTACATTATGGTAAGTAAGTGGCAAAGCAACAATTTGTTTAACAAAAAAGTTGTAGTAAACAACGCAATCAGCAGCAAAGTGTATATTCTACATTCAAAAACCAAACACACTGCTAGATATTTACAGAGAACATCTTTTTTCCTCAACAACTCTCAACTGTAAAGGTATTTTTGTACAAATACTATAATGGTAACAGTTTTACCGGTTACAATTGGGAAGGCATATGGAAAAAGGTCCTCTCTATCTCTTTGTCCACCCTTCTCCTCCTCTTCCTCCTCTTCCTCCTCCCAAAGCTCTGCCTGGCGAACAATCCCATTTGGTGCTGGTTTTTTGAAGGTCGTCAGGACATAGTTAACAACATCCAATCCGAGTCTCCACAGTCCTGCCTCCTGGGTCCTGCCCCATTAGGAAGCCTTTTTGTGGGGGCTGCTCCGCAAAGCTTCTTTCCCTCGTCGCTGGCGTACCACAAAGTCCTTTTCAGAAGAAGAGGCTACAAGGCGGTCAGTGTTTGTAGCTGACCTGGGAATGTCTTTTCCTACATTCTGTTTCCTGGAAGCCAGAGTTTGGGCCTGGGTTGTGGTGGTCATGGAGAGGGCCCTGTCCAGGGTCCTGACTTCCCCCCTGAGGTGTGAATCAGGGTGGTGGGCCTCCAGGGCACCTGCTGTGCTACTGAAGGATGGCAATGAATCACTCTTGGTCATTTGTGTTCTCCCATCTGCCCCAGACCCTGGCTTCCTAAAGTCCCTGGTGCTAGGAGCTGATGGTTCTGCCTGGCTCATGTTTGTCTTGGCAGAAGGGGTGTCCCCAGCCAGTGAAGAGGTCTCCAGGATGCCTGACTTAGACTCAGGGAAACTGGATGAGGAGCTCAGAGTCTTCTCTGAGGGGGCAGTCGAGTGCAAGGAACTCTGCCCGGTGGCTGACGGAGAACGCTTCATCCCACCCTGTTTGCTGGTTTCCATCAACTGCTTCTGTGAAGGTGGAGCTTTCCCTTTGGGCTCTGAGGAGCTCTTCCCTGCTCCAGCTGGCTTCTCCCCACCTTTAACCTTGGCCTCGCAGTTCGCCAATGAAAGATTGTGCTCCAGTTTCCCACAGTCAGGTAGAACATAAAGTGCGTCAGTGCATTTTTTCCCTTCTGGCTTCTTGTCTGCCATGTTGGCCAAGGGACCTGGGCCCTTGTCAGTCTGCTTGCAGGTGGCCGAGGGACTTGGGTTTTTGTCAGTCTGCTTGCACAGAGAGGGAGTGTCTTTCACAGTGGATGGCTTGGGGTGCTTCAGGGGCAGGGGCTGTTTTTCTGGGACCATGGAAACCTTCTGTTCTGCCAGCTCAATTGAGCCAGTGGGGTCCTGCCTCTGTGAATGGACCGCCGGGGTGCTGCTATTACATAGGGATTTCAACTTGTTGTCAAGGGTAGTGCCGCCCTCTGTCTGGCACGAAGGCGTTGGCCCACCTTGGGAGTCAGGGGTTCTGTCCCCCTGCACACCCTCATTGTTCAGTTTCCTTTGGGAGCCAGAGATGAAGGGAAAGGTCTCCGGCACAGTTCTGCTGGTGCTTTTCACCTCTTTGCTAGTGCTGCTGGGGGCCTGCAGGGCAGCCTCTTTCTCCTTGGCAGCTCCCACACACTGTTTCTGGGATGCCACCATTCTTTCCGAGGGTTTAGACTTTGGAGGGCAAGCCTCAGGTGCAGGCTTGAGCTTGTGGCCGCTGCCTTCTGCCTGGGCTGCAGCAGGCTTGACGGGAGCATCAGGAAGGCCCGTGGGCACCTCTGACGCACAGGTCCTAGAGACAGGCTCCTTAACTGAAGGGAGAATTGGTGAACTGAGCTGCTGCCTGGTCACTGCACCAGGGGGGTCCTTGGAGGCCAGTGAAGGCTGGGGGCTGCTGACCTGTTTCTGAAAAGTTGAGTCTTTCCTTTCCACTTCTTTGGGACTGTCCTTCTGTAATGATGGAAAGCCCAGGGCTTTTTCATTCTTGGTGTTACTGACTCCTGGCAGCTGGCCAGACCTTTTTGAGAGAGAAGCCTCAGGCTTCAGGTCCACACTGGTTTTCTGCTTGCTCACCTCCCTCTCACCAGGAATCCTAGAGGAGCGAGTGTCCTCTCTGGCCAGCGGCTTGGTTATTTCTTTACCTTCTTTGAGATCAGCTTTGCCACCAGCACCCCTAAGTTTCTCCACTGCACGTGGCTGAGTGGGAAAGTCTGGGCTGGGTCTGACTCCAGAAGCACTGTTTCCAAAGCTGCTAGCTTTTGGAGCGTCCAGGGTCAAATGCTCCATAAAGGATTCTCGGGCGACCTCTGCCCTCACCACCGTCAGCGGCTCGCTGCTTCTCGAGGTCGGTGGGTACTTCCCAGAGGATTCCTTGTGGTTCTGCCTCTCTCTTCCAGGGTTATTATCAGGACTGAGGAACGCTGGGGGAGCTGCTGGTTTGGGGCCAGTCGTGGCATTCTGACCAGGGGAGGAAAGGAGTTTGGCCTCCACAGCTGGGTGGTCCCACCGTTTGTCCTCTCTCTTATGACTGCTTTCACTGATGGGGGCAGGGTTTCTTACAGCTGAATGGGAGACCCTTCTCTCCTTTTCCAGTTCTGGGGCTGCTGGTGTGCTTGAGAATCCCTTGCTCGGTTGCTGAAATCGGGGTTCTAGAAGGTAGGATTTGTTCATCTTTAAGCAACTCACTGGGGGCTCCTTCTGACTGGCAGCTTCGCCCTTCGTGGAACTCACAGACAGAACGGGTCCCGTGTCACTACTGAGATGATGGGTCTCCGTAGAAGCCAGTGACGGCCCTTCTGTCTTGGAAGCCTGAGGCCCTGATAATAAAGCGATGTCTAAAGTGCCTTCAATAGGCTTGAGGCAAGAAACAGACCTGCCTTCCAGTTTATATTCTGATGGACTTTTCCTGACTGGGGATTCAGGAGGAATCAAGGTGGACTTCTCCACCCCACTCTCTGCTCGACCAGCCAGAGCCTTGAGAGGAACAAACGCCGTAGAACTGATCTGCACCCCGTGGGTGCTGCCGATGACCACCCGGCTTTCTGAGATGGGAGTGGGGTCCTGCTGCACATTTATAGACCTGGTGGCATTCAGCTGTAGGCATTCATGGACATTTGATGTCAGCTTGGGCTTCAGCACTGAACCCAGGCCGTCATCTTTCTCCTCAAAGGTCATCTTCTTCCGAAGGTAATCGATATTTGTGAGCTTGCCATCGAATTTTTCAAACTTGCTGAATTCTTTGGGCTGGCTGGCCTTCTCGGCACCATCCCCTCTCCCGCCAGCCATTCTCTCTGCCGGGTGTGTGAGCATGTCCTGCAGCAGGCACGGAGGAGGCATCCTCTTGTAGTCGTGAGAGCCCAGGCTATGCTCACTGAGGGTGAGTCTGTGGCAGGCTACCTGGGCGTCCCCATCGCTGGGCTTCACACCGGCTGCATTCTTGTGAAGCAGGCCGCTGACTGACAGGGATGACAACGATGTCGTCTCCTGCATTGCTGCTCTATTCTCAAAATTACTGGATCTCTCTAAAGCCTTCTGATATGTTTTCTTCTCTCTCTCTTCCAGTCTCAAGGTCGTGAGGTTTTCCAAATCGCTGCATGGTTCATGGGATTTCTGCAGGGGTTCTGGCTTCTCAGGGAAGTCTTGTTTCTTCGTCACCACCTTGGCTTTGAGTTTCTCTCTGTCTAGCTCGTCCACAGACTCCTGCCTTCCCAGCTTTCTTGAGATGGGGCGTTTCAGGCAGCCTTGTTCCACAGGCCTGGCTCGGGTGAGGGAAGGGGCATCACACACGTTCTCCTCTAGGCTCTGGAGCGTCGTGTCTCTTTGAGACTGCTCCCGCTGCACCTCTTCCTGAGTCACCTCCAGACTATGTTTACGAGAACAGAGATGCTTCTTGTCACTGCTGTAGGAAGGAGAAAGTTTTTCTTCAGACTGGACTCTCTTGAGCAGGGGGGACCTTGGTGGCTCAGCACTCTTGGGCCTCACGATGTGTCTGACGATCGTGGGTGGGGAATGCATTTTGCTGGGAAAGGCCTGTACAATCTTGGAATTGCCAAGAGAGTGTCCTAGCAAGGGGGACGGTGACCGCTGAGGGGAGGGGGGCTGTGGGGTTGGAGAAGGTGTCCTGGCCAATGGGGAAAGCGGAATGCTGCCCGCTGATTTACGTCTCCCTGACCGGTATCTCTGTCCACTGAGTTTGGGTGCCAAGCCATGGAGAGTGCTGGGCCTGATGTGCCCAGAACCAGCTGGAGAATTGGGGGCACTGGAACTTGGAGAGCTGCTCTGGGAAGAATTAGTACCTGTGGGCATAAAAAGCAAAGACCTCATGAGAACCAAAAGCTCATTTTTCTTTTCCATGTCTCTGTTCTGCAGAGCATTCTGGGTACATGGTAGATGAACTAGTTATAGATTTAGCTACTCTAATTAAAACACTATTTTCTAATTTTTAAGCTAAACCTGTTTATGCCTAAGATATAACACACTATTTTCAGTAGCTTGATAATGTTCATTATGTCAAAAACAATTTATCAATTTCTTTTGTTTTCACATCACCTATGATTCCCATATATAAGAAATTCCCCTCAATTAATGCAAGCCAGACCCTTCTCTGCAACTGTTAGCACCTCCCCTTCCCAGACTCCACTCCCAAACCCACAAACAGCAATCCTTTTTGACTAGGGACTTAATTTTTTTTTATTTTTTAAAATAATAAACATTTTAATTTAAAGTTTTGAGTTCCAAATTCTATCCCTCCTTTCCTTCTTACCCTTTCCCCTCTCGGAGGCAATAAACAATCAGATATAGGCTATTCATGTGCATTTTTATAAACATGATCATATTAATGACTAGGGATTTTAACAAGAAGAAAAAAAGGTTTGTCAAAACCAATCAACTCATCCAAAAAGTCTAATATAATATGTACTGTTCCAGACCCATAATCCCCCACCTCTGTAAAGGCCCGCTATTATTTTAGTAATTACTTTAATTATTTTTAAATATCTTATTTTGCATCATGATTCTGCTTAGCTCACTATCTTTGGTGACACGGAAGGGCCTATTTAATCCATCTCCTAAAAGATCATGCATATATGTGCATAGAAATTATATTTATTTTATATAATGATATACTTATTACATATTATATTTCATATAATATAAATAAATTATACAATATAAAAATAAAATCTCTCTATATTAAACAAATATTAAAAATTGTCACATGTAATTGGGGAAATATTATATATATATACATACATATGTATATATATATATTTCCCCAATTATTTATTATATATGTGTATAATTGTATATACATATACACATATATTTTCCCCAATTATATGTAACAACAATTTTTAACATTTAAAAAAAAAATTTGAGTCTCAAATTCTCTTCCTCCCCTCTCATTGAGGAAGGCAAGCAATTTGATACAGATTATACAAGATCATGCTTTCTTAATAGTGGGCAAGCTGAAGACTAGGTTTCCAAGCATCTTTTCTTATTTCGAAAGGGAAACTCACCAGATGGAAAATCTGGAGTGGAACGGTAGCTTGGGGTAGGTGATCGGGGAGACAAGCTATGAGTTGGGGACCCGGGGAGGCTCTCTCCAGATGAAAGAGAACGGTTTAAACAGGAGAAACTTCGGCTAGTGTGGAGTAAAGGCGAAGGCTGTTTAGCTAGTTTTTTGAAGAGGGATCTCCGCCTGTAGAGGAAATAGCACCAAATATGTCAGAAGACTTTGGGAGACAAATTCTCAACAAATTTTACTCCTGCCCCTGTATCCAAAAGAAGCAAGTTAATAGAAGGGGAAGAGGTTGAGGGTGAATCAGTGAGGGGGATACCATAGTCATGGTGGAGAATTAGGGGCTATTTTCATTTCTAAAAAGCGTTTTAAGATTTGAAACAAGCTGTTAAGGGGAAGAAGAATTATGGCCTCTTTAAAACAATGTATATATAGCACAGATTTCACAGTCTAGTTCATAAACATTCTACATTTAAGAAGGGATGTGGAGAAAATGAAACTGTTAAATACATTCAATTACTTATTTATTTGTTCGTTTTGTTAAAAGGGCATCCTTTGCTTCTGGGCACATATCCAAAAATATAAAGAGGCACAATTTAATTAAGAAATACTGCAAAGTAAATCCCCACAGAAAGAAAAGCCATTATCTCTACATGAGTAAATGTCTTTGATGGGATTACCTTGGGTGGGAGCTTTATCCAATGCCCCGTGCTTCCTTTGCATTGGGCAGCACTCAAGCATGTGTAATAACAAGACAGGTTGTACATTTAAGTAGAAAAAATTGGGGAAGGAAGCTTATCACAGCAGAGCCCCTCTGGGATGGGGCCTGGCAGCCCTGTGGCAAACCTAGGCCATGCTTATTTGGGGCTCCTTAATGCAACAGGTACAGATGGAAATGCTCTGTCCATGCAGCTCAGCATTTGTCACAATATCAACCTTTGGATCCCCCATTTTTGATGTGTTTAAATGGGAAATTTCCCCTCCTGTCCTTAAAATGCTTATATCTCAAGTGAGAGGCAGGGTGGCAAGGGGCTGGATCTGTGCTTTCCTTGGCATGGGGAACTCCTGGGTGAAGAAACTCCCCTCAATCAATGCCCATCAGCACCTTCTATGCTAGTCCTGAGAGGTTTCCAAGAACACAGAGCAATCAGGGGACTTGCTCAGGATCACATAGGCTGTCAGGTGTGGGACTTGAACCCAGAAGGACTACTTGGCTTTGAGGATAGTACCCTATCCACTGGCGCCACCAGGTGGCTCAGTGGATAGAGCACCAGGCCTGGAGTCAGGAGATTCAAATCTGGCCTCAGATACTTTCCTAGTGGTATAACCCTAAGCAAATCAGTTAACTCCTATTGGACTGAATTTCCTTATTTATAAAATGGGAGTAATAATAGCACCTGTCTCTCAGGGTTGTTGTGAGGAAAAATATGAGATGATAACTATGAAAGGTTCAACACGGTGCTGGTACAAAGTGTCTTATAAGTCATTATACATTATAGAAATGTTAGCTATTATTTGTGAATTTTATTGGGGGAAGGGAAGAGAGTAGAGGAAGGATCACAAAAAAGGAAGTATATATCACATTCATAACCCTCCCCCTCAAAAAAGGATGGACTGCACAAAATAAAAAACTGGACTAACCTTTCTAGACTTTCTTTCTTTTTGGTCTTCTTACTCCGTCTTACCATCCGGCTCTTGTAGCTATTTCTTCGAGCTGGGCCTGTTTTGATTGATGTGTTTTCAAAAGGAGTTGTGGTGATTGACACCTTATTTCCACTCTACCCGAAGAAAAAAAAAAAAGGGAGAGAAGATATTTAAGAGTAATTCAGTGACTCAACCAGACTAGTTTGAAGACAATAAATGTACATATATGGCACATAAGTCTTAGCAAAACATTTGAATCACTGAAGACAACAGAGCATTGTTTTGTTTTGTTTTGAATATGAGAGAGAAAAAAATAAAATCTCATTGAAAAAATAATAAATTTGAATTTAACACAGGATACCATACACTACACAAATTGAGTAGAGGGGAAATAATAATGGCAACACTATTATGAGATAGTTGATACAATCTGCCTAGTGATTCCATTTTCCTGTCCCACCTTCCCTGGGTCCATTAGCACTTTCTCTGCCTTTTACCCACCCCCTAATCCCTTGTACAGAAGTCAAGAATTCTCAAATTCTTAAATTAAATTTTTTTTAAAGAAAAGACTTTCTTCTGTCTTAGCAAAATATCCTTGCTTGGTGGTGAAGTCTCTGCTAAAGCCGGCAGGTATGAGAGACAGTCTCTCTGTAACTAGACCACCAACTGAGAGTTAATTGTATATTTCTACTGGATTAATCAGTTCTATAATAAAAAGGCTTTCACAAGGCTAAGGGACCAGGAGAAGGCCTGCCTCAGTGTAAAACTTTGCAGCATGGGGTTGTGCCTTGGTACGGCAATACCAGCATCCTTCTTTAGCATCTTCATAGCCCAAGAGAGAGCTACGCTTCTACAAGGGGAGAGATGCTGATGAATATTCTGAAGACTCCAGCTATTTAAGGAGAAAGACACAAATGCTTTCAGACTTGTTACAAAAGCCACATGAATTGATTATCTAAAGAAAGAACTACACTAGCGTCTCATACGTCATGACAAATTGACTTAATTGTTGCATCCATTTTGGTTGGACATTGCTTGCACACTTAATTATTTATTATATTGTTGGGTAAATTGTGCGTGGATATTTAAATACCATTACATTCAAAATGAAGAGAGATGTAGTATACTGAATTTTGTGAATAATATGTGTACATATACTATGACTTGCTAACTAGGAAGAAATATGATTTAGAAGAAAAAATGGTTCTAATTGAGAATTTATGTCTTTGTGTATCAATCAATTAGTAACATTTTATTAAGTGCCCACTACAAGCTAGGGGGATTTTATAGATAAATAGATAGATATACACAGATATGTAATATTATACATAATATATTGTATGTCTATATAGGTATATGGATTTATATGGACATGCACAATATATTTTATATACATATAATATATTGTGTATACATACACACACAGAGTGGTCCAAAGGTTATGAAGAGGTTTAAATGTTTAATAACTCCTTTTTTTTTGTTTTAAATTTATAATACCATAGCATCATATACAGTATACATAGGAAATGAATTTACAGTGTGTGAAAAAGCAAATCTCATAAATGGCAAAAAAATAAAGAAAAAATAATTTTCAAAGAGTTATTAAAACATCATGACTTTTGGCCCAGCCTGTTTACCCACATATATGTATGCATAGTGTATGTGTGTGTGATAGAGAGAGAAAATAATGGGGTTTTGGGACTCTCAGAGACCCCCTCATTCGAGGGCCTAACTGCCTGATCTTTAAACACTGGCCCAGGGGGCAGCTAGGTGGTACAGTGGATAGAGCACCGGCTCTGGAGTCAGGAGGACCTGAGTTCAAATCCAGCCTCAGACACTTGACACTTACCACTTGTGTGACCCTGGACAAGTCACTTAACCCCAACTGCCTCACCAAAAAAACAAAAACAAAAAATAAGATTGGCCCAGAGTCAGCCAAGTGGGACCTGGGACAGTGAATGGGGATTAAAACCACACCCACCTGAAAGCCTTGTTCCTGCCAGAGGATCTGTTCTCTGGGCTCTGAAATCAGCACACACTGTGTTGAACCACCCTCAAATCCAGTGAACCAACAGATCTGAATGATGCTAGCCAATTAGCTTTAAGCAGTGTGTCAGGGCCACCTCTCTGCCTTCCCTCAGAGAGTTTATGCTTGCTTATCCCTCTCTTGGCCCAGGAACTTGGAGAGAGCAGACATGGCCCATTTTCTCTCTCCTCCCCTAGATCCTAGTTAGGCTTTCCTGACTTTCAGAGACATGTGCACTCTAATTGTCCATAAACTTGGGACAGAAATAGGGTGTCCACATATAATTTTACTTGCAGAGCGAGAAAGTGAGAGAGAGAGTGAGAGAGAGAGAGAGAGCGAGAGCGAGAGAGAGAGATTATTTGTATATATGCAGAAAGTGAAGAAGTCTTTGCATGCAGAGATTTTGCTTTTTACTGAGTAGTTACAGCATGTTCAAAGTTAAGTAAATAAATATATGGGCAAAGAGATTTGCAAGGGGGCAAGAAGGAAGGTAGAGCAAGAGAACCCTAACACCTAAAGAATCAGGAGAGGTCTCTTGTAGGCAGTGGCATTTGAGCTAAGTCCCAAAGAGAGCTAGAGATTCCAAGAATTAGTGGATTGCAGATAAAGTATTCTAGGCATTAGGAGAGGGAGGGAAAAGCTTGCATAAGAATATGGAGGTGGGAGAAAGGATGTTATGTACAAATTATAGTAAGTAAACCAAAGAAATTTCAGTAGCAGAAGGAAACTGGAGAACCACTATCTTTGAGATAAGAAGAAACCCTTGGGGCAGCTAGGTGGTACCATAGCACACAGAGTGCTGGGTCTAGAGTTTGGAAGACTCATCTTCCTGAGATCAATCTGGTCTCAGACACTTAATAGTTGTGTGACCCTGGGAAAGTCACTTAACCCTGTTTGCCTTAGTTTTCTCATCCAGAAAATGAGCTGGAAAAAGAAATGACAAACTGCTCCAGTATCTTTTGCCAAGAAAACCTCAAATAGGGTCATGAAAACTTGGAAATGACTGAAAAATGACTGAACAACAAAAACAAGGAGGAAAACCCAGATCCAATAAAACACAGCCAAGTCTGTGTCTCCTTCTTTAGTGCATAGTATGATGAGTATGAAAAGATGAGACAGTCAATCAAGTGTAAGGGAAAGATCCCAAGTAAACCTTGGTTCCTTGCCTATGAATTACGGCTCCTATTACAGCATCTATTCTGAAGATTGATCACTGTTGGAATCTATTTAGATTCCATCTATTGTGTCTCAAGTCCCATAGTTTAGCCACCTAATGATTAAATGTGCCTCTTCCCAAAAGTGTTGACACATGAACATATAATTCAGGGCAAATGGGACCAAATATTACTTCATGCAGTAACAAGGACATTACTGACCCTACTACACTAGCTTTTGCTTTGGTTCCATCCATTTCAACACCTTGCTTTTTTTTTCCCTCTTAATAGAATTTTATTTTCCAAAATATATGTAAAAACAAATTTTAATATCGATTTTTAAAAACTTTGTGTTCCAACTTCTCTTCCTCCCTCCATTCCTACCCCCCACCCACAAGAACTCAAGAAATTCAGAATAAGTTATATATGAGTAATCATGGAAAACATTCCCACATTAGCTAGGTTGTGAGAGAAAACAGTCAATACCTTAGACATTAATAAAACTACCACTTTCTTTCCATTCAAATTCTTCATGGAATATAATTTTATTAAGACCTTTTCAGGCAACTCAAAGAAAAATTTACTTAAATCAAGAACAACAACAACAACAACAACAAAGCCTATACTGGTGTAGTTGTTGCATGCTATTGTTTGAATAAGAGTACATTGCTTAACTTCAATGACAACTTCACAAGGTAGGGGACCTTGGCAAAGAACAGCAATAAGAACACACATTGAGGGACCCCCTTTAAGTTACTAATTTTTGTAAATTCAAATTTTTTCCAGGATTTGTGTAAGCCTTCTTGTGATTTATGAAGTATCCCCTCATGCATAAGCTTGTGGAGGCTGGTCAATGCAGCCCTATGCCTTCACCTCCCTACCACGCTTAGGAAACTTTAGGGCTCCGGAGAGAATTATGCAGCCTGACATCTAGTAGATCATCTCATCTACTGCAAATGTCTGAACCAAGATTATTTATGAATTGCTTGTAGGTGATGGCTCGTGATTCATGGTATTGCAGATTTAGGGGTGGAAAGGACCCTCTATGTCATCTAGTCCTATTTTCTCATTTTACAAATGGGGAAAAAAAACCTCAGGAAAGGTAAGCTACTCCCTAGAAGGGGGGGAATTCAAATCTATATTCTGCCCTCTTTTGACAGTTGGCTTTCTGAAAAACTCTCATGGTATTTATAAAAAAACACATGTATTATATATGGCCAAATATAAAAATATCAAAAATTAGTCTAGCAGTCCATTAACTTTTTAATCAATTCAGTTTCCTATTAAATTATCTGGATGATTCGCATGGAACAGAGAGAAATTATTGACTTTCTGGACTGTTCGAATAATTAATAAGAGTTCAGACACCTAATTTTTCAACCTAATTCTGCAACTGGCTTGTCACATGTGTGCTTGGGTGACTTAGTGGCTGGCTATGTGTTTAATGTAATATGAGCCAGATGCATTCATTACTAGTCTGGGAGGTGTAGATATCACTATGGTTGTTGAAGTACCAGAGAAAGGAATGAAGCCTATGGGATGAAGCCCAATTTCTCTTTTTCTCTGGTCTGGTATCCAAGGCTCTCCACAATCTGGCCCTGAGCTTTATAAACTTTTACTGCTTTAGCCAAGTTGGGAGCTACTCACTGTACCTAAATACATATTATATTTTTCCACTTTTCTGTGGTCCCTCTACCTGTTCCCAAAGAATGAAATTCCCAGAACATATGGCAAGGGTATTTCTGAGACAATTTGAATCGCAGGCTTGGAATTAAAATTAATACCACAGGATAAGAGAAAGATAGTGGAATGGAAAGAGCCCTGGATGTGGAATTGAAAAGCTGCATTCAATTCAACAACAACAACAAAAATAAATAAAGTACCTACTTTGTAAAAGCCCTACTATGTACAAGAGAGGTCAGGTTGTGTGGTGGAGAGAGAACCTGAGCTCGTCTGGCTCTGACATATATTGATTGTGTGACCCTGAGAAAAATCAGTGCCACCCTTCCCAGGATAATCTAATCACTTCTAGTATCATTATCATACTACCAAATTAGCCTTGAATACTCAGAAACCTGTCTACCCCCTTCAGCCTCCTATGCCTTTAAAAACAAAAAACAAGGGCAGAGCCAGGAGGACCTGAGTTCGAACCTGGCCTCAGACACTTGATATTTACTAGCTGTGTGACCCTGGACAAGTCACTTAACCCCAATTGCCTCACAAACAACAACAACAACAACAACAACAACAACAAAACCAAGGGCAGAAATTAGGCTCTTCTTGGTTTCAACTCAATGAAACAAGATGCCCCTGGGCCAGGAACCCCCTGGTGTCCATCTCACTCTTCTCAAATTCCTTTTGTGTATTCTCTCTCATTAGACTGAACACTCCTTGAGGAAAGCAACTGTCTTTCCTTTTCTTATTTGTATCCCTAGCACTTGGTACAGTGCCTGGCACACACTAGGCACTTGATACATGTTTACTCAATTGAATTGGACAGCTGCTGATCCACATTGGCAGAGTTTCCTTATCTGGAAAATGGATCCCTACATTGATGAAATCTCAGGTCTAGACACACACACAAAAAGGGCATTCTAGGCACTATGCAAGATGCTTCATATGCAGAAACAAAAAGGGTATAGTCCTTCTACCCTCCAAAAGCTTATAGTCTACTAAGGTCCAGGTATATTCTACATGATGACAAGGGACACCTTTCTTGTTTGTTTGTTTTTTTTTTTTTTTGGTTTGTTTGTTTGTTTGTCTTTGGTGAGGCAATTGGGGTTAAGTGACTTGCCCAAGGTCACACAGATAGTAAGTGTTAAGTGTCTGAGTCTGGATTTGAACTCAGGTCCTCCTGACTCCAGGGCCGGTGTTCTATCCACTGTGTCACCTAGCTGCCCCCAAGGGACACCTTTCTTAATGCCTGTGTGCCTAACCCAGCCCCTCTGCACTATTTCTTTCTTTCTTTCTTTTTTTGGCGGGGCAATGAGGGTTAAGTGACTTGCCCAGAGTCACACAGCTAATAAGTGTCAGAGGCCAGATTTGAACTCAGGATTCCTCCTGAATCCAGGGCTGGTGCTTTATCCATTGTGCCACCTAGTTGCCCCTACACTATTTATTTCTTAAGGAGCTTGGGAAAAAATGATCAAAATGATAAACTCTGGACAACTTGGCTATGTTCTTACTTTAAGAACATTAACTGGTCATGGTGTTTTTTGGTTTCAGTGAGTGCTTACATGCATCTATATCGTGCTTGAAGGTTTCCAATTTGTCGTTGTTCTTCAATCTTTGTGACCCCATTTGGGGTTTGCTTGGCAAAGTTCCTGGATGGGTTTGACATTTCTTTCTCCAGCTCATTTGACAGAGGAGGAAACTGAGGCAAACAGGGTGAAGTGAATTGCCCAGGGTCACACAGCTAGTAAGTGTCTGAGGCTAGATTTGAACTCAGGAAGACACCAGTTTCAGCACTCTATCTACTATACCACCTAGCTGTCCATAAAGGTTTGCAAAAGCACTGTACAAATATGATCTTATCTATCCTCACAAAAACACTGAAGTAGGTGCCATCACACTTTACAGATAAGGAAACTGAGGCAGGCAGAGGTTAAGTGACTTAGCTAGGGTCACACAACTACCAAGTCTCTGAGGTCATATTGAACTCAGGTGTCTCTGACTCCAATCCTGGCATGCTGCATCCTACTCCTGGTCCTTTCTCATGTGGATGGAGTGGAGAAGACGGAGGAGATTCTGTAAGATAGTTTGTAAATTTAACATACCATGTACCTGACAGAATGGCACAAAAAAGTAGATACCTCTCTGCTGTTCACTTAGTGACAGTGAAGCCCAAACCATCAATGGTCAATGCTAACCACTAAATAACTGCCTTTGCTCAGGAAATGTCTGTCTCTTAAACATGGAAGTTTCAGCGTGATTACACAGCTCACTGAGAAGATAATTAAACCCCTTGTAGCTTTTTTCATTTCATTACACTGATTCCTCCTCTTGAATTCCTCTTTTATGTACTTGGGGGCTGGATCGTCTACTTGGGTTTCAACAGCGTGTAGTACTCTTCAGCTCCAAGGAAAACAAAACGGCCTCCAACGTGTCTATCAGCAAATTCAATGACATGTGGTGACTTTCTATTTAACTAGTCCAGGGAATAAAGGCTGTCCTGAGATGCTCTGCCCCAGTCAGGGTTTGGGGAGGAGCTCTGAACTGAGCCACTCTTGCTTCATTTTAAATATCTGATTCTTACTTGGGACTAGAATGGCAAATGAAAGGATTACAGAAGCCATGGAGCTTCATGATTATACAGGGCTGGAAGGGTTACAGATTTTTTTTTCAAATCCTGTGTCACAAAGACAGCTTGTTTAGAGGATAAATAACACTACAGAACTGTCTAGAGTATTCAAAGACCAGGTTTTTCCCATTCCTTTGGACTTGTACTAATGCTTCTAGGAATTTATTATTTTCTAATTCCATTAAAAGAGACTTTAAGATACTCTATTTTTTAATCAGCAATATTTGCAAAAAAAAAAAATCCAAACAAATACTAAACATGTCATTTGGACCAATTCTTTCACTGCTATCAATCTAAAAATGGAATTTGACCTATTTTCTCTTTGGCTACACCTATTTCCATAATCGCTATTACACATTCATTCCCCCACTTCCATGACTTCTAAAGGCAGTTCCACTTACCAGCATACATCTGCTTATCTTATCTCTCAGTTTATCAACACTCTTGGTCTGGATCCACAGGATACTCTACTAAGGAATCCAGAGTGTCACAGGAAAACGTGGCTTTTAGGAAGGGTGTCACTGCAAACTTAACAGTGCCCCCAACTGAAGAGCTGTTATTAATAATGGAGCTCTCTAAGGCAGGAGTGAAGTCACCATAGAGAGGGATAAGTGGGTAGGGAGTGAATGGAAGTGTGATTTGAAACAGGATTTTGGGTCCAACATGGAGATGCATACCTTTAGCAGCAGCTCAATGACCTCAGTGTGTACAAGCCCATGCACGGGCTCTCCATTGATGTGAGTGATCAGATCTCCAGCCTTCAGTCCTGCCTGGTATGCAGGACTCCCTTCTTCCACGTTCTGAAGGCCAAGAGAAAAGTACATGTTTGGTAAGCAAAACCTCCCAGTCCCTAGGAGGGGAATTCTGTGGAGAAGGCTACTTTTTCACAAGAGGGGGTCAAAGACCAGAGAATTCTCACCAATGAAATGAACAATTAGGATTCCAGAGTATCATGGATGAAGCAGGCTCCTTGCCTCCTGAGAGGTAAAGGAGTCAGTGTGCAAATGGAAATATATTTTGGGATGTGGCTGTGTGGAACTTTGTTTTGCTTGCCTTTGCATATTTTCTATAAGAGTTGTTTTTTTTTTTCATTATTTTCAGGGGTGGGGAGGTGAGAGAGAAATAATTTATTTTTGTTGATTATTTTAAAAAGAATTAAACACTGTCCTATTATCCTAATTCTTGCTGCAAAAAGTATATATTCATTTTTTTCAATTCAATGAAAAAATTTTAAATGTCATGGTTCTTACCCAAACTATATGATGAACTGTATAGATGTCACTGTCACCCACGTACACTCGGATGGCCCGGATGGTGAAACCATATTTCTTCCCTGAACTATGGATCACAATAGGCTGATGGGGACTTGCAGAAGCTGCTGAGGAGTCCCGACTGGGGGAAGAATCTCGGGAAGAAGAAGGATCGGAGGACAAGGAATGGGGAGACATAGGACTTCCCAGGGGAGAAACACCAAACATATCTGCAACAAAGAACCACCTGTTAACATCAATCCCAATCACAAAAAATGCAAACAGCCATAATGACAAGGAATCAACTCTGAGAAGAGGTTTGATTGAATGATTGGTACAGTCACCCAGACAAACCCATTTAAATGAAAATGGAAGAAAATAGACAACAAAAACACTGAGAACCAGTACTGATCTAAAAAAAAAAAAGACACTGTCAAATACACCTTATAATTTGGAAGTTACTACTATTCATACTAATTTTTCAAGTAATACCTTCAATTTAAAAGCATATTCCTCCTCCTCCCTTAAATCCTTTGATATAATGCACACAAAAGATGTTTTATTTTGTTTAGGGACTGTTCTGATGAGCTTCAAGCTGCTGGTCTTTTTATTGCTTAATTAAGAGGAAACGGGGACATGTAATCACTTGTTTTGAAGCAAACCTTACACGATGAGCACTAGACAAGCTACCCTAACAGCTGCCAACATTTCAAATTCTGAACTTAGCAAGTTTAATAATGTTAATAGTAGGGGTTTTTTCCCTTCCAAACACATAACAAAGAAAACAACTTAGTGGCAGCTTTAAGTAACGTTTTTTGAGTATCAAAAGACAGTTGTGATTATATAATTTATTAGGAAGCTCAGAAATACTGGTGCCTATATAAAGGAGCAACTCATTGCCATGGCAATAAAATGACTGGTTTTCAAGGTGTTACTCTTGACACCAATAATCTGATTCCACCCAGCTGAAAGAAATGGAAATTCCAAGAAGTGCTTAGTTAATATTCTCTCTCCTCTCTCCCCCTCCCCCTTCCTTCTTTCCTTCCTCCCTCCCTTTCTTCCTCCCTCTCTCCTCCTTTCCTTCCTTCCTTCATTTTTCTCACTCTCTCCTTTCTTCCCTCACTTCTTCTCTCTCCCCCTTCCTTCTTCCCTCTTCCCTTCCTCTCTTTCTTTCTCCCTCCCATATTTTCCATCCATCCTTCCTTCCATCCTTCCTTCCTTCCTTCCTTCCTTCCTTCCTTCCTTCCTTCCTTCCTTCCTTCCTTCCTTCTTTCTTCCCTTCCTCTTTCAAAAAAGAGTTATCTTCCAAGAGGGATAGGGCTGGGGACTGGCTCTTTGATTTTACTTGGGCAGAGAACTCCCAGGTGAGGAAACTGCTTCTCCTAAGGTAGGTTGTCAACTTCCCTGCAATTTATAATCCCAGAGCATTGCCTAGAGCACTGAGAAGTCCAGCGACTTCTCTGGGTCACACAGTCACTCTAATCCAGTTCTCCTTGCCTTCTAGGTCAACAAAACACCTGCCTCTTTGCCCAGTGGCTCTATGTTATTTCTTGGCTCCAATTCATTCATGATTCTCTGGTCTAGCCAGGGCAGTATTTCACAACTGAGTTTATGGTCTTGGGAACATTCAGGAAGGGCACATTTAAGTAGTGCTTTAAGGTTTGCAAAAGGCTTTACATAGATTATCTAATTTCATTTTGTCTGCAGTTTAAGGGCATGACAGGGGCTGAGGGAGGGCAGAGACAGACAGGTAAGACCCTCCTCAAGTATCTGGTAAGAGTGTATATATATATAATTTTGGAACTTGAAATGTTAAAAAAAGAACACATATTTGTATGTATGCATACATATTTATATACTTATAGCTACACGTACATATATACTCAAAAAAACCTTTTTTTTGGGGGGGGGCAATGAGGGTTAAGTGACTTGCCCAGGGTCACACAGCTAGTGTCAAGTGTCTGAGGCTGGATTTGAACTCAGGTCCTCATGAATCCAGGGTCAGTGCTTTATCCACTGCTCCACCTAGCTGCCCACTTCTTTTTCATTATTAAGAAACAATGTGGGGGCAGCTAGGTGGTGCAGTGGATAAAGCACCGACCCTCAGGTCTGGAGGACCTGATTTGAATGTGGCTTCAGACACTTGACACTAGCTGCGTGACCCTAGGCAAGTGACTTAACCCTCATTGCCTCACCAAAAAAAAAAAAAAAGAAGAAGAAGCAATGTGGTATCAGCAAACCAAGTGCTAGACTTGTGTAGAGAAAACTTGGGCTCAAATTCCATTTGACACACTTACTAGGTGTGCAACTACAGGCAAGCCACCTGTGCTCTCTTTGTCTAAGTTTCCTCATCTACAAAATGGAGATGCTAATAATACCTATGCCACCTACCTCACATGACTACAGAGGGGCTCAGATCAGATAATACATACAACACCTTCTGCAAACCTTTAAATGCTGTTTAAATGCCCATTGTCATTGTTATTACTATTTTTTTAAATAAAGGAAATCTAGCCCTCTGCTTATCCTCCTTCCCAAGTCTTTACAGCCCAGGGTGCCATTCATCACCTGGAAACCAAATTCATCCCCTACCCCTCTAGACCAGTGTGATTCAAAGTGTGGGTCACATCAAACCTACGTTTCCCATCAAGCAGTACCACTGGGAAATACCATCTCACTGTGGTTTATAGAAACACACAGGAATATATTTTGCAGCTCTGAGTGGATATTTATGAGAGCAAACCGAACTTACAAATGAGCATGTCAATGAGCTGCGAATAAGGGGCTCAGAAAAGCACACATACCAAGTTTCCCTCTACACTAGTGTGAATATAGAAAATGGAAAATATTCTCATCCTACAGAGCCTGTATTTTTTTCCAGTACAAGCCATCTGCCAAGTTATTCTATTCCCATTTGGCATCTTCTATGTGTCTTCTGCCTGGTAAGTCACAGATGTTACCACCAGTGTCCACTCCACCTCTGGAGGTGGTTACATCAGGGACTTCAGGGCTTATTCACTGATGATAAAATTAGGCTCCTGAAAGACAGCTCCCCAAAAGAAAAGATTGTACAAACACACAAATAAACTGAAGGCAAGTAGGATGAGGCATCACAGATCAACAGATCAAGAAAAGAAAACTTAATTCCAGCACTGCCTGATTCACAGTTATCACTGTGTTTCCCCATGACTGTTTCCTCTATTATTAAGATGAGGAAAATCATCCTTAGCTCCCAGTCAAGGATACTGCCAGGTGTTTTGTGACATGTAAAAATGTGTCTGTGCAAATCTCCACATGTAAACTGCAAGGATTCACAGTGGGGAAGCGGGGGAGGGAAGATTAGGATTACTTTCATGACACATTGGCCTAAAAATGACAGAAATTTAAAAGCTTCATTAAAAGGAAGGATCTTGATTCTTGTTTTGTTTTGTTTTTCCAGCAGATGGAGAAAGGAAGAGACACACAAACATAAGGAAATAAGCCACCGAGTGCTCTGTGGGAATGACAGGGGTCAGGAGACTCCATTCGTGCCAAGAGAAATCTCACATTTTGATCAGCGTTCCAAATGGGGTAAGAAGGCAGCATGCACAAACCACAAGATTTCATGCTAATAGATTTATCTCTACCTCCTGGGATCATGAGGGACAGAGCACTGGCAGAAAGGGACTTTGTGACTTTCCCAGAGATTTTCTTTTTCTCTGTGCTTTCTAATCGCTGACGAGCCATTTGAGAAGCGGGTTCACTGGATGGCTTTGAGGAATTATCTGTACTGTCCACACACTCGCTCCTTCCATTTATCTGATCCAAATGCTCTGAAAAACTTCCAACTGTACAAAGAAGAAGGGATAAACACATTCAGGAAAACCATGGATTGTGCAGGTGGGGAGAGAGAGGGAGAGAGAGAGAAGGGGGAGGGGGGAAAGGACAACAACACCTGGGAAACACCCCATTTTGTTAATGAAGTTTATACAATGTCAGGGGAACATTAAAACACAGGACTGATTTCAGCAAGGTGAAAGAAGAGAGAAGACGACTATGGATGAATCTGTCCCCAACTACAGTGTAATAACCACACCCTACCATAAAGGGGCTTAATCTGTGATTTCATTGTTATTTGGAATCCCCAGGTAAGGGAACTCCTGCCAATGGAGGATGGCATCTTGTCTGTAACTTGCATTCTTAGAGTTACCCAGCACACTGAAAATTGGAATTCCTTGTGCAAAGTCACACAGTCAGCATCTGGGACTACTACACCACCCTGACACTTATCATGGAAAATAATCCCCAATAAATAATTTTCCTTTTTCATTTTTCATTCTATGTTGTCTGTAAGGAAAACTTTTTTTTTCTGTATCAAGATATCTGTATCATCCGTATCATCATTCTGTATTATCACTGATAAGAACCAAACATTTGGATACCCTGAGGGTACCTCAAACTCCACAAATCCAAATGGAATCCACCATTCTCCAGTCCCATCTCCATTCCAGGAAAGTTGCTTTTCCTTCCTGATTCTCCATTTCTGTTGCTGTATCCTCCTGAAACAGGGTAATCTTGAACTCTTCCTTCCCCCCCACACCTCATAACCAATCATCAAATACCATGGATTTGCATTCCACTGTATCTCCACTCACAAAGGAAGCCCTTCTTCCCTCTCACTTGTATTAATAATGTAATTGCCTCCACCTAATTGATCTTGTTGCTAACCTGCCCCCTCCCAATTATATTGAATGCTGCCAAAATAATGTTTCTATTGCATGCTAGGCCACTTCCATGCTCAAAAACCTTCATTGGCTGCCCATTTTCTGTAGGATAAAATATAAATTATAAGAACACCGTTCAAATCTCCTTTTTCCCCACATTAATGGATACCTAATTCCTGTTCCTCTTCTCCCCTTCATAGTTTATAGTCTGGAGAATTCTTTGAAGGACTTCCATCTTTGTGTGTGTGTGTGTGTGTATATATATATATACACACACACACACACACACACACACGCACATATACAAAAATATATACATATACACACACAAAGAAAGACAAGGATATAATATAGTTGCAGTTTTTTCCTTCTATTAAATTATAGAAATCTGTAAGAAAAGACCCTCAGAACATGACATATGATGGATTCCTTTATGTTAAATGGCAAATGAATGTATGTCTCTATGACTCGAGTTTTATTTATATATATATGTGTGTGTGTGTATATACACATATACATATATGTTCACATGGACATATGTGTGTATGCATATATGTCCCTCACTCTAGAGTCTCTCTAGAAAAACAGAAAGGAAAAAGGTCATTTTTCTTTCATTTATTAACTCTAACAAAGAGAAATATTCAACACATTCAGTCACCTTCAGGACTACATTCACCTACCAAGGAGAATAAAGCTATTGTGACAAGTCCTATTCCCTTTTGAAGTTACTCAGGCTATGGGAAGACAACATCACTACCTATGTGAAATTTTACTTAATCATGACACTGTCTTATTTTTGAACTGATGATTTCAGGCTTCACTCATTCATCCCTTGTTGTAGCAGAAGCTTAGGGGAAGGGTGACTCTTAACCATCCACCTTCCACTTTCAGTGTAGGATATGACAATGCCATGCTGGAGGGGGCAGAATGGATGGAAGCCTACAGAAGACAAGGTCATTTAATAGATACTTGATTAGAGAAAAGGCACGTTGTCTAGCAGAAGTGACAAGTCTCCCTAATTTCCTGAAGGGCAGAGCATCTACACCATGTGACAATACCCCTCACCTTTTCACTCACAAATTATTATGCCTGACTGGTCTTTTCCTAATCATTGACACCACTTCCTCTCCTCCACAGGAGGAGTATTCATAATCTTATTTAAACTTCCACTGGCCACTATACAAAACTCCTTTGTTGTTATCACCTTGAGGATACCCAGTCCCTGCAAGTACTTAAATCTCATTAAAAGCACCCAGGCAGAATAAAAGTGAGGGGCAAGTACTTTTAAAATTGCTTAGCAGTTGAAAAGAAAACTTCACTAAGAATTACTGATAATAATCTAGAGCTACAAAGGACATCAGGGGTCATCTGGCAAGATCCCTGCCTTTGATATAGGACCACAGTTCTAGAGTTATAAGAGGTCTCATAGGCCATCTAGTCCAACCCCCTCATCTTACCAATGAGGAAACTGAGACCCAGTGAGGTTAAGTGATTTGTCTAAGGTCACATGTAAAGTAAGAGTCAGAGTTGGGATTTGAACCCAAGTACTCTGATCCTATAACCAGTGCTCTCTTTCCACTGTAGTACATCACAGTGATACCTCTGTGTCATTAAAACAAAACAAAAACAAAACAAACAAAAAACCCAAACCCTCGGCCTCGCCAGGGCTTGTGTTTTCTAAGCTTTATGTTCATATGGGTTGTTAATCTATGGGTCTTCTTCCATGGTGGAGTCTTGCTTACCCACTTATTTTGGTCTGATCTAAGGAATCAGTGGGGGAGGCTGGAGCTGAACTATAATCTGCCCCACAATGAATATGGTGTTTTAAGTTTCATGTATTTTCATTCGATCCAATTTAATTAAAGGGCCAGAAAAACAATATAACTTTATGGTACATAACCCTTTTTATGGTTTGCAAATAACGAAATCAAACTATACTGCACTCTGTAACTTGTTCAATCTTTATCTATTTATATATAATGTATACAGTAGTCACTAACATTCCTGTAGCATTTTAAAGCTTTCAAAGTACTTTACACATCTCTTGATCTTTATAACACATCTGTGAGGTAGATGCTATTACCTCCATTTTATTTTGTTGTATTTTTTTACAGCAGATTTAGTTTATTAATTTTTTAAATTAAATTTTATTAAGGAAACAGATGGAAAGAGGCTAATGGCTTTGCTCAGGGTCTCATAGCCTACATGTCAGAAACCTAAGCTGGACGCAGAGCTTCCTGATGATGAGGCTCATAGTACAATGAACGCACACAAAGCATCAGAGCCAGTCAGTCACAAGGCCAGGAAGATCTAGGTTCAAGTCCTGACTGACAGGCTGGAGATTCAAACTAAACTGCTTTTTTTTTGGAGGGGGGGGGCAGCAGTGAGGATTAAGTGACTTGCCCAGGGTCACACAGCTTTAGTAAGTGTCAAGTGTCTGAGGTCACATTTGAACTCAGGTCCTCCTGAATCCAGGGCCGGTGCTTTATCCACGGCGCCACCTAGCTGCCCCCACTAAGCCTAATATTTGAAGAGAAAGTGCCAGTCTGCATTGGTAGAAGGGATTCCTTCACCTGGAAGTTACATTTAGAAATAAAAGTATAGAACCAAGCTCTATCTATCTCTATACACACAATACTATATTTGTATATATGCATCTATATATAAACACACATATTTATATTTAATATGTATGCAAAAATTAATTGACTATAAATATTGGTATGGTAAACAACTACTTTGGGGCAGCTAGGTGGCACAGTGGATAGAGTACCAGGCCTGGAGTCAGGAAGACTCATCTCCCTGAATTCAAATCTGGACCACAAACACTTACTAGCTGTGTGACCCTGGGCATGTCACTTTACCCTACTTGCCTCAGTTTCCTCATCTGTAAAATGAGCTGGAGAAGGAAATGGCAAAGCATTCCAGTATTTTTGCTATGAAAACTTCAAATGGGGTCACAAAGAGTCAAACACAAGTGAAATGACTGAATAGCAAACAACAGCTTTACAAACACAATTTCTCATTGTATATTAATTTAAGGATTTTTTCCTAGTGATACTATATCTTAATCAACAGAACAATGTACACAAGAGTAGAAAATCCTAATGTAATTGAATTTTTATAACAGATTAGATTAGATTACAGAAATCAGTAAGAAGAATCCCTCAAAAAAACAAATATAATGGATTCCTTTACATTTTTAATTGGCTAGTGGATTTTGGCAAATCTGTGATAATGTATTTTCATTTTACAAGAATATATTCAGATTCAAAATCAATTGAGCATTAGAAAAAAAGAATAAATATGCTCTGTATGTAGTTGAGTAGTTGGACATTAGAGTTTGTGTGTGACTATCTCTGTCTCTCCCTCCCCTTCTCTAGTTCTCTCTCTCTCTCTGTCTCTCTCCCCCCTCCCTCCCTCCTCTTTTTCTCTCTGTCTCTCTCTCTTCTCTCCCAACAGCACTTCCTGCCTCTACTTTGCCCACTTAATTTATATAAGTATTGGGTAGGAGTTGACTTTCTTGGCTACTCATAGTAGGTAATATCACCTTAATGTTCTCTAAATGTCAATACAGTGTGTGTGTGTGTGTGTGTGTGTGTGTGTGTGTGTATGCAAACATGCATGAGATGGTTGAGCCATATAAAAATCAAGGAATTTAATTTTATGACAGTCACGGTCGTCTGATTCCCTAATTATCCTTGGCAATGACTAGCTGAGCTCATCTCCATTCTGGGCAGTCCTTCAGGTCTTTGATTATTTTTAGTGTGGGTATGGGGGAGAGAAAGAGAAGGGCTATGGGAAGGAAGGTAGTTTTAATCTATTAATCTAAATGCATGGCAAGACTTGGAATAGACATTTTCAAAATTATGGAAGTGATCAATCAAACTCTGAGGCTCTCTTCCCCTCCTCCCCACTCCTACAACTCAGTGGGACCTGACAGGGGAGAGACAATAAGCAACTTAGCCATTAACAATCAATTACAAACAAATGTAAATATACAGTGTAAAATAAAGTAAAAATGAAAGTAAAGATTTCTGTGAATGATTTGAGAAGAGGCTTAGTAATAAGGCCAGAAAGTTAGAATTTACAATCATTTAAAAAGCTTTCTAAATCTACATGGGCACCGCCCCTCCCTCCTTACATTTCTTTCTTTTTTTTTCTCTTTTCTTTTCCCCCTTTTTTGGCGGGGTACGAGGGGCCATCAGGATTAAGTGACTTGCCAAAGTCACAAAACTAATAAGTATCTGTGGCTGGATGAGAACACAGGTCCAACAGACTCCTGGGCTGGTCCCCTCTGCCCCCACCCCTTACATTCTAAGTTGTTACATGATTGGTTAGAAATTTCAACTTGAAGTGTTTGATGATGTCCAACAAGAAAAAGTGAAGAAGAGATATGAAGAAGATGGAGTCACAGGGTCATAGGTTTAGAAGTAGGGGTCTTAAATTCTATCCCATTCAGATCCCTTATTTTACAGATTAATTAGCTGAAGTCCTAGAGGTTAAGTTACTTCTACGAAGTCACATAGGTAGTAAGCAGAAGGGGCAGAATTTGAAGCCAAGTCCTTTTACTCCAGAGTCAGTTCTCTTTCCATCTTTCCATACTGGATAATTCTAGGTTCTTGGAAGTATGGGTCATCAAATTCCCAGTCACCTATACATAGAACTGGCCAATTAGACTACTTCATTAAAATAATCAGTCCAGGTATTCTTTTGTTTCTTCAACAGATTTGTTCAATAAAAGCACAAGCTTCCTGAGGTGAGGGCATGACTGATTTCATTTTTGGCTTTGCCTCCTCAGCCCTTCACATGTCTAGCACATGGTAAGGACTTGTTAAGTGTCTGAGGAATTGCATTCAATGAATATTATATATGAATCAGGCAACTTTAAATCCAAATTTTAAGACATAGGACAGCTACAAAGCTTTGTTTTTAAAGAGGACCAATGATACCATGGGGGTGATGTTTTGACTAGCCCACGAATTATTTACCTGAGGCAGAGTTGCAAAAGTCATCAGTCTCGGGGGCAGCTAGGTGGTACAATGGATAAGGCACCGGCCCTGGAGTCAGGAGTACCTGAGTTCAAATCCGGCCTCAGACACTTAACACTTACTAGCTGTGTGACCCTGGGCAAGTCACTTGGCCCCAGTTGCCTCACCAAAAAAAACAAACAAACAAAAAAAACAAAACGTCATCAGTCTCACTCTCTTCAAATATTTATGGAAGAGAGATTAGATTTGTTCTACTTGGCCCCAGAAAGCAGGGGAGGGACTAGGAACAATGGATAGAAGTTACTGTCAGGGAAGGGGCCATGAGGCAGATTTTGGGTTTCATATAAGGAAATGAGTAGTAGGCCCAGGGATAGGACTTATGAGATTGGTATAGGGATGTCCTGGTGAAGGAATGCCATCTACCAATGCAGGCTGGCACTTTCTCTCTCATTTATAGCTGACTTTGAGAATTGCCTGGGGACAGAGAGGTTACTAGCTCAGGGTCACATAACCAGTATGTGTCCGAGACTTAAACCCAGGTCTTCCCAGCTTCCAGGCCAGTCTCTATTCACTATGCCATACTGTTTCTCTTAATCATCAGACAGGTCAGTGATTTGTGAGGTCATCAATGTTGTAGGTACTCCCTCCTCTATAACTTTAAGAGATGGCATTCAAGAGTTTCTGTGGCTGAAAATTTAACCACCTTGCCTCTAAGTTGATGATACACTTCTTTGAATTTTGGCTAGGCTGTTCCTCAAATGAAGGATTTACTTACAGTCACTCGACCCACACTCGAGGTCTCTCCAAGTCTGTTAAGAACTTCCAGATCTTGTATTCTGCTGAGAACCCCATGTGATGGCAATAACAACCAGAGCTATCCACGAAGGCAATTCCCTGACTCTGGAAATCTCCAAAGTAGATGCTAGATGCCTATTTTGGGGATAACTTAGAGGGCCTTCATGTTGTAAACGGTAGGGGATGGTTTGTACTAGATGACCTCTGATAACCTTTTCAATTCTAAGAGACTATGATCTCATGGAAAGCAATAAGGCCTCTGCCAGGATCTTTTATTTTATGAACAGAGTCAAGGATGTCCTGTGGGTTCTAGCATCATCTACAGGACCCTAAACTGGAAAGAAAGACTTTCTAATGAATGAGTTACTATTTTAGGTACCGAGTACCTTGTTACTGGAAGCATCTAAGCAAAGGCTGAATTGGAAATCTGTCATAGTGATTGTGGAAGGGATTTTAACAATAGGTGGAAGGTTGGACCAAAAGACCTTTAAATCACCTTTTCTAAGCTCCTATCCAAGCTTAGCTTCAATGGTACCTCTTACATCAGACCTTTCTGGATTGTGCCCACCCATCCCCTTCCCCTGCCAGTTATCAGGACTCCATCTTTCTAAATTATTGTGTCTCTATCTTGTACATGTTGACGACCTCTTCCCCTGGAATATAAGCTCCTAAGGGGCAAGGATTGTTTTGTTTCTGTATCTTTAGCCATTAGCACAGAACCTTGCACACAGTAGGTGCTCCATAAATACTGGTTGAATTTAATTAAATGGATCTTATGAGTCTATGAGCAAATTTGCAGTCAAATTCCATTTGAACAATCAATCATGCACTCCATCAGGGTTGAATTCAATAGTTTGAAAAAAATTAACATTTAATATTCATCTTTCATTAAAATTAACGTTACCATAATTGCACCTATATCTGATTGCTTACCACCTCAGGGAGGGAGGAAGGAGGGATAAAATTTGGAACTCAAAACTTTAAACAAAAATGTTTATTATTATTTAAAAAGAAACTCATGTCACCTATGAAAATGAAAGCCATGCCTTAAGATTAAGGTAACTGTGTATGTATGTATGTATGTATGTATGTATGTATGTATGTATATATGTATGTATGTATGCCAAAGACAACAGTAGTGATGAAGATGATTAGGTAGAATTTGAGTGACACAGAGCTATCTGCTGTTAGGGGGTCCTTAATGAAACCTGGTAACTGTAAGGGCTAAAATTCTAGCTATATTGTCTAAAATATCTAATGAGTGGTCGCCAATAAATTATAAGCTTTAGCAAGAGTTTTAGACTTTTAAGCATTTATTAAGGAGAATAAGAATTTGGTAAAGAGAGAGAGAAAGGCCTAGATTCATCTATCTATTAAAGGGAGAGAGCATTCCTAGCTCCCTTCTCTACCAGAATCCTCAGGAAAGAGAGCGACCCAGCACGCCAGCCTCCCCCTTCCTCCTCCCACAAGCCAATGTCACTTCCTGACTTCAAAGAAAGCCACATGGTCCTGCCCTCAGAGGCCCTCTCCTCATGTTGGAGCTTTCCTACAGTAAGTCTCCAGCAGGTGGCGTCATTCCAATAGTTACATAACTGAGGTAATAATGCCTTGTCCAAGGCTGGCCCTGGATATCCCCAGGGCAAAGAAACCACTTCCTAACCAACCAGATGGTGTTGAATTGGCAGAAACCTCAAAGCCAAACTCCTTACCAGAGAGTGTGGAGCTGCTAATGGTGCTTGCAGGCGTGGTGACCTCAGGTTCATCTTGGGCAGATTCTTCAGATGGAAGTGCTGGCTTCTCAGGCTCCTCCCTAGATTCTCTAGGGCACGCAACTGGCTCACTTTGTTCTCCCTCAGTTGAAATAGCCAGTTTGGGAAGCAAGCCTGAGCTGAGTCTGTGTCTATTACTCTCAGTATCAGAAGAGTTCGATGTGGATAACTGTTGCCTTAAATTACAAAAAAAAAAAGGAAAGAGAGAGTGAGAAAGAAAGAAAGAGAAAAAGGAGAGCAAGAAAAAGAAGAGAGTGGGAGGGAAGGGAGAGAAAAAACCAGAAAGAGAGAGTGAGAAAGAAAGAAAGAGAAAAAGGAGAGCAAGAAAAAGAAGAGAGTGGGAGGGAAGGGAGAGAAAAAACCAGAAAGAGAGAGTGAGAAAGAAAGAAAAGAAGGAAGGTGGGAAAACCTGCTAAAATATTGATTTTTTAAGAGATCAGATGAAAAACAAACAGCTGGAGAATATAACCGGACTTGGAGGAGGTATTGGATAGGATAGCCAGGTCTTGTGGCCAGCAATTTTGTAACTTTTTAAAACAGACATTTCTACCTACATTTCAGAATACTCTGAACTCCAACTCAATGTCTCCACAGATGGTAGAGCTGTACTCTTTGTTTTATCTCCTGAATCTTCTTTCTCTTCTCCAGGATTCCGAGTTATTCGGTCTATGCTGCTAAAAACCTAAGAGAGAAAAGTCCTTAATCATTAACAAATTCTTTGTGTTATAATGTCAGGATTTGTCTTTTTTATTTTTTATGAGGCACTATGACTGAAGTCTGAATTCAAGGAATCTATGTTAAGAAAGCAGTGTCTGAATGCTTCTCCTTTCTGCTGAGGTGTGGAGTCAATGAATAACCTTTTTTTTGTTGTTGTTATGAATTCATCAACTCTTCTCATCATTTCCCTGTATGAACTTTGTGTCTGCAAACAAAATCCATAGATGCTTTGGGGTTTCTAGGTCAGAGGATCAATGCACATCTTAGATTACTTCTTAACCATAAAGTCAATCAAAAAAAATATCAGAGAGAGAGATTTAATGGCCACCAGTCAGGGGTGGGAAACAGAAAAATGAACTGGCATTGACTGTAAAGAAAAGAATAAATTACTTGCTTCAAAGATTTAGGAAAAAAGACAGCACGTATTTTGGTCATAAAAAAATCAGTGGTTTTTGTTTAGCTTACAAATCACACATACAGACTGTCAACTTTGCTCACTGTGGCACTGGGGTCCCTGCAGAGATAAAGCTTGTCATCATGAGAGATCTCAGACTGCCTTTAGAGAGCCATCACCCTCCCATAAGGATGAGCAAATGTCACAAAAGAGAAGATTAAGCAAGCTGAATCAACCCACAGGGTACTACTTGGATCCACTCTGTTAGCTTGGAGCAACCTTGCAGCCATCCTGTAACAAGGCGCTGGTGGTGGTGAGGGTGGCAGTAGGGGTCAGGGGTGGGTGCAGAGATTGTATATGCTGGAGAAGGCTTTGTCAGAGTAGTGGAGGAGAGGGAGGCAGTGTTAGTTACTGGGATGAAGGCAGCCCAGAAAAAAAAAAGAAAAACCCAAAACTTCATCTGGGAGACAGCTCTGACAAGCTCCTGACATAGTCTAAGCTCTTGACTCCCAGACGTGGATCTATTACTGTCTCAATGTCTTTATTCCATTCTCTGTAAATGTGCCACATGATAGTAACCTCTTTTTTATTCAACAGATATTAAGTTCTTACTGTATCAGAGGATTACAGCTTTAGACCTAGAAGGAACCATCTACCCTCATCTCATTTTATAGATAAGGAAACTGAAGCCTATAGTGTGAGGTGGCTTGCCGAGGAAGATACAGGCAGTGATGGGGGTAGAATCTGACCAAATCCAGCATTCTTTTCACTGTACTCTGCCGCTGCTGCCATTGCTAAGTTGTTTTAGTCATGTCCAACTCTCTGTGAGCCCACTGGGGGTTTTCTTGGTGTGGAAATTTATTTTGATTTGGAGACCCTATCTTTAGGCTGAGATTAGAAAGCCTTAGGCCCTCAGGGTCTCTTCTGTGTGGGAGGTGCTGGTGCCCCTCCCCCTCTGCTTCAGCTGAGCCAAAAAGCCCCGTGGGCTGTACAAGACACCAGGTCAGACAGCTGGGAACCTCCGTCCTGAGCAGAGGTATCTGAGATATCCTGGGCTTGTCCAAGCTGAGCTCTGAGGTAGGCTGTGCTGAGGCACGTGAGGCTCGAGCATCCCCCCAGCCCCAGCCGCAGCCCTGGCTGGCAGATTAGCTTGGTGTGTGGGTGTAAAAAGCCTCGAGATTTGAGTGGAGCAAAGATATATATATACCTGGGGGTTAGACTGGGGATAGAGGCCCAGAGGAGGACTGGGAGGCGGCTGACGAGATTAGAAAGGTTGGAGCGGGGCAGATTAGAGACAGAGACGGGGGCGGGCGGGGGGGGGGCGGGGCTAGAAGGACGCAGGAGAAGGCTAAAGGACTAGGAGCAAGGAGGAAAGGCCGGCGGACAAGATTAGAGGGGCGGCAAAAGAGAGGCCAAAGGGCAGACTGATGAAGGGCAGACTGATGGAGCAGATAGACAGAAGGTGAGAGAGAAACACAGGGGTTCAGTGGTGGCAGTAAGGAGAGGAAAGTTAGAAGCAGGGGTATTTACAAAGTGAAAGGGGCTGGGAGTTAGAATAAAGAACCTGAGTGCCCGAAGGCAAGAGGCGGCTAAGGCCCTTATTGTATTAAAGAAGTTCCAAGTGCAGCAGGTGGGAAAGAGACCCAGTGGAAAGAGATGCACTGCAATGCAGTCAGGTTGTACATTTTATCTCCCTGTATTCTTAATTTTAAATAGTATCTCATAAATAAACTCTGCTTTGATTATTTAATTAAGAAGCTTCTTAATCTTTTGCTTATCAATTTTGGGAGTGGAGCAGTGTGGTGGAACTTTATAAATGGCCCACATTAAATTAATAGTAGTCAGATAGCCAAATAGTCAACAGTCCCAGATAAAGTATCCCAGTCAGCTTTGGCCCCTAAAATTAGGCCTAGTTAATAAAATATTTTTACATTTGAATGGCAACCACGAAGGGACTTATGGCCCAATTATAATTTTTCATAAGTACAGTTATTATAATTTTTCTAGGTTAGTTATAATTAATAATTAACTTTTTTTACATTGACTAAGATATTGAAGTGGTTTGCTATTTCCTTCTCCAGCTCATTTTACAGATTTTGAAACTGACGTAAACAAGGTTGAGTAACTTGCCCAGGGTCACAAAGCTAGGAAGTGTCTGAGGCCAGATTTGAACTCTGGAAGATGTGTCTTCCTCACTCCAGGCCTGGCGCTCAATCCACTGCACCCCAAAGCTGCCTGTGTATATTCAAAAAACTAGGTAATGCACTTACTGAATAGTAAGGAACATGTATAAGATTTATAGATGATGAGAAGGCATGGATGGGGTGCTATATGCAATAGTAGATAGGAAGAGCATGGAGTCATCAAAGTATAATGGAGTATTCTCTGCATATTAACTAATTTTTTAAAAGGCAGAAAAAACCTCTGAAGGTATTAAACACTACACAGAAACCACACCATTTCATTTGAAACGCTGGCAGCCAAATCTATAGAACTGGGAAGTTACCAGTTAACTCTGTATTTCTGCCTTCCAGCCAAATCACTTCACCTCCAGATAAAAGGTAAACCTGTCCTAGAGACCCCTCCCTATCTCCAGCTTCCCTTCTTCCCCCAAGCTATTGATACACAGCAGCAATGATTCTTTTCCTCAGGCATTGTCCCTTTGATAGCCTCCAAGCCTTTTCAGAATTCAACAACAGATCTCAGTTCCCCTTGAATCAAATGACAACTCTCCAGTTGGCCTTTGGACTCTACTAGAATCACAGCATCCCCTCTCATTCCACATACTCAACTGTACTCAGGCCCCATTACACTTCAGTTAATATTTGCTTCTTCAAACCTACTGATCTCACTTATGAACAATCACTTCTTTCCTGGAATGCCTCTTTACTATGTAAAACTTGCCTCCTCCTTGAGATAACTCTACCAGGCTCCCAATCACCCCACATTTCCACTTGCAAAAAAAGCCCCTATTTAAAATTATTAGAATCACAGGGGAGGGGCAGCTAGGTGGCACAGTGGATAGAGCACCAGCCCTGGAGTCAGGAGTACCTGAGTTCAAATCCGGCCTCAGACACTTAACACTTACTAGCTGTGTGACCCTGGGCAAGTTACTTAAGTCACTTAACCCCAATTGCCTCACCAAAAAAAAAAAAAAAAAGAGAGAGAATCACAGGGGCATAGATTCAGAGTAGAAAAGATACTTCAGGGGCCTTATTTTACAGATGAGGAAACTGAGGCCAACAGAAGACAATCAATAGTCAAATAAACAAGCATTTTTAAAAGCACCAATTATGTTCCAGACCCTGTGCTAAGTGCTCAGACTACAAAGAAAGGCAAAAAATCCCAATCAACCAACCAACAAAACCAAAAACCAAAAAAAACCCCAAATCCCCAAATAACCCAGACTGTTTTCAAGGAACTCAGTTTAATGCACTTGCTTAGGGAGTAGAACCCAGATCTTCTATCTCAGAACTCTTCCCATTGTGCCACATTTGTGGAAGGGGCATGGAGATCATAAAGTCTACCTTCTTCATTTTATAGATGATTTGGAGTAAGTTAAACACTCAGAGTTTTAGTTTTGTCATGCCTAAAATGAAAAGGGTAGATTGAATGGCTTTTAGGCATGGCTGTTATTCAAACCCAGGTCTTCTGGCTACACATTCACGATGCTCTTCCCAGTAGACCATGAATTCATGATTATGTTAGCATGTTTCTATTACTTGTGCTTATACACTATTTTAAAAAAGTATTGGACTGTAAGCTCAAGGCCTTCCCTTCTGATAAGTCCCCATGACACCTAGTATTTGACTATGGACACTCTTTGGACTCTGGCAAATTGAGGGTAAGGGTGATGGTTTCAGGACTGGAACAAAAGCCCAAGGCAAATAGAAGCACACCAGGTCATTTTCTCAATGTCACCAGCCTATAAGTGACTGAAAATAAACTATTGAACAGCTCATATTTATACAATGCCTTCTTTACAGTCACTTTAGTGAGGTCGGGCATGCAGGTATTCTCATCTCCACAAATGCTGGGCTCCAACTACAACAACTGGTTTAATTTACAGTAGGAAAGACAATGATGGGCACACGGGAGAATTTTCTCCCTGTGCTGTGAGACTTTGATCAGGTTATGAAGAAAGGCTGAGCTATTCTTCCAGGGGGGAGTGCAGAGAGAAGAGGAGAATATCTATCTATCTATCTATCTATCTATCTATCTATCTATCTATCTGTCTGTCTGTCTCTGTCCTTCCACCTATCTGTCCATCTGACTGTCTATCCATCCATCCACCCCTATCCATTTATCTATGTGTGTGTACGTGTATATATAACACATATATATGTATAAATGTGTGTATACATATGTTCTCATACACACACACACACACACATACACACACACTCTGTCCGTCCATCTATCTGAATTTCCCCCCCAAAGAGTATGTATGCACACATTTATATATAGAGAAATATTATATATTATATTACAGGTTAGAAATATATTACATATAATATATAAATAAATTTAAATAACTAAACATGTAAATATGTATGTATATGTATATGTTACTGACAGGACAGGTGATCCCTCAGTCAAGGTAGTTTAGGCATCCTCCTGCCTGGAGGCAAGCAGGTAGGATAAGGAGTCTTTGCAAAATCTTTCCAAGCATTGGCTTCCTGGAATCTAGGGGCAGTTTTGACTTACTTTGGAAAACCTATGGGAGCACGAAGAAAATTGCCGTATTTCCAAATTAAAATCTTCATCATTGGTATCATCTTCTTCTTCTGTTTCCATATGGTGATACTTCTCTGAACGAGCTGCAGAAAAATGGTGAACAGTCAAGCTCACTTCGAACCCCCATTTTGCAGGAGACAGTTACCACAATCTATTAAAGATTCCATCCATAAGGATTTAGAAGTGGGAGGGCCTTAGTGGTAACATTGGCCAAAAGCCTTATTTTACAGATGTGGAAACTGAGGCCCACAGAGACTCGTCTAAAGTTACATGTGTAGAACACAGCTGAGCTGGAATATGAACCTGAGTTCTCTGACTCCAACTGTAGAGCTGTTCCCACTAAGAACATCTGGCCTCTCCAGAAAGTTCCCACTGTAATGTCAAACACTTGGATGATTTCTTGTTACATACACATCATTCACTTACATATTTTTAATTTTTAAAAATATCTTTACTATTTCCCCCAAACACAAGTAATTTTTAACATTCATTTAAAAAACTTTTGAGTTCCAAATTCTCTCCCTCCCTCTCATTGAGAAGTCAAGCAATGTATATAGGTTATATACGTGCAGTCATGCCAACTTATTTCCATGTTAGTCATGCTGCATTCACTTATATTTTAAGATAATACGTACTATCGAAGTAACTTGTGTCGTCTTCTGATTCTAGCTGAGGGATGAATTCTGCCTTCTGTCTCAGCAAACTATTCCAGTCCAGGGAACGGAAAAATTGGTGTTGCTTTACTTCATAAGCACCACCTGGGGGAGCATGAGAGAAAATGAGGAGACTCAAATGCTTGAGGCAGATAGGTGGCTAAATTCATAGGACAAGAGGGAGGAAGAGCAGGAGAAAAGAAAGCCAGAGCCAGAGAAAAGCATAGCCAGAGAGAAGCAGAGACATCTTCAATTCTCAGTCCGTCATCAGGACCAAAGGAAACAATTCCCCCAAACAACTGTCAGGAAGATATTTGATTACTTCAGTAATAATCCCGTGGGTTCAATTTTTCTTTTGTTAATTTTTCCCATTATTTCTCCCATTTTTTTTCAGAGATTGATGATGTAACATCTGAAAACCACATTATGGTGAACCTGAGGAACTAGGTTCATTGTCCCCATAAAGACATGATCATTATACACAAATAAAAAAAAAATTCCAGAGGAGGAATTTGCTGTGACAATGATATTTCTTACAGTGATAAAGATAATGATGAGTTTGTTTTGAATGATAACAAATGCGTAATGTAATTTCACTGGATTACATATGTAATTAGGAAGGAATTAGTGTCTATGTAGTATGAATTCTTAAGTCTGAAATTGCTGAATTTGTTTTATGGATTCATACAGCATGAGACTAAAATTTATCAAATTTGTGAATTTGTAGACTTCTTCATGCCAACAGAGCATAAAGGCACAATTTGGGAAAACAATGTTCTGTATATTCAGTTCATGATTCAAAAAGAGCACTTGCCATTTTAAAGGGTATACTTGGCCTGAAACATTTAAAATATGTACATAGTATATAAAAAGAGATAAGATTTGTAATGGAATCACAGAGCTCACTTAGTCTACCTCTCTGCCTCCAGCAAATGTATGTATGTATGAAGATAACTTGTTATTTCTCCTAAATGGCCACCTAGGGACACCCAAACAATGGTTTCATTGCCCATGCCATTAAGAGTCTCCTTGATGTCTAATAGTAGTACTATTTTCCTAATTATTATATGAACCAAGAGCTTCTCATCATTAATCTACAACTAAAATTCTTCTTTGTGTTGTCTAGAACCTTCCTTCCTTACAAGTTAAACCTTGTTCCTCTTGTAGATATGGTCTTAAACTCCTGAAGAAAATAACCTGCATATACTGTCTTCCTAAGATTGCTCTGAGGAAGGCCACAATATGATTTTTATTTTGGTTTTTGGTTTTTTGCGGGGCAATGAGGGTTAAGTGACTTTCCCAGGGTCGCACAGCTAGTAAGTGGCAAATGTCTGAGGTCACATTTGAACTCTGGTCCTCCTGAATCCAGGGCCAGTGCTTTATCCACTGCACCACCTAGCTGCCCCACACAATATGGTTTTTAAATGAAAAGGATAGGGGAGGGAGAAAACTGTCTATGTGCATTCATCAAGTTAGATAATACATAGAGAAATAAGGATATCAGTTTAGATATGCAGAAATTCATGGTAAATACAATCCAGGAAAGGAATCAGTTGTAAAGCCCATGGTCACAAAATGCTATAAACAAATGAACAAAGTATAGGCAAAAAGCAAGAAGAAATAGAGGTCCTAATGCAAGAGACAAATTTGACCTCATGGGTATCATTGAGACCTAGCAGGATGAAATTTTGGACTAGAGTACTGCTTTGGATATATGAATAAATAAAAAGGAGGAGGGAGTAGTACTGTCTACTTAAGAAAGTATATGCATGTGAAGAAATATATGCACCATAAAAGGGAAATATGATGAAGAGCATTTGGTTCAAGATAAATGGAGAGAGAAGTAGAAGAAATTTTATCATTGGAGACCACCTACAGACCACCTGGACATAGGAAGAAAATAGATGAGGTCTTAGGAAAGAGATAAAAAATCTGGCAAAGAAGCATTATAATATAGCCAATTACTCAGGACTTTTCTGAATATTTCTGTCTCTCTCATTCCCTCTCAAAAGGAGAGCATCTATTAACTTCTTGACTTGCCTACATGACAAATTCATTCTTCAAATGGTGCAAGAACCATCAAGTAAGAATTCTATCCTGCATCTGATTCTCACTAATAAGGAAGAAGTCATTTCTGGGGTAGAAAGGACCATTATCCTCAAGTTTATGATAGAAACAGGCAGCAAAACTAGTCACAGTATAATTTGCAACCAAGATTTGTGAAGAGCAGACTTCTAAGGGTTCATATGGAAAGACAGGTGGGATCCCACAGACTAAAATCTTTGAGAGGAAGTGAGGCAAGTATGGATGGGCAATTCTCAAGAATTTGTGAAGATATAAATGAAAACAATTCCATCGAGGAGTAATAGTGGGAATTGTTTGAAGACACTAATGTAAATGTACAGATAATTCAACAACCACGTTAGATTTTAAATGAGATGTATATATACACATACACACACACGTGTGTGTGTGTGTGTGTGTGTGTGTGTGTGTGTGTGTGTATCAGTTGAAAAGATGGACATATAACAGAAGATAAATACAAAAGTGTGGCAAAATCCTATAACAAGAGCATTAGGAGTACTAAATATCAGAATGAACCAAAGACAGTGATGAAAGCAAAAAACAAGATGGGGGGGGGTGGATTATTTCTTAGTGATACTAGGGGAAAGAGGAAGACCAAGAAGGCATAGGAGCACTGTTCAAGATGAATAGGATAATGAAAAATGTCTACAGAGAGAAGAGTAGATTGTTGTTGCTTTTTATTTTTCTTATGTTTTCTTTGTCAAAGATATGTCCTTTAGACTAGAAAAGACAAACAAGAATGATTAACATAGATCTGATATCTAATATAAGGTGGTGCAGTGGATAGAGCTGAGCCTAAAAAAGACCCGGGTTCAAATACAGCATCAGTCACTTACTAGAAGGGTGACTCTGGACAAATCACTTAACCTCTGTTTGCCTCAGTTTCCTTAATAGTAAAACGGGGTTAATATTAGCACCTATTCTCCAGAGTTGTTGTGAGGATCAAATGAGATATTTATTAATCAGTAGGCATGGGGCCTGGCCCATAGGAGGTGCTATATAATGCTAGTAATTATCATTATTATGCCTAGCAGCTCTTGATTAATTTAAGTGACCTAACCTAGATTAATGAGATCCTTCTGTACTTAAATAATTGGAAGATGTGATCTCCTGAGCCACTGTAATAAAGATCATGGAAAATGGAAATGATACTACAACACTGAAGGACAAATGTACTGATTTTCAAAGAACTGAATTTGTAAGCCATTGGGTCAGTGAGTTTTACTTTGATTCCCGGAAAAACTCTAGGATGTATTACTAAAGAAATGATTTGTAAACGTCTATCAAAGGAAAAAAGTGAACACAAAGACCCAATGTGACCTTAGCAAGAATAAGGATATGCTGGTCCAATCTTATTTCCTTTGTGGACAAGGTTACTAAATTGGTAGATTAGCAAATATTACAAATATAGTTTACCCAGATTTTAGCCAGGTGTTTGACAAATTATTTATTTTTATTCTCATGGAAACAGTGGAGCGATGTAGACCAGTTGATAATACAATTAGATGGATTTATAATTGTTTGGATGGATGGATCCAAAGAGTAGTCAACAATGGTGAGTTGTCAACTTGGAAGCCAACGTTTAGTCAAATGCCTCAGGGACTCATACTTAGCTCTTAGCTGTATAACATTTCTATCAACAACTTGGATAGAGGCCTAGAAAGTATGTTTATCAATGTAGCAAATTAGAAGGATAGTTAATAGACTGGATGACAGAAGCAGGATCCAAAAATACCTTGACAGGCTAGAACATTGGGCTGAATCTAATATGATGATATTTAACAGGGATGAAGTCTTAAACTCAGGTTAAAAAAATCAGCTTCAAAAACTCAAGATGAAGAGTCATGGTATACCACAGTTTACTCGAAGAGGATCTGGTGTCTTAGTGGGCTGAAATCTCAGCATGAGTCAACTATGTGACACAGCACCCCAAAGAGGTGTCACAAACTTGGGCTGCATTGAGAGGCACAGCTTTCAGGAAGAATCAGGTGAAAGTCCTTCTGTATTATGCCCTGGTCAAACCACATCATTTCTGAGCACCACACATCAAGAAAGATATTGATAAGCTAAAGGCTGCATGGAAGATGGCACCCGGATTGGGGAACTAAAGATCTTTAGCTTAAAAAAGAGAAGACTCAGGAGCAATAGGATGTCTTAAAGTATTAGAAAAGTTGTCACATTAACAGATTAGATTTGTACTGCTGGGACACAGAAAAGAGAACTAGGGTCAACGGGCAAAAGTTGCAAATAGACGAATCTTTGTTTGATGTCAGGATGAAGAGTTAGGAAATCTATCTGTCATAGTTCAAAGGGATAAGGCCAATGCACTATCTAATCCTTTAGACTAGAAGGGGACCTTAGAGATCACTGAGTGTAACTTCTCAGTTTAGACATGAAGAAACTAAGGCACACAGAGAAGTTAAATGATTCAATCATAGTTAAAACATGTAGTAAAAGGCACAGCTGGGATTTGAACTCAGGTCCTGACTCTAAATCCAGTGGCCTTTACATTATGCTACACTGCCTTTTACCTCTAGTCTATGTCACAAAATATTTGTTACATCTTGAAATCTTAACTAGGATTAAATTTCAGAAAATGGAGCAGTTTTCAGAAAAGAAGAAAGTGGAAAAGCACTAAGAGCATGCATGTGCATACAAACAGTTCAGTGTAAGAAAAACTGTCACTAGATTTCTCATCTAAATTTCCATGAAAGGAGTAGACAGCATAATATTGAGCATCGATCAAACCTTATCACACGGAGCACACACTGAATGTGGAATTCTTGAGACAGAATGTT
The DNA here is from genome assembly GCF_019393635.1 of Dromiciops gliroides. Taxonomy (NCBI): domain Eukaryota; kingdom Metazoa; phylum Chordata; class Mammalia; order Microbiotheria; family Microbiotheriidae; genus Dromiciops; species Dromiciops gliroides. The sequence goes on along the minus strand of NC_057861.1, from coordinate 424,910,348 downwards.
AAATCCACATCAGTTTACTGGTTTATAGTCCTTTTTGTTGTTTAGTCATTTTCAGTCCTGTCTGACTCTTCATGACCCCATTTGGGTTTTTTTTGGGAAAGATGCTGGGGCAGGTTTGCTATTTCCTTCTCCAGCTCATTTTACAGATGAAGAAACTGAGGCAAACACAATTAAGTGACTTGCCCAGAGTCACACAGCTAGTAAGTGTCTGAAGTCAAATTTGAACTCATGAAGATGAGTCTTCCTGATTCCAAGTCCAGTGCTCTATCCACTGAACCACTCAGTTGCCTTATACTCCTTTACTAAAGTCTTACTCTAATGCCTCCCTCATCTAGATCCTGTGTTCCCAAAGGCCACTCCAGCACTGTGTGACCTTGGCATGCTAAAAAGATTTGGGACTTGCCAATTCAGGATCAGTTAAGTTTGCTCAGAGATGTTCATCACCAGAAAGTCAGACACCAAATGACAAATTGTGGGACTACAGCAACTCATGAAACCACTTATTAGCATGTGTATGTGTGTGTGCATGTGTTGCAATCTGAATGAGTGGGAGTAGTGACATTGTTGGAATAAATTATGGATTTCTTGAAGTAATTAAGCCTTTCCAATATAACTGTGTTCTCATTATCTTTATGTGAATTGGCAAAATGGATTTACTATCCATCAACACATATTTATTAAAGCTAGGCACTATGTATGCTAAGCACAAGGGATACAAAAAGGCAAAAAGACAGTCCCTGCCCCCAAGGAGTATACAATCTAATGAACCTTTTGTTTACTGAACCTCTTATTATACTAAAAAAAGTAGCAATTAATTCATGATGCTCTTCCTATATCTGCAACTTAGTTTAGGTCTTTATCACCTCACCTATGAATGACTGCTACAGCCTCTTGACCTAGGCTCCTAATTCCATTCTCTTCCCCCTTCAATCCATTCTGCACATTGCTTCCAGATTAATCTTTATGCAAAATGTTTGCATCATGTCAATACCTACTCAAAACCTTAAAGGATTCTCAATGCCTGACTCTTATTCTCACCCACCCCCTAAACCAAACCTTTAATTTAATAACTATAGAGAGCTCTGCTGAGGAATTACCCTTGCCAATGTTGATCTCTAAGACTTAAGAAGTCTTAGGGAAAGGGTTAAACAAACTGTTTCACATTAATACATTGTTGCTTGCTTTCTTTCTTTTTTGTTGATGAGGCAATTGGAGTTAAGTGACTTGCCCAGGGTCACATAGCTAGTAAGTGTTAAGTGTCTGAGGCCACATTTGAACTCAGGTCCTCCGGATTCTAGGGCTGACACTCTATCCACTGTACCACCTAGCTGCCCCAATACATTGTAATAATACTGCACTATGGGAAATGAAAAAGTCAGAGAAACATGGAAAGACTTAGATGAACTAATATAAAGCAGAGTAAGCCGAACCAAGGAAAATAAGATATACAACTATAAAACAATGTACATGGAAGGAACAACCCCAAAACTAAAGTGAATGATGATAAAAAAAATGGTCCCCAAAGAAGAGATGAGAAAATGTTCTTTCCTTTCTCTTCTGCAGAGATGGCACCGAACATCACACATATACTATCAGATTTGGTTTATGTGTTGGTTAGTTTTCCTGAATTGCCTCCTCCCACCCCAAGCTGATTGGTCAATAAGCACTTATTAAGCACTAACTTTATGCCAGACACTTTGCTAAACAAGGCAAGAATATGGTCCTTGTCTTCAGAGAGCCCACATGCTAAGGGATGGTGGGGAAAACAAGTAAACACAAATAAGCAAATGGAAAATATGCAGAGTAAATGGGAAGGGCAGCTAGGTGACACAGATGATAGAGGACATTGACCCTGAGGTCAGGACAACTGTGTTAAAATATGCTCCCAGACACTTACTAACCCTGGGCAAGTCATTTAACCTTGATTATCTCAACAACAACAACAACAAACACCCCCCCTGACCCACCCCCAATCAAGGTATCTCAGAAGAAAGGCACCAGAAGTGGGACATGGGGGTTGGAGGTAGGGGGACAACCAGGAAAGGCTCTTGTAGAAGATGGGATTTGAGCTGTGTCTTGAAGGAAGCCAGGGGATGGTGAAGGTATATATTTGGAGATGGTCATATAAAACTAAGACTTAAATAGACATTAAAAAAAATAATAAAATTAAACAAGTAGCAAAGCTCTGGCAAATAATCAAGTGCCATATATCTCAGCCAAGGACAACCAGCTTCTTCAGGATCCAGAACCCTCATGTTATCTTTAGGGAGATGGTTTGTTTGTTTGTTTAAGTTCTTTTCGGTTGACTTCATCTCCTAGGAGCCTCCCACTGAGACATCCTTTAACTCAGGGGACATGGGGGTGGGGGGTGGGGGTGACAGGTAATGATCAGTCTTTTGCTCTTCCCATAACTTAGAAGGAAAGAATGAAAGGAAAAGGATAAATTGGGAGGAAAATTAAAGTTATAAAATACTACCAAATAATAAAAAATTCCATATAAAAACAACCATGTTAAAGACCATGAAAAAACAGCAAACTACACTGCAAGAACCCAGCATTACTACCCAAAGAAGAGACTGTGTTCACAGCACATTAGAAGTTCAAAAGCAGAGTTGAAGTAGGTCAATCCCCAACTTCTAGCTTCCTAATTACACCGAAATTTTATGATGCTGTGACATTAAATTTCTCCCATGCCCATGGTTTTTCTCTCCTCTTGTGGAAGTTTCTAAAACATCCATTATATTCTTCACACCCCTTTTCTCAGCTGCTCCAGTCTCTCAGGCAAATATGCATTTACACATTTTCATGGTGCATTATTTTGTCAGCTAAATATGCATTAAATACAAAATGCTGCCCTCTGAAGCAGGAAGGCAAGCCTTCGGGACAAGCAGCAGGTAGCGCTCAGCAGGGCCCTACAGGGACCCATCACACAGTGGCTGCCTATTTCGCAGGCTTTTCCCTGACAACACTAAAAGCTGGGGCCAGATATTTCAAATGTCTCTTTTGGGCTTCTGTTAAGGGATTAGCTCCTCAAACTGCCAAACCCCGAAAAGACCCAAAGTGCCAGTCAAAGAGATAAAGAAGAGAAAAACAATTCACCAGCACATGATATATGTGCACCCATACCATCTGACAAATCCAACACAATCCAGGAACTGAAGTGGGAAAAAGGGCATGGAAATGCCACGTTTCCATGGGTACTCTGGGGTGAGGGGTGGCTTTAAAAGTTTGTTTTTGGAAATATTCTTGTGCCCACTCAAACATTTGCTCAAAAAAAAAATGGAAGGGAAAGGAAGCATAGACAGAGACATATTTATGTCTCAATATCCATTTATGGATGTTTAAGATGTGAAGTTAACTTTGCATTTTGAAACTTTTTTGGTTTTTTTTATATACCACAATAATTTCCTAGGGGTCTATTTCCATTTTTTTTTGGGGGGGGTGAGGCAATTGGGGTTAAGTGACTTGCTCAGGGTCAGACAGCTAGTAAATGTCAAGTGCCTGAGGCCGGATTTGAACTCAGGTCCTCCTGACTCCCAGGCTGGGGCTCTATCCATTGCGCCACCTAGCTGCCCTGGGTCTATCTCGATTTTTGAACCCTCCTTTGTAATAAAGAAAAACTGAAAAAATAATGCTGTGCTATTATTATCACCATTTTTCCAGATGAGCATACTGAGGTTGAGAGAAGGTAAGTAAGTGACTCAGCCAGGATCACACAGCTAACAAGTGTAGTAAACAGGATTTGAACGTAAGGAGTTCTTGACTTCAAAATTCTAACCACTATGCCATCTAGCTGCATCTGAAAAAAAAAAATATGTTTTCAGGATTCTATCCTCATCCATAATCCAATTCTCAGACATGACTGTGTAATAGTTACACTTATTTTTCAGACTCTTAAATTTAATCTTTTGTTGTTGTTCAGTCATGTCCAACTCTCCACAGCCCCATTTGGGGTTTTCTTGGCAGAGATACTGGAGTATTTTTCCCATTTCCTTCTTCAGCTCATTTTACACATGAGGAAACTGGGGCAAATCAGGGTTAAGTGACTTGCCCAGGGTCACACATCTAGTAAGTGTCAGAGGCTGAATTTTAACTCGGGTCTCCCTCACTCCAGGCCTAGCACTCCATTCACTGCACCACCTACCTACCTCCAAATTAAATCTCACTGAAGTCCATTTCAGAAAAGGAAAAAACCAATTGCCTAAGGTAGTGAGGGGAAAGAGTAAATCAGCCCTGAATTTAGAATGAGGAAGATCTGAGTTCAAATCCTACTTCAGAGATTTAGCAGTTGTATGATCCTTGGATCCTTGATGAATCCTTTAATCTGAGACTCATTTTGCTCACCTATAAAATGAACCTAATAACAGCACCTCCTTCACAGGGTCACTGTGTCAATCCGATGAAAGGACATATATAAAGTGCTCCATAAACCTGAACGTGATATAAATGCTACCAAGTATTACTACTACTACTACTACTACTGCTGCTGCTGCTGCTGCTGCTACTACTACCACCACCACCATGGGGAGATTTTTTTTTTTTGCTCGAGGCAATGAGGGTTAAATGACTTTCCCAGGGTCATGCAGCTAGTAAGTGTCAAGTGTCTGGGGCCAGATTTGAATTCAGTTCCTCCTAAATCCAGGGCAGGTGCTTTATCTACAGTGTTACCAAGCTGCCCCTATGGGAAGATTTAAAAAAAATAAACACTGGGTAAAGAGGAATGGAGGAGGATGGTTGCTAAAACAAGGAAATGATTGATTCCTCTGGCACTTAATCTAAACATAACTCCACCATCACAAGCGAGCTTCTTTAAGGTAGGGTGGTGCAAGAGCATGTATGTGTATGTGTACACACACACACACACACACACACACACACACACACACACACACACACGGCACAAGCATCCTCTTTACTCCATCTGAAAAGGAGGGAGACAAGTCGTCCATGTCCAAGAAACAGAGCTGTTGGCTCCACCAACAACAGGAAAAAGTACAGCTCAGAGTGCACTTCAGCACACCCACCACCACCACCACCATGCAGCATCACAAAGGAACCAAAAGGAAGCAAAGGCAATATCTCCCTAAGGTACAGTTTAGGGGGTGAGCATAGACCATAACATAAGACTCATCTGGTGTAGTTACTATGTATTTTTTTTTCTTTCTGCGATGTCTTCTAATATTTAAGAGTGGGGAGAGGAGAGAGAGGAGGAGGAAAAAGAAAGGAGAGAGAGGAGAAGGGAGAGAGAGCAGGAGGGGGTATAGGAAAGGGAGAAAGGGGGGAAGAGAGGAAAGAAGAGAGAGAGAGGAGAGATAGATCACACACAACACTAGCCCTGGTAAAGAGGAAAATGTTAATGGAAATTATGGCCATAATATATGGGCAGCTCAGGACAGCGATATCTAATGGTCTTTACAAGGCTAATGTTGGTCAGTCTCTCCTTTTAGAGCTTTGTTGTTGTTGTTCAGTTGTTTCAGTCATGTCTGACTCTTTGCGACCCTATTTGGAGTTTCCTTGGCAAAGAGATCAGAGTTGTTTGCCATTTCCTTCTCCAGCTCATTTTACAGAGGAACTGAGGCAAATGGGGTTAAGTAACTTACTCAAGGTCAGACAGTAAGCATCTGAGGCCAGATTTGAATTCAGGAAGATGTCTTTCTGACTCCAAGTCCAGCATTCTAACCACTGTACCACCTAGCTAGAGAAGTGCAAAGGAGGAGGAGAAGGAGCCGAAACAGAAAATTGGCAACATAATAGTCAGCAGGCTTTCTTCTCACTAATTTCTTTTTATCTCCTTAACCTCAAAAGCCTGTGCTTTTAATCCTCCTCCTCAGACCACAGTGCTGAATGCCAATGATAAGATAGCATAGCCCTTCCCCAGGCACTCATTTTCTAGTAATTAGTTCAAGTACCAATCACCTAACCCAAAGTCTGTGGGAAGTAATTTGCTAGGTCAGATTATTTGTGAGCTTGGGTGCCACGCCTTGAGCTGGACCAGTTGGTTCTACTTTCCCCTGTTCAAGTGAATACTAATGCTTGAGAGAGGGAGGGGGAGAGAGAGGGAGAGGGAGAGGGAGAGGGAGGGGAAGGGGGAGGAGGAGAGAGGGAGAGGGAGAGGGAGAGGGAGAGAGAGAGGGAGAGAGAGAGGGAGAGAGAGAGAGAGAGAGAGAGAGAGAGAGAGAGAGAGAGAGAGAGAGAGAGAGAGAGAGAGAGAGAGTGTCAGAGAGAGAGAGAGAGAGAGAGTGTCAGAGAGTCAGAGAGTCAGTCTTTTTTAGGAGGGGGAGAGCTCTGTGTGGTGTCTAGGTTTTACCTTGAGATAAGGCTCTTGTTTAAGGCAAGAGTAGCTTCGGTTTCGTACAGAAAAAAAATACTCTCTTTTTTGCTAACTGCTCTGAGTCAGCAAAAAGGAAAAAAAAAAAGCCCCACAACCCAATACACAATAATATCCCTAAACATCGTTGCTATAATGAGTTGTCGTCATGTTCTACATCGACTAACAGATGTTTCCCATGCAAAACAAAACACAAACAAAAGCTTCACCATGTTTCACGTAGATGCTATTTCTTGCATATTAGCAAAAATGAAAACAAGTTGTACCCTAACCTGTTCCCAATCTCTCCAGAGGATTCTGCCGGAGAAGCAGTGTAATCAGATCCTGGGCATCGGGAGGGGGTGCTTCATCTTTTTCAGGCCAATTGATTTCATCTACAAGAAAGAGAAACATTTATATGTGTATATATGTATAGAAATATATATATAAAATATAATAATAATAATAAAATATATAATGTGGATGACACAGTGACAGCAGTGACCATCACTGGCAGGGAAGGTATATCCGGGGAAGCCAGGTAGGGATTTCATTTAGTTTCCTCAGTGCATTTGTCTCTGGGCACCCATCTTTTCTCCATACCTGCTGATTACCTTCATGCTAATAATAAAACAATATCTGCTTCAGTTACATTCAGCTTAGTCTTTTATTTTATTTTACCATCAGACACCTCTTGAACCCTCATGAACCCAGGATTTACTGGGTTAGAAAACTAAAGGCTCAATACAAAGAGGCTGCCCCTGTCCCCAAATCCTGATTTGACACATATTCCAGAGAGCTTTCAGCATTTAACAGAACAAGGGTGGTCAGCTCTCTAGGGGAAAAAAAAAAACAAAAAACAACTTCTAAGAGCAAAAGATATCCAATTTCTGGGCTCACTCTAACAAAAACTCTGCCCCAAAGGCATGTTTTATGTTCTTCTCATAACAACAAAAGAATTTAGTGAAAAATACATAAGAAGCATAGGAGTTTGGAAAGGGGGCACACGCAAATTCCCAGGACTGAGGAGAGACACTCAAAATAATCATAATTAAAGTATTTAAAATTTTGTCATGAATATTGTAATATTTTCAACTACATCTTAAAAGGCACTTGCCTGAAGATATGTGTGCGTGCCTGTGTGTAAGGAAATGCAATAAAAAACATGAGTTATTTCTATGTGTGTCTGCCTCCAGCTTCCACTGCCTGCAGTTTAAATCTGATTTGGAAAATAAAACATGAATATGCATCTCAGCCGTAAGGCATGGAGAACAAAGCCAGCATTTGCCGCTTGTGTTAATTAAACAGTTGATTCCCCTTGCCACTCAGGCCTTGGTATATCACATCAGAAAAACAGCACGGTTATAAATCCATAAACAGCTAGGATATTGTATGAAAGGGTCATACACTGCAGGCAACCCACAAATCCACTTCATTAAAGTTTACAAACATGCCTGGCTTGCAAAGTCAGAGACAGAGACTAGTGATAGGATCACTCTACTCCTCACATACAGAATAGCCAGGTTTATTTTCCTCCTCCTTCTTCTGTTACTGTTTCTGGACTTTGTAGCACAGTCCAGAATAGACTTCTGGAGAATATGGTAACTGAGATGTCTGATAAACTTCTGGCATACATAGGGGCCATCTATATCTATGCATCTGGGAAATTTATGGAAACAGCAGGTAGAGGAGTGAAAAATTCTGTTTAATTATCATTTAGTTTTGCCACAAGCTGCATGACAATAGTTAGGGTCAGCATGCAGGTTAAGATCTAAAGGTTATTGAATTTTAAATGAAAGAAGAACAGCTGTTACAGAAATAACATTATACCATAACAACCACCAATGAAATCATTAACAATCTGTGAATTAAATTTGTTTCCTTCACTTTCTCATTATTTATTATTTGGTAGACATTTGTTTTAGAAGATTATTACATTTTTGTTAATTTCTTTATTGCACCATTAGCCATTTTCCCTTTGATACAAATAGCATCTCTATTAACCTTTTCTTTCCTGATACAAGTTTCCTATTAAGGATGGAAAGACTGGCCCACAGTCAAATCATTTGTAAATCCCACGTCAATTCCTTTAGTAAAAAATGGTACACCATAAACATAGGATATATTGTTGATGAACTTCTGAATTGTGCATCAACAACATTTTCTCGGACTGGATTTCAATCCAAATTTTACCCTTGATATCATGAAAAACAGTTATGTGCTTCGAAAAGCGAGTTCTTTTAATTTGTTGGCTCAAGTTTTTGCTAAAAGTTAACATTTTAATAGTAGATTCTTAGATACCCCTTGGATTTGCATTAAATAGCTGTTTCCCAGCAGTAGCTTGGAAATGATTTCTAGTGATATTTACCACTGATGACTTGTCCAAATAGCTCTTCTGGTGTGTCCCCAAAGAATGGCACGCATCCAACCAGAAACTCATAGAGAATGATTCCCATGGCCCACCAGTCCACTGGCTTTCCATAACCCTGCCTCAGAATCACTTCTGGTGCGATGTATTCAGGTGTCCCACAGACCTAACAATAATTGGAATATTAGAAATAAGTTAGAATGAGCAAGATGATGGAACAATAATTATTTCAGGGAAACACACACCTGCTCAAACCACATGGCTTTGGATAAAGGGCTTAGATCATTAGATTCAATAGCACCAAAGGAAGTCAATTACTTAGGGACCAAAGATGAAAAACTGGATTCCAAACATCCATTTTGTCACATTTGACTGAATTCAAACATTTAAATAGTGTCCTATGTTTATGCATATTAAATTTAAATGGACCCATATTAAACTAAATAATAATGCAAGCCCCAAAGTCCGTTTTGGAGTTTACAGAACTTGAATATCCCCACACCTTGCTTTCTACAGGAAAGCCTGAAAGTTGAGATGGGTTTACCTTAAGTAACTTTTACAGTGAACAGATTGTGGGCAAACAGTAATGAGGCATGCTGAAAGGGAAATGGGCCACATCGAGGATTTTAGCACCCTTGATTGTACAATGCATCATGAGTTTCACAAGTACTCTGCGGAGACTCCTGAATTCCTTATAAAAACAGTTTTCCATTTGTCTCTCTCACAATCCCACTTGCGTACAATTAGATCGTTCATCTTCCTAATAGACCATAATGTTGGGGGAGGGACACAGAGGAGGTGGGCAGTGGGAGTAGGGAGGAAGGAGGAGAGGGGACTGGAAGGAGAAAAATGGAAGCAATTTGCAGCCTACCGAAGGTAACTTTTGAACAGACATCTAAATCACCAACAGCGATGCAACCATGGTTTACATTTATTTTATTTGCAATTCCGCTGTGAACATGGGAATTCCTGTACTTGGCAATTGCTTTTTAGAAGGGAATGGGGAATCAAGCTTACCTGCTTGTCTAGGAACTCTCGTGCATCCTTCTCAATGTGACCCTCATAAAGGTTGGTGGTCATACTCATCAGTCCCACTTTGGATAAACCAAAATCAGTAAGCTTTATGTGTCCCATGGATGTGACCAGCAAACTGTGAATGAGAGCATACCAAATATCAAGATGATGTGAGTTGGATCCCATGTCGGGGTGGTTTTGCAATCGAGCTGCAAAAATCAACCACTGATTGGGCAGGTACCGTCAGGGAAGGTGAAGATGCCAAAATACCATTTAGCAAATGAAGATCCCCTGCCTATATGCTTGAAAAGTAGAATTCCTCAAGAGCAGAGGAACCAAGGTCTTTTCTGATCCTCTTCACAATTAGGGTTTAGCTTGCTCCCGGAAATTACTTTGTACTTATTTTGTATATATCTTGCACATAATCTGTATATGTTCTCTCCACTCCACAAAAGAATGGAAACTCCCTGAGGGCAATGATGGCTTCTGTTTCTTTTTGCTCCTGGCATAGGAAAGGGGCTTAATAAATGCTTCTTGACTGATGGGCACATTGAGTCTCAGTGTGGAGTGAGGTGGCTAGGATAAGTAAACACCCAAATTATTTCCAATAAAGCTTTAAATACATGAATGGTCTTTGGGAAAAAATGAAGGCATAAACTTCAGTCCTCTGAAAAGCTGTGCCGTTAATTTTGCAGGGCAGGGGTGGAGCATTGGTCACAATTCAATATTATATTTCATGTACTAAAACAGCAAGTTCCTTTGAATGAACCTTTGAGGAAATAGGTGACCCATAGACACACCATTTTTTGAGATTCCAACTTCCAGGTGTAACTACCACATTTCCCTGGGTAGAACACATTATAGATCTTTAGCACATATGAAGTTTCCCATCTGACGCTGACCTACATTTGCATATTAAAAGATATTTCATACTTTCAGGTTGACAAACAGCTCTTTCTACTGCCCCTGTTTTGATATTCATTTCTTCCCCTTGAACAAATGTGTTCCCCTCGAGCTATTATCACAAGCATGGTGGCTCTTAAAGGATTATAAAAATCAACATATTCATTATAACTGTTAAAAATAACCCATTCAAAAAATAAGACGCCTATTAGCTGAGAATTCATAATTGGCCAGAGTGGTTGGCAGCAGTAGGAAACATTTTCTTGCAAAATAAAAAGCATACTTTTATATTTCTCCTCTATCTACTTTCTCCCCCCCAGTAAAAACTGCTTCTGGATTCACTCAGGGCACATACTTGTCTGGTTTCAAATCCCTGTGCACGATGCCATAATTATGCAGATACTCCAAGGCTAGAACCGTCTCAGCAAAGTACATTCGAGCCATGTCTACTGGCAAAGGACCCATGTTTTTCATTAAAGTTGCACAATCTCCCCCTGTAAAACATAAGAAATAAGATGTATCTAGGATAGGAACAACTAAGTTAAACGGACTCACCAATTTAGAACGCTAAATTCCATAAGCATAGCTACCTCCTCTTCAATTGATAGCACGTGTCAGAGGACATCATTCCACTCAAGACCTACTCCCACAGTGCCCTACTTAGGAGAGGCATTCACTCAACTGCTGGCCAAATTAAACTAAACACAAAACCATTATGAACCATAGCAAAGTAGAACAGCTTTTGTAGTTGTTCAGTCACATCTGACTTTTTTATGAGCCCATTTGGGGTTTTCTTGGCAAAGACACCATTTCTTTCTCCAGCTCATTTGAAAGACGAGGAAACTGAGGCAAACAAGGAGAAGTGACTTGCCTGGGGTCACACAGCCAGGAAGTGTCTGAGGCCATATTTGAACTCAGGTCCTCCTGACTACGCTGCTGCTGCTCTATCCACTGGACCACCTAGCTGCCCAGAAGTAGAGCAGCAGTGTAGTATGATGGAAACATCACCAGATAAAGAGTCAAGCCCAGGCTTGCCTTCTGCCTCTCAGGCTAGACCAGGATATGCCTTCCAGCAAGTTATTTAACCTATCCTTTTCTGGATTTCCAAATCTGAAAAAGAGCGAGAATGACTCCTGCCTTGCCCATGTCATGGGGTTGTGGTGAGGATCAAACAGATGAGAGAATACATGTGACAAGACACTGTAAATTGTAAAGCCCTATACAAATGGGAGATTCAATTATGAATCTCCTAAGTCTTTAATTAGATTCTCATGAGGCTAATTATTTTAAAGCGTACAGTAAGTATCCTTTTGTCAAACTCAAAGCATCAATGGGCCATAGCATTATTAAGAATTTTCTACTAATTTTGGGAATAAAATGCTTATCCTCATGCTTGTCATAAGATATCAGATGGTGAAATGGGACTAATAATGAAGAAGCTTAAATTGCTTTTGTTCAGTCATTTCAGCTGTGTTCAACTCCTCATGACCCCACTTGAGGTTTTCTTGGCAAAGATACTGGATCAGTTTGCCATTTCCTTCTCCAGCTCATTTGACAGATGAAGAAACTGAGGCAAACAGGGTAAAGTGACTTGCCCAGGGTCACACAGCTAGTGTCTGAGGTCAGATTTGAACTCAGGTCTTTTTGATTCCAGGCTTAGTGCACTAAACAACCTACGTGGCTCAAAGCTTAAATTAGAGGCCAAAAAAAAAAAATCTCTTGGTTTAGGGTCAACCTGCTGATCTTTATTTACAAGGATGTGATTTGAGGGTGTACCAGGGCCAGCTTACTCATGAGACACAATTGTTAAATTTTTAGAAGGAGCATTTGCACCACAGCAACTGGCAAATGGGACAAATCAGGGCTTGATATTTGTTGTTGTGCTATCTAGAGACTTAAGACAGTGATGAAGGAAAACGTTAATAATGAAAATTAGACTAAAAATGGGTCATGCAAACATTTTCCCCTAAGGTAAAATAAAAGTGAGTCAAAGACTTAGGTTCAATTCATTCTTTATCATGACCAGCTATAAGGAATGTGATGATATTCATTAATAATGGCTATAGCTGACATGTGTCTAGCATTTTAAGGCTAGCAAAGGGCATTCCAGACATCATCTCTATGATGCATCACAGCTCTATACATCATCACTGGCCCTATGAGGTAGGCACTTGCAGGCATTATCATCCCCATTTTAGAGATGAGGAAACTGAGGCTGAGGCAGGTTGGGTGATTTGCCCGGAGTCACCTATGAAATGTCAGAGGGAAGATCTGGCTGTCCAGTCTCATGCTCTCTACCCTGCCCAGGGTCTACCAAAAGAATGGAAGGGGGGAAAAAAGAGAAACTCCAATCTGTATTTCTAGCACTGAAGACCAAAGAGGGAGGAGGTAGTTGTGATTACAAGCTATTAAAAACTTTTCCAAATCTCACTAATTTCCCTTTATTATTACAGATCAGGCATTTTACAGGCAATTATCAGTATGTAATGACTGGGAATAAAGCCATCTCATTGCTGGGCATTGGCTCCCGACTGGATATGGACGATGAATGGCATAAACACAGAATGCTTCCATCACATTAAAATGGCAAGTGGAATTTCCTGGTCCAATTATATTTTCCTATGTAGTAACAAGGGTTACCTTCCACATATTCCATGACCATGCACAAGTGGCGTCTTGTTTCAAAGGAACAGTACATGCTGACCACAAATGGATTTTCCGCAAACGTCAGGATATCACGTTCCACAAAGGCCTGCTGAATCTGGTTCCGGAGAATGAGGTTCTGTTTATTAATCTTCTTCATGGCAAACCTCTGTCTGGATTCTTTATGCCGCACAAAATAAACAGCCCTGCAAGTAAGTGCAAAAATTGGGGTGTTCTCAGAAAAATAAGAGGAACTGAGTGTGTTTCTGGTATGCTTTAAAATGAAGTCACCAATTCCCTTCCCACCCCATTTTTTGTGTGTAGCTCCGAATTTCTTATTTAGGTCAAGATTCAGCACTCAAGACCACAGCCAGTAAAAAGAAACAAAAAACCAAAAAAATCACCACCCCAAACTCAGCACAATTCTTTAAGCTCGAATTGATTCTAGGTTTTCCTTCAATAAAGGTCATAGGTTACACAGTAAGACATCAAATCCATCTTCATTGCCCAAGGAAGCGAATGGACAATCCCCAGGTAGAGGAATTTTCCAATAACTAACAAAGTGATGTTCAGCTTTTTTAAACTGAAAAAGAAAATCTGATATATAATTTAGCAGAGTTAGGATGGTTAAAGTTATACATGATGAGCCAGTTCTATCTAGTGCCTAACTCCCTAGCTTCCAAGCTCCAAGTTAGGTATTATTCCTTGATTGACTAAAGCAGTAATTTACTAAATGGTACCCTTGTGGTCTGAGAAATAATACAGCTTCTGAAAGTGTCTGGATTACAGGCGGGGAGTAGTTTCGATCCTGGGAAACCTGGCTGAGGATATCATGCAATTTTCAATTTTCATCCTATGAGATTTCTGGATAAATGAGCAGAATGCTTGGGGGAGGAAGAAGGAGGAGAAGAGAGGAGGCAGCCATGGTAGAGATATGGCCAGAAGGGAGAATGCCCTTCTAACACACCTTCTAATTTCCTTGTTAACTGACCACCAACTGAGACATAACCATTCTTGCTTCCACAGGAAATGCATTTCCCAACATCTAGGGCTTGGGAAAGGTGATTAATTTCATACTTTTGTCCCAATGTTGAATTTGTACTTAGACCACACACATCCATGAAATCAGGGCACTGCTTTACCTCCTCTACTATGCTAGCAGCACTGGTTTTCCTGAGGCTAGGGGAAACCAAGGATTAAAAGGGCAAATAATTTGAGTGGAGAGGGCTGAGGAAACAGTAACCTGGGAACAACACACAAGAGCAGTGAGTGTTTTCCTCTCACAAGACACTACCCCTACTCTGTGATTATCACACTAGTGAGAGCAACTGAGAATTCTAGGGTTGGGGTGAGAGGACATTAGTCATGACTTAACTGATTAACTGAGTGAAGAGAAAGCTAAGCATCCATGAAGTAATGAAAAAACGTACTCATCTAAAAAATCTACACCATACCATGTCCCCCTCATATGTGTGTATGTTTATACACACACACACACACACTCCCAAAACAAAAATGCTAGATGGGACTCTGCTCCCCAGGAATATCCCAATGGTGTGCTTTTCTTGGGAATTCTAAGTATGTATCCTAACCACATTTATTATTGTCTGGAAAAAAAATCAGTGCTGACCCAAGACAGCCCAGCTTCAATGTGGACATAGTCTGTATACCATAGGCATGATATCAGGGTAAAACATTCACAGGGTTTTCAGTAAGCCCAATTATAATTTAACCCAAAGTTTTCATCTTTCCTAACAAACACAGCTATCAATTTTTTTTCATTCACACAATGCGGAGGGGAGGGTGTCCTTTATTTTCCCCTCCCTCTCAACTGAGTCAATCTTCATCTTCCCTTATACACTTAGTCTTTTCCTTCCTTTGTCTTCTGGATAAAGGTATTCTTTCAGACCTCTACAGTATTCTCCCTCTTCTTCCTTGGTTGCTTTTCTTTCTACAATAATCTCAGGCTACATATATTCCATTTTCTTTTCCTTTTCTCCTACTTCATCCCAGGGAAAGCTTTGTTCACACCCACTCAGTTGTGAGAATAAGTGCAGATTCGATGGAAGTAGAAATTAAATTGGCCTCCCCTTCCACCCTCAAATGCATATTGTAAAACTGCTATGAAGAGGGCTGGTTTGTTTTTTTTATTGTGTTTTCTTTAGGATCAGCAGTTAAGCTTACTTGATAAAGAAAAAAACATTTAAAAATGAATTTGTGAAGTAGTTATGTTTAAAAAGTAGACTATTTGCTAAATATCTTAAGAAATGGCTTTTGAGAATCAACTGGTTGTGCTACTGTTCAGCTCAAAAATGCCATAGTCTGGGTGTCACACATTTATACTTCCTGAAGTTTGATGTTCTGCATTTCATATAGTTGCTACTGGTAGATATTTGAAATTCATTATGGAAAGAGCTGTTTAGTAATATGTTAGATGGAGATAACAACAGAGAAGAAAGAAGTTGAGTATGTATGATGTTAAGGAAGAATAAAGAAGGGATATCCCTTGAGTCCATTTCTACCCTAATTCCAATCCAATCTCCCCTTCTTCTTTTACCTGGTACCATGTAAAAACCTATACACACATATACATATATACATACACATGCATGCATACGTACATATATACACATACACGCACATGTATACACATACACATACACATACACTCATATATTCCCAGTTTTTCCAATCCTCAAACCGGGGGTAGCTTTTGTATTTTTTTCCTCATTAGAATATTCTGAGAATAACATGATTTATGGAAACAACAACAAAAAAATTCAGCAAGTAAAATTAATTCCACAGGTGTGCTGAGATACAAAGATCCTAGAAGAAGAAATCAGATTTACCCAGATAAAGATGATGCAATGAGTGAGAATATCATAGCACTATTTCTTGGGAAATGTACTTAAGATCACAGATTTCAAGGTGGAAGAGACTTCAAAGGCTATGTAGTCCAACCCATTGGTTTTACAGATGAGGAAATTGAGGTCCAACTAAATGAAAGGACTCGCCTGGGGTCATACAGGTTATAAGGGGCAGAGCGAGGATTCAAGTCTACATCATCTGTAGCCATCCCCCAAAGTCAGCTTATATTTGTCTAGAGCTTACCATTCTTGAACTATTTTCAAGTGGAGATAAGAAAATCTGGGTTCAGAGGAGAGTGGAGAGACAGAGACAGAGACAAAGAGATGGGAAAAGGGAAAAATAGACAAGCAGACATATTTGCATAACACTTTTCAGTTCTGGAAAGAGACTTCTTCACAACAACCCTGTGAGGCAGGTAGTGCAAGGCTCAGTATCCTCATTTCATAGATGAGAAATCTGAAGCTTTGAGAGGTTAAGTACTTTGCCCATGATCACACAGCAAGTACCCAAGGCAGGGGTTGAATTAATTCATGTCTCCTAACTCTCCAGGTCCAGCATTCTACCTACTGCACCATGAAGCTAACCAATGGAAGGAAGGATAGCGTCTAGAATGGAATGAACCAATCGTATTATGAATGTGAAAATCTGTGTACAGCACTTGGTGTAGGAGTGCAAGGATTATGTGACTCTTTGAGAGTACAGGAGGACCAGTAAAGGTGGCTATGAAAAGCATGGAGAAAAAGAAACCTAGTGTCTGCTAGTGAGTGCATGTACGCCTAAGCAGAACCACAGAAAGTTATAGCTGGAAGAGACATTAGTGGACATCTAGTTTAACCCTTCATTTTGCAAATGAGGAAACAGAAGCCCCTCAAGATAAAATGACTAGCTCACAATCACGTCAATAGTGGGAGAGGTAGGGGTGGAACCCAGCTCTTCTGGTGCTTAGTTCATTCAGTTTACATAACCTTCCAGTATTTTCACACACGCACACGCACACACACACACAAGCACACATGCAAAACACTTGAGTTGGTCCACCTTCAAATACATCTCTCTGTGAGAGAGCAGAAGGAAGAATGAAAAATACTGTTTTTCCAATTTTTTTCTTTAATAATCTTCCGTCTCTGTAAAGGATTTTAAGTAGAAATGACAAAATCCAAGTGGGATTGTCCAGTTCAAGAAGCAAGAAATTACCAGCCCTAGTGAAGAAAACTAAGTTATGACTAAAAACCAATCTGGTTTTAAAGCAAACATGAGAAATGCTTAGAATATCATCATATCAACAAATGTTAAATAATCTGCAGTTCTGTAAATTAAAGACCCAGTTTTCCAATGTTAATTGTTGACTAAGTGTAAGGTTGAGAAAATCAGGGCATGTGTTTTAGTCCAAATGTAGTTAGCCTTTCAAAACAAAGCATTTCAGTCACAGGGCCACCAATTCCCTAAATGATACCATTCTGGAAAGTCTCTGAATGTGTTTCAATGTCAATCACCCTCACAAGTAGACACTGTTACACAACACTCATGTACAACTGCCTAGGAAAACCTACAACAGAGAGGGTTCATCCACCCATAAAGTGAACCATTCATTCGGCTGGTTCACATAAGCATGTAAACAGCATCTTGAGTGGGTGGTCCAACGGGTGTAGCTTCATTCCAACTTCAAATTTAAAATAATTAAAATGTAGAGGAAATCTGCTGGAAATATAATGAGAAATTTAATTTGAGAGGAGCCAAAGGAAAAAAAAAGTTTTGGCTGGATGGTAAAGGCTAAAAGAGACAGCTTGTGAAGCCATTAATGACTTGGCCCACATCCTGGGTGTTTACTGATTCACAGCTTGTTTAACTTCTTGTATATTCCAAACCATTCCCTGAAGTCAGATATACCTCATCTACTATACAGTTGTTTAATTGCACTACAAATGAGTTTACTCAACCAATTATAACACCGAGTACTGCTAAGATAGGTGTTGAAACTTTCATAAAACCAGTATTCGTATATAATCATACCCAGAATCCCACATTGAATACAGTTATACTCAAGCCCAGAGTTATATTAAGTCAAATATGCTCAGCCTTTTATCCCACTAATGTAGCAAGAAATACTCAAAGCAACAGCATCAAACCCAAACCAGGAGAAAAAAAAAATCACACTCCAGAAAAGCATTTCCAAAACTTCATTAGGAATAAAACCTTCAATTAGGTCCTTGAAGGAAATATGATACTCCAATAATATACTATCAGAAAGCATTTACAAGGCACATTACAGAACATGGCCCTTGACATATTCCTGAAGATAAATCGGTGAAGCATAGGAAAAACTCACAAATATTTAAGTTACTTCACCAAATTAATGAAGTGGAAAATATTGGAGGAAGAAAAAAAAAACTAAAGGAAACTCATAGCACAGCAACAATAATTTTTATTTCATTGGCTTATACACATAACAAACTGCTATAAATGGCCATGGAATAGTTTACTGCTTTCTATCTACAGATGGAACTAGGATTATTGGTTAATTATACTGGTGTCCTTTGATAATCTAAAAGCAATAAGGCACCACTGGTATATCTTTTCTAGCTCTTTTTTTTTAACCAACTCATAATGATTCACCTAGCACTTAAAACTGTGGCCAATATAAGGAAAATAATACAAATTCCTACAAAAACAAGCCAAGGGCAGATGTGGTGGGATGTGCCTATAACTGCTACAACACGACGAGGCTGAGGCTGGCAGAGTGCTTGAATTTGAGAGTTCTGAGATACAGAGGAGTGAGAGCTGTTAAGCATCTGCACTAAATGTGACACCAACACGGTGAGCCTCTGGGAGTAGAAGGCTACCAGATGGCCTAAGGAGGGGTGAATGAGCCCAGGTCAGAAAAGGAACAGGTCAAAGCTTCCATGCTGACCAACAGTAGGATTGTAATTCTTTAAATACCAACTAAAATCCTACAGGAAGCCTTCCTCAAGTCCTCTTAATTCCAGTGCCTTCCCTTTACTGTTCATGTCCAGTTTATCCTGTATATAGATTGTTTTGTATGTATTTATTTGTATGTATTTATGTTGTCCCCCCCCCCCCCATTAGATTAGATAAGGCTCCTTGAAGGCAGGAACTGTCTTTTGCCTCTTTTTGTATTCCCAGCTATTAGCACAGTGCCTTGCACACAGTAGGCGCTTTTTTGTTGTTCGGTCTCTTCAGTCATGTTCAACTCTGTGTGACACCATCTGGGGTTTTCTTGGCAAAGATACTAGAGTGATTTGTCATTTCCTTTTCCAGCTGTTTTGGTAGATGAGGAAAGTGAGGCAAACAGGGCCAAGTGACTTGCTCAGAGTCACACAGTTAAGTAAGTGTCTGAGGCCAGATTTGAAGTCAGGAAGATGAGTCTATCCACTAGTTGCCCTAGTAGATGCTTAATAAATGCTTATTGAATTGAATGAGCTGCTATCAAATTTCCAAACCAGAAGAGATGGTGAGACCTAGTCTCCAAAAGCATGTCCCAAAAGGGACCTCATTACATAGTGCTTTAGCTTGTAATTTAGAATTAAAAAAATTCAAGGAGTGACATGAACACTAAAATAAATTTTCTAAACAAAGGACATAAGATAAATTGGGTGGAAATTACTTAAAAATTTCACTGATTACTTTTATTTGAGCACTAATCTTCCTACGATATTGGGGGTAGAGGGTAGAGGGGAAAGAAGTAAATGGGATAATACAAATGTTATAGTGATGAATGCAACATGGCATATTTATGAGAGATATCATCATGGCAGGGAAGATCTGACCAAAAGTGCTTTAGGCATTCCTCAATTATCCAATGCTTATTTCACTGTTCTGGGGCAAGCAAGGAAGAAGGGAGATTTTATAAAGAACCCCCTTTAACCTTAAAATCTGAAGGGGCAACTTCTAAATTTATATTTATTAACTAATTCATTGGAAGGGAAAAAAAAGTTTATTTTACCTCATGTGAGGAACCTTTGGTGAAAGATTTGCCAGTAAAGAAAACATTTTAAAAAGCCATTCCAAGATAATACCAGTTTGCTTAAAGAGAATGATGGCTATAATTCTGTTACATTAAAGTACCCCAAAAAGCTTATCTTGAATTACTCACCCATATGCTCCGTTGCTAATCAATTTGATTGTTTCAAAATCACTTTCCCGAGGTTTTCTTCTAAGTTTCAGTGAAGTATTAGAGCTCTGGAAAACAAGAAATGAAAGTTAACAAATATTCTGACACAATGTGATTTAATAGACAAATGAGGAAAACAATACCATTCCAGGTTCTGTTGTTGAATATGCTGAGTTAAGAGTACTTGGTCTAAAGGTATCTGTGAGGCAGCCTCTGAAATCAATCTGGCAGAGCCAGAGTGCTAAATTTCAGGATAATGGGTTTAAATAGCTCATCCTTTCCTCTGCTCATTACACTGCCTCATTTTTCATTCAAACTATTGAAGAGAAAGGCATCAAGCTTTCTGAGAAGTCCATATCAATTTCCCAGACAAAACTGATCAGGCTCAGTTCATCTACAGGGAGTCCTTTGTGAGGATTTGAGATCAAAATTTCTGAACATTTAGACCTGTTTCCAAGCATAAGACAAAATAAAGAATGTGACCCAGGGAATGGCTATAGCATTCAGAAGTGAGTATTTTTACCCTTGGCCAGGGCACCTCAGTTGGCCTCAGTTTCTCTGTGTAAACTGGGATGATGACAATTATCTGGCCTCCTGAATAACTCTGGGAAAGTCAGCAAAAGTGCAGCTTTTCTAAGTACAACAATGCTTTCTTTATTTCTTCTCTTTAATTTCACTATGACCAAGTGAGCAGTTCAACATTAAAATCAAAGCCAATTAAGGGTTCCTTCTATTAGCATGGAGAGGTCAGTATTACTTAGCCTGGCCCAGTTCTGGTGGCGGCCTCCATACTAGGAAAAAGACTTCTGAATCCCCCCTCCTCCCCAACAAAAGTCTTCCTTAAGGCCAGAGGCAGCTGTAACATTGCCAATGTTCAGCTCAAAGACTCTATCTAGAAATGTTCCAGAGACCCAGCTCATTCAGTGGCCTCTATCTCTAATGGAATAAAGGATCAACTGCAGGCTTAGCATCCCTCCCCCCCAACCCCCCAGTGATCTGCTCCAATTTGCTGACCCCTAAGACAAAATAACATGAAAGGATCAAGCTTCTTCAATGATAGATTCATGACCTTATTCGTGTAGGGGCAACTCTTCACTTCTGGATATTTTAGCCCACCTTGGCTTTCTCATTCCATGCAGTTCTTGTCCGTGCCCTTCCACAAATCCTTCATAGAAGACTCTGCATGAAGGCTTTTCCTGACCTGACCTGTTCCCTGCTAGCTACTATGGTACCCACTGCCCCATATTCCCTTTTATTTATTGCATGTAAACTCTTATATTTATTCCAAAGTTTCTTAAACTGCGCGTTGTGACCCTCTATGGGGTCACATAACTGAATGTGGGAGTTGTGAAAAATTTGGCAACAGTAAAAGGTTTCTGAATACACAACATATATAAGTATGTATACCTAAAACTCAGGGTTGCATAATAATTTCTTGGACGAAAAGGGGTCACAAGTGGAAAGAGTTTAAGAATCCCTGATTTATATAAGCCTTTCATCATCAGACCGTAAGCTCCTTGAGGGAAAGGCTTGTTTCATTTCTGTGTTTGAATCTCTAGGACCTAGTATGGCACATATTAAGGTTACCTAATAAAATGCCTGTAAATTGAATTACTAAAGAAGAATATATCATCAAATTCTCTATAGGCCTTCTTTAAGATCAGATATTTCATGTTTGCCAGTGCAGCACTTTAGGCTATTCATCTGTTATCCCTTTTACTTGCTATATGTTCAGCTTCTACTTGTAGTCATTTATGACAAGTATGATGCCTTTTACATCACTTCTTGAATGTATTTTCCTTTACTCTTTGGGTTATCTGTAATTCTGAGTTCTTAGAATCTGATATGTTACATGAGATTAAGCCAATTCATGGGAGAATATGTTTAAATTTGTTAAAAGAATGCTTTGGCAACAGGGGGTAACTGAGGGACCATTTAAGGTATTGTGCAATTTCCCCAAAGCAACTCTTCCTGTTCTCACCTTTCTATTCATTTCTGGGCCTGGTTCATTATGCATCTGTAGTGCCTACCCAAGACTTAGGTACCACTCTACTAACTCAGTGAGTTGGCTGTTCAATGACTTTTCATAATCTAGACAATAGCATTTTTTATGATATTTTTCAATGAAAGGCAGCCTTGAAGCCAAGAAGATCAAGATTCAGGTTTTACCTCTAACATCCTGGCTGTTGTGACCCTGGGTAAGTTCTGGACAACATTCTAAGGCTATAATTTGCAAAGAAGACCAACCTACAATGGTAGAGTGAATTCTCTCATCTGGGAGTTCCTTATATCTATGAAATCACAGGTATACTCCCTCTCCCTGTCTCTTGTGAGGATCATTAGGCCAATCTCTTTTGAGTGGTCATGGATCCCAATGAGAATGCCCTGTAGCTTCAGCCTCAGAGCTTAGAACTTGATGCAATCAGCACAATGCCACATGGGAACAAGGGTATCAGAAAAATCTCACTCTGCTGGAGAGCTACTTCTATGTGAACTTTTGTATAGAAAGTCCTTCATGACAGTAATTAACATCTTTGGTAAGTATATGCCTCTGAGTAATGACTGGCCTTCCATTTCATAACTGAACAATTATTTCTGTAGTTATATCTACCAAGGAATCTTGCATGCCCTTGACATATGCTTTGGAGTCTCCCAGTTGTCAATTCTCTCATGGTGGTAGGAAGGCTTTTTTGGATGCATACTCATACTAACTCAAACAGATTTTGGGGGGGGGTAAACCAACAAAAAGTAAATAGCAGGGAGATCTATTTTCTATACCTCATGATTATTTTATTGTAAAGATATCTTCTGCAAAGAACTATACAAGAAAGTTTGCTCTGTTCTCTTAATATTCATCAAAGATATCCTTGATAATATAGTGGAAAGTGCTGTACTTGGAATATGGATAAAACTAGTCTTGAATCTTGTCTTTGTCATTTACTAGTCGTTTAACTATAAGTAAATCACTTACCTTCTCTACAACCTTAATTTTCTCATCTTTAAAATGTGCATAATAATGTCTATTGTTCTTAACTTGGAGTGTTGTGGTAGGGATCAAATGAACTAACATATATGAAGTACTTTTTTTGGAAACCATGGTAGGTCAGTGATGATGATATTGATGTAGGCATATAGGTCAGTTTTGCTGATATCTTCTTTTTTTTTTTTTTTGGCGAGGCAATTAGGGTTAAGTGACTTGCCTAGGGTCACACAGCTAGTAAGTATCAAGTGTCTGAGGCCGGATTTGAACTCAGGTCCTCCTGAATCTAGGGCCGGTGCTTTATCCACTGTGCCACCTTGCTGCCCCTGCTGATATCTTCTTAATCACTTTTTTGGTGTCAATATGTCTGTTTTCTCCCCATTTTTGGCAAATCTTTTTTTTTGAGATATTTTTTAAAAAACAATCTGAGTCCCTCTAAAATTGTGTTGATTCTCTGGTTCATCTGCTTTCCCCATCTTCATTTTCTTAAGTCCCTAATGTATTAACATCCAAATGTAGTATTTGTATTCTCACTGACCTGACACTAGATTATTTTAGATTTGTGGATAGATCTGTTTCAATTCACTTCTATTTCTTTTAGCCTCCTAATTTTATCTATAAATGTTCTTGGTATACTCTGGCTTGGTTGAGTTTTAACTTTAAGCTTTCTGAAGATTTGTTTTAACCTTCAATGTTCCACTATTTTGTGAGATGATGTCCCTATAAATTAGACTTTATTTTTTCAAAACACAATCTACACTAAATTTCTACCCTGACACCACATTGTGGCATGGAAGTAAACATGGATACAGAGGTAAATAATATACCTTATTTTAAATTTAGTATTATATCAACATTTTGAAAACCAGTCTTTGCAAACCTAGCAAAGGATGGAAAGAAATATTGTGAAGCATAATACCATTAACACAAAATATTTAGATGTTTAGTGTTTACAAAGCAACAGATTTTGCCAAAGGATAACACTTACGCTCACTGATTCATCAGTTTCTGGTGTTTCTGCTGTCCCACTATCATAGCTCCCTAGCTGTGCCATTTCTAAAGGGAAAAACAGAAAAGAAAGATTAGAATAGACATGTCAAAAGTTGCGAAAGACAAAAGTGCTAGGCTGAAACCTGAAGGAAAAATTATGTTTCTCACACAACAGAAAAAAGTAAAAATCATAATTCCTAAATGTTACAAAAGCAGAACCCTTGTTTTTTATAATTTTGTTATAGTTTATGATTCCTCTTTCTTTCATTCTTTTCTTTATAGTGAGTTTCCATGATCACTTCACTCCATGAAGATACAAGCCCACCACTTGATGGTGTCTAGGCTTCATAGACCATTGTAAAGGTTCTGTCACTTTAAAAATTGTTAGGGACCTGGAAGGAAATTGGGATCAAAGAATGTCTCTCTATAGCTGATGTGTAAGAAATGACAACTCTTAACCTTCTCCTGGAAGAAGTATTTATTACATCCCTGGGGCATCTGTCTGAATACCCCACTGAAAATAACCATCCTTGGGCACATAGCTAAAATTATCTTTATGGGCAAAACAACCCACACTCACAACCAGGGAGACATAGGACACAGACCAAAAAGTGAGCATGCCACATATCCAGTGGTATACAGTAAATGTATATATATGTATATAATTTATATATGTGTATATATATAATAACTGTGTATATATGTATATAATATATATATGTATATAACTAGCTCTCTGAGAGGAAAAATGACTATGCATGAAATACTTTGGGGGTTTAATCTACATTATTAATATTTTCTCCATCACTTTCTTAAGTCTAGACAATCAACAAAACAATAAAGCAAGTCTAGATTTGCTGCCAATTTCTGAGGTATAAATGTTCACACTGAAATTTTAACAATTGACTCTCATTAGGCTGTTTGAGCTGGCTTCAGTGGATGCCTGGCAACTGTCCCAACTTCA
The DNA here is from genome assembly GCF_019393635.1 of Dromiciops gliroides. Classification (NCBI taxonomy): domain Eukaryota; kingdom Metazoa; phylum Chordata; class Mammalia; order Microbiotheria; family Microbiotheriidae; genus Dromiciops; species Dromiciops gliroides. Next base: position 424,885,182 of record NC_057861.1, on the reverse strand, counting down.
TATGCCATAGCCTAAAGACAGGAGCCTGGCATCCCTTTGCTCTGTATGAATGGGTTCATAGAAACTGTTAGATAATATCTAGTGTAGTGTCTCCTGAACTAATTTGGGAACAGATCCCTTTGGGTAATTTATACTGAGAGAACCTATCTGCTGGTTTGGGGGAAGGGTCTGGAGACATGGAAGAGAAGAGCATGGGAAAAATATGCAACAAAGTAAAAATAATGATTGAAAAATTAACGAGGTATTTTTGATACATAAATTCATATCTAATATAAGGGGAAGTATCATTACTTTTGACATTTTCTCCCAAAGTCCCTCTTGTTGACTGACAGTCTTCATTATGTCATATAGCACATTTTGGAACATGCTCATGTATTCTTACAAATGAGGAAATGGAGATCTAGAGAAGTTAATTGGCTTGCCCAAGGTCACACAGTAAGATAATAGCTGAGCCAGAGCTATAGCCAAGGCCACCATCCAATGAGCCTTCTATCGACACCACATATTAGTTTAAGGTGTCAGGCAATGACAGACTTACAAAGGCTTATTTTTTAAATGTTACAAATCATTTTTCAAGAAAAAAATTTAATAAAATTATATTTAATTAATAATGGTTCTTGAACTGTTTGAAATAACATATTGTAAAATGATCCAACCATTTTGGAGAGCAATCTGGAATTACGTCCAAAGAGATATTAAACTACCTATATAACCTTTGACCCAGCAATACCACTACGTGGTCTATTTCCAGAGATGATTAGGGAAAAAAGGAAAAGAACCTCTATGTTCTAACATGTTTATAGCAGCTCTCCTTGTGGTGGCAAAGAACTGGAAATTATAGGGATGCCCATCAATTGGGGAATGGCTGTACTAGTTATGGCAGAATACTACTGTATTATAAGGAAAAGAAGATATCTCTCTATATATGAACATACATATATATATATATATATATATATATATGAATAATACTCCTGTGCTATAAGAAATGAGCTCATTAGAAAAACATGGAAGGACTTGCATGAAATCCTTAAGAGCAAAATGAGCAGAACCAAGAGAACACTGTTTACAGTCACCGCAATACCATTTTAAGAATTACTTTGAGTGAATAAGTTATTTTGTCTATTATAAATAACCAAATTAACTATAAAGGACATATGAAGAAAGATACTATCTGCATCCAGAGAAAGAACTGATAAATAGAATGTATAGAATGCATGTATAGAATTATATACATATATGTATGTGTGTGCATACATATACATATACATATACATACACATATATACACATACATATGTATCTAATGGTAGCCATCTTTATGAGGTGGAAGGAGAAAAAAAGAAAAAAATTACACAATAATTTTGTTGTATATTTGAAAGGAACAGTAAGTTGTACATAGCAGATGTATAGTTTCACGTACAATTGTCATTTTTTGTTGTACTGTTATAGAAATGCTTGTTTTATTCTATAAATTAAAATCAAATTTAAAAATATAATATACTAACAGATATTTCAAAAGTATCTCCTACATCATTAGGGATTATTGGAAAACTATATTTAAATGATTACAGAATGATGACTTTATACAATTTAAGGTAAAAAAAGAGCCAAAATCATACTCTGGAGTAAATGTAAGTTTTGCATTTTACCAACAAGAAAAATTGCAAAATGAACGTAAACCAAGCAGAAAAGGTAAGTTAAAGTAAGCACTTTCTGTTTTCTTCCCAATGCTGTCAAAGAGTGTCCAACGATATGAATAGCGTGTATGGCTACAGAGCTGTTATCACATGGATGTGGTTAGTTGAACTCCTAAAGAATTGGTAAAATATAGCTATTATTTATTTGATGGTCTTCCTAAATAAAGTCATTCCTATGGACTGGGACCCTTGTTTTACATTTTAATAATTATTTTGGCAGGTGTTAAAAAAACAGAGATACAAACATTTTCCGAAGTGATGAAAGCTTAGAAACTGTATTTCAGCAGTCTTATTTTAAATAATAACATGGGTGGCTTAAAAGATCATTTCTCAAACTGAAATCTGGAGTACAGAGGCTAGAAAATGATAACCTCTCTTTGACAAAAATGAATTACAGATGTCCAATGAAATCAAACGCTGCCTTTATTCGAAATGAAAATGGGCCCAAGAAGGCAGACAAGTGGCTCCTCAAGGCCAGCCCCACTACTAAGGTTCAGTCTATGTGACATCTACCTCCCAGGGATAAACCTGTGAAGAACTAGGTTTATAATGCAATTGCTGACACGACCTTAAATTCCAGTGGCGTGAAGAGTCACCATAATACACTTTGACAGCCTCCCCCACTCCAATTACTTTCATAAAAAAGAAATAAATTAAAAAATGGTTCTGTTTTAAATAGAATTTTTGCTAAATAACTATTATCTGGGAAACACATATTATTTGTAAGCAGTGGGTAGTAATGGAATGGAACCGAGAGTCAGCTTTTGAAGCAGGGAGCTAAGGCATCATTTTGTAATGCCTGAAGAGATTTTTAAAACTCATCTAAATACCATTAAACATCTGCCCTTTTTATTTCATTGATTTAAACCATTTCTGAAGACTCATGATACAAAAAGGTAAAGATGGTAATTTAAAAGCCATGGGGGAAAAATTTCTCCCCAGGGAACTTTTCAGAAATGCAGTCACCAGTCTCTGATAAGTGATGAATCTGTTGTGGTATTGCTTTCGGTACAGTATAAATTTATCTGGCATTATCTCCCAGTAATGCATGCATCATTTCACTGGAAGAAAATATACTATGGCCAGAACAGCAAACAAAGCAGGAGGAAATAGGAGAGACGGGTCTACAGTGGCAGGTTCCCTGCCTTCAGATGGGAAGAATCTTTGTGCCAACATTTACCACCGTTACAAACAATTTAGCAAGATAAATACTGTTTGCAAACTCAGTCTAATGAACCAAGAAGACAATTTTGAATGAAAGAATCCTCCGTTGTTTCTGCACCTTTCTAGCCAGCACCAAACCTTCTGTTTTAGTTGATGAGATCAAACCATGTAATGAAATAGGAAGTTTTTTTTAAAGTAGTTTCTTAATTGTAGTTTTAAAAAAATGACCAAACCGTAATTTTTAGGTCTGTGCTTTAAATTTAGTGACCCAATGGAAAAGCATCTACTTTTTCTATCTGAAAGAAGCACAAACTCTTTTGAAGATATATATATATATATATATATACATACATATACACACACATATATGTTTGAGTTAATTCAATGTAATACTAGTATTTCCTTATTTTCTTAGAAAAAGGAAGCATAAATGAATCATAGAATGATGGGCTGGAAAGGACACTGAGCAATAATATGATTTAACTTCATTTTACAAGTGGGTAAGCTGAAAACAAAATCTACTTGGTGGAAGATCTGGAAACTGAATCCAACCCCATGTTCTATATGCAAGTCCAGAGTTTTTTCTATTGTTTATTGTTGTTGTTTTTCAGTCATATCTAATTCTCTGTGGCCCCATTTGGGGTTTTCTTAGTAGAGATATTGGAGTAGTTTGCCATTTCCTTCTATTTCACAGATGAGGAAACTGAGGCAAACAGGGTTAAGTGATTTGCCCAGGGTCACACGGATTCTAAGTGTCTGAAGTCAGATTTGAAATCAGAGAGATGAGTATTCCTGAATTGAGGCCCAGTATTCTATCCACCAAGTCTCCTAGCTTCCCTTTTTCTATTGCACTAAACTGTTTTTTGTATTGTATTATTTTGTATTGTGTTGTATTATTTTTTTGTATTGTCCTAAAGTATATTTCTCAGATACAGTGACCCAGCCTGGAAATACTACATAGTATTCCTTACTTAGGAGAGACTATGTGGCCTGAGTCAGGAAGAACTGGCTCTATGTTCTGTGGCTGATATACACTGACTGCATATCACTTAGGTTCTCATACCCCAGTTCACTCTCTTTGATTAGAAGATGCTAAATAAGAGGTGATATCCATTGGCAGGGGGAACTTCCTCCCCTGCAATTTTTTATATCAACAGAATCTCAAATCTGGTTTAAGGATCTTTCACCCTGTAACTTACCCCTTATATTTCTACCCCAAGGATTGTTTCAAAATATTCACTACATTACTTTCCAAAAAGTTTACTTAATTGCTTTATTTATTTCTGAAAGAAAACACAGAGTATCTTTGAAAGGAACCAATGAAACATAGACTATTAGATAACCAGTCAGAGAAACATTTTCTTTGTAAGCATAGACAGTGGGTACTAGGGAGGAAATATACTCCCTTAATATTACAAATGATGTAGTACTGAAAGAATGGCTTAAGCTACCTACATACACATCTCACTTCTTATTTAAATCTCCCAAATTCGCATATAGAGCCTGTACATTTTAAGAATTTTGATGCTTCTCTGAACATTGCAAGCCTAGCCGGACACTAGGATGTCCAGATCTGTCCATGTATACCATAAATTGGAGGTAGTTAAAAATATGAGACTACTTTTTGGGTAAGCACAGAATGGTGAAGGTTAATTTGGGTTGTGAGTTGGGTTTGCGGAGGCAGGATAGTCCTTTATGGAAGAGTTGATGCTTTCAAAAGACTGGTCAGCAGGTAATAGAAGCTGGTGGAGCAACGTCACAAAGAATCAAGAAGGCATCCCTGAGAAATGACCTTCCCTTCTTCCCTCCTCCTCCATGAGTGTTCAATAAGGGACATTTACCTTCCAAAGGATCCTTATTTAGTCCCAGCTGGCTGATAATATACCTAGGAATGTCTGTTTTAATGCCTTGCCCTTCCTTTGCATGGCCTTCGGCCGCTTCCAAGAGGTAGTAGAATTCTTCAGGATCAAATTCCTATTTGAGGAAAAACACAATCATGTTTATGTTTGAGCTGGTGGCAGGAGCCCTAGGCTCACAGGATTGTAGGATTAGAACTGGAAGAGCTTTTGAGGCCAAATCCTTCATTTTAAATCAGAAGAAATAGAGAAAGACAGCATGAGAGACCATTCATTCAGGGTCACACAGCTAAGTGGCCAAGGCCTGAAGGAATCAAACTCAGTTCTTCCTGACTTCATGGTCCAGTACACTACGCATGCTGCCAACCCATCCAATCTACTTGTTTTATAGATGAGGAAAAGGATGGGCACAAATAGAAAGGAACTTGACTAATGCCACACAGTTCACAAAAGGCAGAGCTGGAACCCCCAAACTAAGTCTTCAAGATGTCTGCCATACCATATCCACCCTATTCCCTTTTCTCCACAAAGTGAAGCTCCTTTTCACCAACATTTGGGGGGATTATTGAATACCCCACATACTTGACAGGTTCTGGTTGGGGCAATATTCATAGGCATCAAACAACTGAAAATGTTTACAGTTATTTCAGATCTTAATTTAAGCTCCTAAAGTCAGCACAAAATACACTTGTGTTTATTCAGTATGTACACAATTTGTGGATACCCCTCTTTTCCAATTTCCTTTGACTTGAAAATCACTGTATTTACTTCCAGAACTCCCCATTATGAAAAAGGAAGTTAAAACTTTTAGTTACTAAGATAACTCTTACTCACAATTTCATTTCTTTGAAAGAGTTGTTAAAGCCAGGAGGCCAAAAGACTTTCTGTTCTCTAAGATCTGATCTCTCCAAAAACTATTAGTAAATAGTCAAGAAATGTTTCCTTATGGTTCCCCAAATTATTAGCTGATTATTGTCCTTATAAAACAAAATAGGGGAGCAGCTAGGTGGCACAGTGGATAAAGCACCAGCTCTGGATTCAGAAGGACCTGAGTTCAAATCTATCTCTCAAATCTACTTGGGCTATCCTGCAGCCAATCTATTAATGTTCTAAGAGCCAAGCAGTCTTCCCCAAAGGTCAGTTTATATATTCTGATCAGTTTCTGAATAAACTGGAAGTCTGATATATAAAACATCACATGGCTTTCCTTTTAATGCAGAGATTTTATTCTGAGCAAACCTAAACTTCTCTCCAATACTGCCTCTTCCTAGCATTAAGAAATAAGAAACCTCACTATGGCCCTCGACCACTTACCAGGCATTCCAATAAGCGTGCAGGGCGAGCAATAACTATTAGAATCTTGCGAACCAGTTGTTTGATAAATGCCAACTCTCCACTTTCTGAACGGTCGTGAGCCTGAGAAAGGGCAAGAAAAAAGAGTGATGATACAAAATGGTGAAGTTAAAGGCTAATCAGCAAAGCACATAAATCAGATGACTGCAAACATTCAATAGTATATATGATTCTTTTTCAAATATATGGGGAGAAAAAAGTAGTTACAAGACTGACTAACTAATAACTTTTTGGTTTTTTTGGTCATTTTCCAGTCATGTCCAACTCTTCATGACCTCATTTGGGATCTTTGTGGCAAAGATACTGGAGTGGTTTGCCATTCCCAGCTCATTTTACAGATGAGGAAACTGAGGCAAACACAGGTAAGTGACTTGCCCCGAACCAAACAGCAAGTAAAGTTAGTAAGCTTTACTTTAATCTGAAGGCTGCCATTTTCATGCAAATACCCATTCATGGCAAAAGTACCTTTAATATCTCTGTTTGGTGCCCTGTTTTTCAGAGTGAAAAGTGATGTCTACACACCTAAGCCAACATGAGTTTCACTTGTGATAGTATGAATTAATTTTCTTGCTATCCAAGTAATTTAACACATTCAAGGAAGAACATGCATAAAGTGTGGATAAGACTCAACTCCAACTGTGCTTTCAAAAAAATTGAAAGGAGTGGGTTACATTTGGTTCAGATCACTGGATAATGCTCATATTTTCCTACATATGTGGGTACATATACAATGATATATAGATAGATATAGATAGCGATAGGGATAGGGATAGAGATAGAGATGAGATAGAGGAGACACAGATAGAGATAGAGACAGAGACAGAGAGATGTGGGGGGAGATACTACAACCACACATAGACCTCATGTAATACTGTATAGCTATCTAGTTTTCTTTTTCTTTCTTTCTTTCTTTCTTTCTTTTTTTTTGGTGAGGCAATTGGGGTTAAATGACTTGCCCAGGGTCACACAGCTAGTAAGTATCAAATGTCTGAGGCTGGATTTGAACTCAGGTGCTCCTGAATCCAGGGCCGGTGCTCTATCCACTGTGTCACCTAGCTGCCCGGCTATCTAGTTTTAATCTGATTACTCCTAAATGGTGATTCCCAAAACTTTTTGTTCAGTTGACCCCTCAACAAAAACAAAATGTAGCAGCTTTAGGGTAACTGAATATACTACTCATTATATCTTTTTAGACTTGTTCATTAAGGGTTTATAATAACTACAATGAAAACTTTTACTGCAAAAGCTCCAAATTAAAATTTAAATTATATAACTAGCACAAAATATGACATTTTATTCTACCTATCATTATGAAAATGATGCATCTAAACTTTAAGTAAATCGTTGTGAGTATGATCACAACTGTTTCTAAGTTTCTCCACAAAGAACTGTTAAATCAATGAATGCTTATCAAACACCAGCTATGTGCAAGACACTGTGCTAAGCACTGGGAATATGAAGAATGGCAAAAGACAGTCCCTGCCCTCAAGAAGCTCATTTGTGATACTTTGAACATGTGCACGCTTGTTGTCATAAAGGAAAAAAAATATTAACAAAATTGGGCTATTATTTGTTGCTTATGGCACCAGAAATTTTAGCATGAAATCCTAGGATCATCATCAAGAACCCCTAAATAGTTTGCTGACCACTAAACAGGAAGCACCGTTCTATTTAGGTAGACTGTGAGGTCCACGAGAAAAGGAAGCATGTCTTAACTAAATTCTCTATTTTCCCCCAGCACCCAGGATAGAAATCGAGGCCAGGGGCTCTTTCACTTCTGTATCTGTACGCCTGGCACAAATGTTTTTCATCCATCCTATACAGAGTAAGCATTTAAAAGTTTGTTTAGATTGAGACTTTTTTTTCTTAACATAGCCAACACAGGAATTTGTTTTGCTTGACTATATAGGATTGTAATAAGGGTTTTGTTTTTCTTTCTTTCTCACTGGAGAGGGGAAGGGAGAGAGATAAGGGGAGTCAAGTGAGAAGGAAAAAAGGCTATTTTTATTATTTTTTAAAAAATTAAACTAAAAAGTCAAAAAATGTTTGCTTAATGAATGAATGCATACCTACAGAACACATCCTCTAATTCATATTCCATCTGTATATATTGTGTTCTGATTTTTGACTATGCACCCATTCAATATTGCAGTTTAACTAAATAAGTGGGTTTTTTTTTCCATCTTGTCTTTTTTCCCCTTCTTTTTACCAAGGCATGAGGGGCAGTAAGGTATAGTGGAAAGTCTATTGGATTTAGACTCAGAGGACCCAGGCATGACCTTTGGCTCTGCTGTTTACTACCTGTGTGACTTCAGGCAAATCACTTAACCTACTCCAGTCTTAGACTGTCATCTATAAACTGAGAGGTGAGGGATAGTAGAAGGCCTGGAACTTCCTGTTCTAAAGCTGTAACTGCTGTGATGAGAAACTTAGCCAGTACATTTTTTAAAAAGCACACAACGTGAAGAATCAAAAGTCCAATTTCCTAAGTGCTACCAAAACGGAGCTCAAATTTTCCTAATGATCTTTTGTTAAGCAAGGTCAAGCTCTCTGAGGCTTCTGACCCCAAAATGCCAGCACGATTAACCGCAGGTTGCTGTGGGTGGCTGAGTCAAAGGGGTGTGTCCTCGTTGACTATAATGATTGAAAGTTTTTCCTCTGCTGTGGCTTAAATTCCAGATCAACAGAGCAAGTAGCAAAGGGAGGTCGTATTGGTGCAATTAATTGTGGTGACTAAACTGGCCAGGAGAGCCATGTAAGAATGTGCAGGAAGGTTCTCTGCCAAGAGCAAAGCCCAGATCCAAAATGAATTATCCAGGACAAAACATTGAATTATGCTACATGGAATCTTTTCAGGTACTCAACAAGGCTTCCTTTAAGTGCTTATGATGCGGCAGCTAGTGTGCAAAGGGCTAGAAATGCAAAGAAAGGCAACAAAAAAATCACCGATGCCCTCATGGTGTTCACATTCTAAGGGGAAGTCAATATACAGATGACTTTGTACAAACAATATAGATAGATAGATAGATATAGATGTGCGTATATGTATATGTGTGTATGTACACACACACACACACACACACACACACACACACACGATAAGGGGCAGCTAGGTGGTGAAGTGGAACACTGGCCCTGGAGTCAGGAGTACCCAAGTTCAAATCTGGCCTCAGACACTTAACACTTACTAGCTGTGTGACCCTGGGCAAGTCACTTAAACCCAACTGCCTCACAAAAAAAATAAAAATAAAAATAAAACAATTATATATGTACAGGGTAAATTGGGGTAGACTCAGAAACAAGGCACCAGCACTAGAGGGAAGGCTGAAGGTAGGATTTTAGCCAAGGCCTGAAGCACGCCAGCAAAGGCAGCAGGGAGAGGAGAAGTTGGAGAATATTCTGGGGGTGGGGCACATGCAGTGAACATAAAAAGAACCTTGGGGCAGCTAGGTGGTGCAGTGGATAGAGCACCAGCCCTGGATTCAGGAGGACCTGAGTTCAAATCTGGCCTCAGACATTTGCTACTTACTAGCTGTGTGACCCTGGACAAGTCACTTAACCCTGATTCCTCACCCCCCTCCCCCCAAAAAAAGGGCCTGGGGGATGGGGGGGTCTTGTGTGAGGAACAGCAAGGAGCCCAGTGCCAATAGATTTAGAGCATGCTAAGGGTAATAAAGTGGGGGAAGGAAGGAAGGGCCAGGTTGTGAAGGGCTTTAAAAGACACACAGAAAGATACATCTACATGTACACACACATATGTGCATACATATATGCATATGTACAATATACAGACACACATGCACACTGGTAGACCTGTACATGCACATACATGCCATACACACACACACACACACACACACACACACACACACGCACGCACGCATAGAAGATTCAGGCCCTCATACGAGAGTCTCCCTCAATTCTCCTTCTCTTCCCTTGCTAGGTGGTGCAGTTGATGGAGCGCTGGGCCTAGAATCAGGAAGACTCCTCTCTCTGAGTTCAAATCTGCCTCTGATACTTATTGGATGTACGACCTGGGCAAGTTACTTCACCCTATTTGCCTTGGTTGCCTCATCTGTCAAATGAGCTGGAGAAAGAAATAGCAAACCACTTCCAGCATCTCTGCCAAGAAAATCCCTAAACTTGTCTTAGATACTTACTAATTAATGTGATCCTAGGCAAATTATTTAATCTCTCTGCCTCAGTGTCCTCATCTATAAAATGGAGCTAAAAGTAGCACCTAAATCCCATGATTACTGTGAGGATAAAACAAGATGCCATTTGTAAAGAGCTTTGGAAACCTTAAGCTACTCTATAAATGCTAGCTATTATTGCTGTGGTTGCTGTTAAAACTCTCCTTCTGATTTTTCATCCTTCCTCCTCAATCCCTTATAATAGAACAACAGGGAACACTTACATAGTGCTTACTATGTGCCAGAGACTGTGCTAAGTGCTTTACAATAATTTTCTCATTTGATCCTAACAACAACCCTGGGAGGCAGGTGCCATTATTATCCCCATCTTATAGATGAGGAAATAATAATAATGATAGCCAACATTTTATACCACTTGATATGTGCCAAGGACTGGGCTAAGTGCTTTACAATAATTTTCTCATTTGATCCTTACAACAACCCTGGGAGGCAGGTGCCATTATTATCCCCATCTTACAGATGAAGAAATAATAATAATAATGATAGCCAATATTTTATACCACTTAATATGTGCCAAGGACTGGGCTAAGTGTTTTACAGATGTTATCTCATTTGATTTATATAATAATCCTGGGAGGTTGTTGTGGTTCAGTCACTGTCAGTCGTGTTTGACTCTGCATGACCCCATTTGGGATTTTCTTGGTAAAGATACTGGAATGATTTGCCATTTCCTTCCACAGCTCATTTGACAAATGAGGAACAGCAGTAAAAAGGGTTAAGTGATTTGCCCAGAGTCACAAAGCTAGTAAGTGTCTGAGGCTGGATTTAAACTCAGGGATGTAAGTCTTCCTGACTCTGAGTGGCACTCTATCCATTTAACAGATGAGGAAACTGAGGCAGACAGCACTTAAGTGACTTGCCCAGGGTCACACAGTTATTAAATATCTGAGGCTAGATTTTAACTCAGGTCTTCTTGACTCCAGTCCAAGCTCTCTATCCACTGTGATCGCTTTCCTCCAGGCCTCACCATGTGATTGGACACCACTGACCAATGCACCTTTCTTTTACTTTGCTTTCTATTTCATGTCACTCATGCATCTCATCCTACCTTCATCTCTGTCCACATCACTTTTCTATCTTTATGTTGGCTCCTCATCTTCCTCCCAACACCTTAAATTTGGATGCTTCAAGAGAGTAGTTATAAGGCAGGCATTGGAAAGATGTTGGCCCTTTTTCTTCTCTTTCTACACTCTTTGACATGGCAATCTGTGGATGCTTCCCAAATCTACAGCCCACCTTTGTTCTTCTAAGATGTAATCCTGCATTTCTCTCGGCCTGTCTACCTTGGTATGGAACAGACAGTTTTATTCCCACAGTGAAAGAGAACACTAATCAATAAAGCATCATAGTGATAATAAACCGGACAGAAGCTAATATATGCAAGCTTATTTGGGATAACTGCATCAGGGCTGTTCATGGGTTATTTTACAGATCATGTTTGCTGAATATAGCCTGACAAATGCTACGTAGATGCTTCTTTCCCCAGTGGTTTCTATCTCTCTGAGTGACTCTCACCTTCTTGGCTAGCTTGCTGCCATAGCTGCTCTGGTACCTGATAGCTTGATGCCCAGGGACCTCTATGCATTTCTAACTATATTTTGTATATAACCACCTGGATTTTCTGCTGACAATTCAAATTCAAGATGTCTAAAATATTACTCATAATTTCAACCCCACGGTTCCTTACCCCACATCAAACACCATACATATCCCTTATTTATCTAATTCCACTATTTTTCCCCTCACTCAAATTTCATAGTCCTACCTGATAACTAGGCTCATAACCTCAAAGTCATCTTTCACTTCTTGTCCTCCTTTTGTCATACCTCACACCATACGTCAATCAGTTGCCAAAATCTGTCAAATCTACCTAAAAAAAACCTCACACTCAATTCTGTCTTTGCTACTTCCCCTACTCTGGTAAGGACCTCCTTATCTTACCTCTTAGCTGGACTGATGCAATTGTTTTTTGGGGGGGTAGTGGTGGGAACATTTCTAAATGGTCTTCCTGGACTCTCTCCTTTCTCCATCCAATCTTCACACTGCTGCCTGGCTAATCTTCCTAATGTAATACCCCTCTGGTCATGCCAATTCTCTACACAAAAACTTTCAGTATCTTTCCACTGCCTACCTTATAAAATACAGACTCCTTACCATCATATTTAAGACTTCATAAGTTGGTTCATAAACTTTTACTCGCTCTCTTTTATGCAGTTTACATTTAAGCCAAATTGAATTATTTGCAGCTCTGTTTTCAGTCTATCCGCTATAGTTTTTTTCATACCATTTGCCATGCCCCTGGAATGGACACTGTGCTCTGTAATAGCTAATTTGAAATCCTTGTCCACCTTAGGTATCTCTCTCAAGTGCTCCTGCTCAAAATTCTCGTTCCTCCCTGAAATTTCCCATGAATCTCTGTCTGGACTTATTAGCATGGATCACATTCTCTTTTGTGTTATAACGATTCATGTAGAAGTAGCTGTGTCCCAATTAGATGGTAAACTCCTTGGGGGGGGAGCATATATATTTGCCTAATACAGTACTTTGTGCACAGAAGGGACTCAATAAATATTTGTTAAATCCTATGTATAGAAAAGCACATATAGACAAAGAATGGAAGCAAATGTTGAAAAGGGGAAAAAAAAGATGATTGGTGAGCACTGGGAAAATTGAGTATGTTCCAAAGAAAAATACACAGAGGGAGGCATGGGAGAGGATTTTAATGTACTCATTCTTTAGGATGAGATTAGTTTCTAATTAATTTTTGATCTATGCTTCTATGGCCCTTTATTGAATGTAATTTTTATTGTATTGTGGTCTGAAAAGGGCACATTTAATATTTCTGCTTCTATGCATTTGTTTGTAAGGTTTTTATGTCTTGATACATAGTCAATTCTTGTGACAGTGTCATATACGATTGAGAAGAAAGAATACTTCTTTCTATTGCCATTCAATTTTCTCTAGAGGTCTATCATTTCTAACTTTTCTAAGACTCTTTTCATCCATGGGAGAGACGGTTTCAAAGATTTAAATTATACTTAAAGTTTCTAACTTTTTTTCTTCAACAAAGACAAGATTCTATGAGATATAATGAATACCAAGAAGCCATGTGTGTTTTTTCTTCCTTCTCAAAGATAATCATCATCTCCTCGTTCATATATTTTTTAAAAATCCCTTTTCCTTTTATATTGACAATAGAAGTTGCACAATAAGGTTCCTATGTAATACAATACTATCACTGTTTTATGTATCTGAGAACAACATGAAAAACTGAACAAAATATTAATAGCTTTCAGAAGGGCTTTGCAATGGAAAAGGTAAAGAAAAAGAAAAGGTTTTATCTCATTAAATTGGTTAGGTTATAGAAACACTATCATAGAAACTACAAAAATACACATTAATTTCCTTTCTACTTGCAAGCATTATCATATAAAATAAAAACACAGAAGCTAATAGTCAAAGATTTCATCTACTAATTCTACAATTGTAAAAAGGGGGAAAGAAACTATAGCAGCTTTGATATATTAGAAAAACACCCAAACATTCAATTTGAAAGAGAACTACAACTGGGAAGAGAAACATCTGTTTCAGGTTGTCAGCAATGTTCTACTAAACGAGAACACTAATAGATACCATGAACATGTTTCTATTTTAAGCCTTGGTCAAAATAAAATTTGTGACCCAGATCTGAGAGTAGGTTATATTTTCTGTTCATAAACACACCTAAGCAAAAGGATTGAGACATCCAAAAAACATTCAGTTTAACCTGACCTCAACCTCAGAACTTTAAAAAAGCATTAGCTAAATCAAACTGCTCAAAGCCCGGGAGAGCATTTCCCCCAGTTATGCCAAAGAATGGTACAATGCATTAAGTGGCTATAGGGAACCCTGCTATTCCTTGAAGGTCTGTCACAGCTGGGAACCGACAATAAACACACTACAAGAAAACCAAAGGCATGTTCCCATACTGCAACTCTGGTGAGGGCACCTTTGCCAGCCTTGTGTATTTAGCTTTGCTTTTAACATTCCCAGTCCTTGATGTCTATGGTAAATGTGGTTTTGAAGAGAGTTTTAACTGCTGAAAAGTAAAATGGTGAATAGAAATGTTTACCTACTGAGATAGAGGTATGGACAAGAAATCAATCAATCAAGGAATCAACAAACATTTATTAAGCGACTGCTGGGGGCCAGGTGAGGTACTAGGGAATCCAATCACAAAAATGAAACCATTTCTATATTCAAGCAGCTTACAGTGAAACACAAAAGATGTCCTTATCACCAAGGAATGACTTTTATGCTGTAAACACAAACTCATCTCTGCCCAAATAGTGAAGTATTGCCTTGTTATAAACCAATGAACATGACTTGGGCATCATCCACTATGATGCCAATTCAGAACTTTCTAGACTTGGTAAAGAGAAATTCATCCATGAAACAGGCCAGGTGGTATGTGGTGCACAGAACCACGGAAAAGCAAACTGAGTAGGGAGTTTCACTGGGATCACTGGCACATACATACTGCTAAACAAATTAGGAGAAAATCACAAAATCAGGCCGACCCGATCCACTATGAATGTGTTACATAATTTGACTAGGCCATCACAGTTGCAAGGCAATCCTTTTACACGTCCCTAATTACCTCTATCCCACTCACTACAGAGTACCCGGCCAAACCTTTTCACTCCTCAAATTTCCTATGGCTTCCTCCTTCTCCCAACATCTCAGTTAAGAACCCTGCCTTGGGGCAGCTAGGTGGTACAGTGGATAGAGCACCAGCCCTGGAGTCAGGAGTACCTGAGTTCAAATTCGGCCTCAGACATTTAACACTTACTAGCTGTGTGACCCTGGACAAGTCACTTAACCCCCATTGCCTCACTTAAAAAAAAATTAATTAATTAATTAATTAAAAAAAAAGAACCCTGCCTCACATTTTACTGGAAAAATTGAAGCCATAGGTTGAGAGGTCCCTTTTCTCCCCTCCTGCTCTTCTCATATCACCCAGATGCTTTCTGTCTCTATCTCCTCCTTCACCTCTCTATCACACTATGAGGTAGCTCTTCTACTTCCCAAAGCAAGGTTTTCTATATGCACAAGGGATGCCATTCTGTCTGTTTTCTCTAGCAGACTTTTCCTTCAATCATGCCCACTCTCATATTTCAATCTCTGCCTATCAAATAGCTGCTGCTCTATTACCTACAAACATGCCCATGGTTTTTCCTATTCCCAAAAAGCCCTTTGCTCCATTCTTCCATTCCTGCTATTTTCTCATATCTCTATTGTCTTTTGTGGCTAAACATTTTTGAGAAGGCCATTTATAATGGGTGCTTCCACTTCCTTTCCACTCCCTTTCATCTTAACTCTACAGTCTGGCTTCCAATCTCAACATTCAACCATAATTGCTCTCTCCAAAGTTACTAACAATCTCTTAATTGCCAAATCTAGTGGCCTTTTCTCAGTCCTTATCCTTCTTGACCACTCTGTAGCCTTTGATGCTATTGATCACTTTCTCTTAATTGATACTCTCTTCTCTCTAGGTTTTCAGGACACTGGTCCTCCTTGTTCTCCTCCTCCCTATCTGACCACTCCTTCTCAGTTTCCTTTGCTGGATCTTTACCCATGTCATGCTTGCTAACTGTGAGTTTACCTCAGGGCTCTGTCCTGAATCCTCTGCTCTTCTCTTTCCATATAATTTCACCTGGTGATCTAATTAGTTCCCATGGACTTGATTATTATCTTTATGCTGATGTTTCTTAAATCTATTCATCCAGCCCTATTCTTTCTGCTGATCTTGTATCTCCAGCTGCCTCTTGGATGTCTCTAACAATATCTAGTACACATCATAAACTTAACATGTCCAAAACTGAATTTGTTATCCTCCCTCAACTCTGCCCCCTTCTAAACTTCTCACTCCTAGTTTTCCCAGACTCAAAAACCTGGGAATCATCCTTACCTACTCACTCTCTCTTACTACCCACATCCAATCTATTTTCAAGGTCTATCAATTTTTACCCCTGTAACAATGTCTTGCATATGTCTCCTTCCCTCCTCTGATACCATCTTGCTTAAGGCCTCATCACCTCAGTCCATCTTCTACTCAGTTGTCAAAGGGATCTTCCTAAAATACAGTTCTGCCCTTCTCACACTCTTCGCACCCCTGCCCACACTCCATAAACTCCAGTGGCTCCAATCATTTTCTCCCCTCATAACCCGCCCCCCCTTTCCATGTACTCTGATCCAATAACACTGACCTCACACAAAAGAGTACATCTTCTGGCTCTGAACAAGTTTTTCTGGCTGTCCCTCATGCCTGGAATGTTCTCCCTCCTCCATCTCTGCCTCTTGACTCCCTTCCAATCCCAGTTATAATCCCATCTTCTATAAGATGCTTCTCCTTCCCCCTGTTAATGGTTTCTAATTTGTCTATAGCTTATTTGTACATTTGTTTGTTATCTACCCCCATTAGACTAAGTGTCCCACAAGGGCAGGGACTATATTTGCCTTTCTTTGTATCCCCAGTGCTTACTTAGCACAGTGCCTAGCACATAGTAGGCACTTAATGTTTAATGATACATCTGGTAACATCATTATAGCTCTACCTTCATGAATGATCTATTTATTCATGATTATGTGTGTGTGTGTGTGTGTGTGTGTGTGTGTGTGTGTGTGTTTTCAAAGGTGGGAAGGTTTCCAATCATTCTCTTTTCCCACTACAAGTAGGACCAAGTACTCATGTTCATGGATACTTAGACTGAAACAAGAAACACGGGGCCAAACTGGCAATAATAGAGACAATGTGAAAAAGAGCTAGGTGGTGCAGTGGCCCTGATTCAGGAGGACCCAAGTTCAAATCTGACTTCAGATACTTACTAGCTGTGTGATTCTGGACAAGTTATTTAACCCTGACTGCCTCTCCATCCCCCATCCCAACCCCACTCCCCCTCTGAAAGAAAGAAAGAGAAAAGAGCAATGGAATCAGAGGAAGCCTTACAGGCAACATTTTTGGCTGTAACTTACACCTTCCAACAAGAAGCTTGCCATTTAAAAAGTCCCAATTACCCCCAGGGGAACCAAAAGTCATTTACATAGGTGCTTTGTTATGATTTCACTAGTCTTTTCAATTAAAAACTGCAACAGGATTAGATTATTGCTTGCTGTTAAGTCAAGCATACTCTAGCAGTGAGGTGACATTTGTCCTAGCACACATACCACCTGAACAAAAATTTCCCCTAAGATTCAGTCATGATAGGGTTGTTCATTGGACTTATTTGCATATTTATGCACTGAGAGTACAACCTCGAGTGATGTCGAGACAGGACAATCAGATCTCCCATAATACATTTAGACAAAATGCATCTGATATACTTAATTACTGGTTTTATTTGTGGTTGATCTGCTTCAATTACTTAGAGGAACTCTATTATTGATTTAGTCCACTCAACTCCCTGCCCCCTATCATCCTGTGCAACTTGTCACACACACACTCTCAGGGGTGTTATCAAGAGTTATGCATGCAAGTGTTAGGCCCAGACAGGCCCTCTCTTTATCATTCATTTTGGAAATGGGATGGTGTTTTTTTAAAGAATAAGAGCTGACACTAGTGAAAATTTAAGGTTTGCCATTTGCTACCCAACACCATGCAGGTTAATTAACAGGGCATATGGCCTGGAAGAAGCTGGTACTTTTCCATTTACCCTTTTCAGATATTAGTACTAGATAGCTTCATAAAGGCATGCACATACACACAGGCAATTTATAACTTGCGGACTAGGGGGAAAAATGACTGCTTTTAAATCCTTCACAATCCACTTATCCTGGAGTCGTACATTGTTGGGCCCTGAGGTTTCCGTAAAGGTTACTGCATTAACTTTTTAATTACGTTAAACAACAACCAGTATGAATTTATAGTACTTCACCATCTATTTTTTTTTCTCCTCGAGACAGCAACCTCAACTATTTCACTGCAACAACTTTTAAGCAAATGTTCTCATACAATTTTTCAGCAAAAGATAATTATCTCTGTACCATGCACGGTCCATACCTCCTGTAGCAACTTATCTAATTTGTGCTGTAATTCGAGGAAGTATCGTGAGGTGATGAGGCCCTGATGGGATTTATCCAAGCAATCTCGAGCCAGTTCAATGATCTGATGGTGGGTGAAACTAAGTACTCCATCTGCCAGGGGGAGAACGTTATCGGGAGAATAGTTTGTGATAATTTCCTGAAGACGTTCTTCCATCTGAGCTGTAGCCTGTTAAATGAAGGGGTGGGGGAGAAAAAAAAAAAAAACCACCAACCAGGTTATGATATAACATGCACACATATTCCCAATTACATCATTACAATAAACTAGCACTTTCTGAAGCTTCTAGTTATTTTTAAGAACAAGTATTGATAATAATCTTATAAGAAATACTACCATGTGAATAATGCTCAATAACATGGAATGCCAACCATTCATATTCCCTGGTTTTCAACCTATCAAATGAATAATGGCCTATGGTATTTTCTCCCTACAGCTCAAATAATGTACAAACACTGAGATGCCTTCATTTCTTTACCAGTCCTCCTACATATGGTCTGTCAGATATGCCCAGCGTTCTTTATTGTTACTGTTTTGTTTTTATTTTTTTATTCTTTTTTCCCAATCTTAAAAGTATTTTATGTTTTTCCAGTTACATGTAAAAATAGTTTTCAACATTTGTTTTTGTAAGATTTTGAGTTTCAAATTTTCCCCCTCCCTCCTTTCCCTCCCCACTTCTTGTTGTTAATATTTCAAGGAACTGTCATAGGGATACAGACAGGACTGGTGATTTTGTTAATAGGGAGAACTCCCAGGTGAGGAAACTCCTTTCAGTAGTGCAGGTATTAGCACCTTCACTGTAACTTATGAAGAGCTGCCTAGAGCATTGATTGGCTAAGTGACTTGCACATGTGTCAGAGGTGGGTCTTGAATCCAAGTCCTCTGGCTATGAGGGCAGCTCTCTATCCATCATAGTACACCTTTCTATGGTATAACCTCTCTGGTTACCTTTGCATCCCTTTTCCTGGAAAACCTATTTCATAAATAAAAGCACAAGAAGATTCTCTTAGTAAATCTTCTAGGATTTCACTTTCCCACTTGATTCAATTCTTTTTTAATCACCTATTGCCTAATCTTGACTCCTGGCCTAAGATATCCCCAATCATAAGCTGTCATATTCCATTTCCCTGGTATTTACTTCCCCTCAACACCCACGTCTCTCCCCAATAAAGCAAATAGTTTCTATGTAGAGTCAGTGTCTACTTTCCTGCTGAACAACTGACATGTGATAAATAGCTCAAACTGCTTTAATCAATGACATCAATGTTGGACTCATTAAAAATAATAAGCACTCTGTGCCTGATTTATGAAACCAAAGGTTTCCTTTTGTTCCCTTCCTTGGGTTTACGGGGGGGGGGGGGGCTGAAGTAAGAGCAAAATGGAGAATTTTCCAAGGGTTATCCCTCTCTTCTTCAAAATCCAAACTATCTGGGGAATGAGGATAATAATAAAAGATGAATGTCATAGTTTTTCCTGACCAGGGTCCCAGCCTTTTGCTTCTCTTCAGGATGATCTAAGTCTTGCATTCTAAGAGCAAAGCAAGTCAAACGACACTTTCCACTTCTAGATCTAAGTCAATAATTAACTTAAAAAAAATAATGAGTAGAGAAGTGGGAAACTTGAGAGAGTAGAAGGAGCTGGGGAGAGGGATAGGGAGAAAATAATGGGAAACAACCTAAAGCTCATTCTGCCTATGTGTATGAATACTATGAGATTATGGGTGAAAAGGAGGAAAAAAAAGAGCTCCTCATGACATAACACGTTATTCCTAGAACACTGGGAGCATGAAGGGCCCAGAAGTGACTTTTGATTTTAAATAAAAATTACTGAACAATAGCTTCCCAGACTATATATAACCAGCAAAAATGAATTTTAGAACCAGTTCAGTAATACCTAAAGAAAGAAGGGTCAGTTCTCAGCAGTTTTTTTTTTTTTAATTTATAGCAATTTTATCTTTCTAATAAGAGTTTGGTGCCTGCTTTATGAAACTCATTACTGGATTGGATCATTACTTCCAATAACAAAACCACCAAACACATACTTAAAACCTACACTGCCTGTTAGTAGAGATGCTGCGCATCTTAAACACAATTCATTACCTTTGGGAACCTTTCTTTGTAGACATGGTTCATCATAATTATTTCATGGTCACAGCAGGCGGGAGAACGTCCAGGGCTGCAAGTGAAGCACATTATCCTTTTAAACTTGTCACAGCATGTAATGAAAGGAGGTTTCCTATTTATAAACAATCTGTTTGCATGCAAAATGCTATGCAGCCTTCGTTACAAAAGCAGATTATATAATAAACTATGGCTTCAGCCATTTGTGTGTGTGTGTGTGTGTATACATATACACATTAAATAGTACATGAAAATACTGAATAGTGCATGAGACACAGAAAAGATGAGATTCCACAAAATAACTTTAGAAAACAATACAGGGAGTGGCAGTTTTATCTGCTTAAACTGGGCTTTATTGTTTGTCTTAATATTGGTGAAAGTAGCTCAGGAGAAGCAATTAAAATGGTGCCTAAAACAAGATACACATTGGCATAAAGTTCTTTTATTATTTGTTCAAAAAAATTTATAAAAATGGAAATGATTGTTTTATTCCATAAATTAAAATAAAACTGAAAAAATAAAGTTCTTTTATTAAATCTAATTAGTCTCAGGGGCAGCTAGGTGGCACAGTGGATAAAGCACCAGCCCTAGATTCAGGAGTACCTGAGTTTAAATCCGGCCTCAGACACTTACTAGCTGTGTGACCCTGGGCCAGTCAAATAATACCCACTGCCCCGCAAAAAAAAAAAAAAAATCTAATTAGTCTCTAATATTAAAAGAAAGTACAATAATATGGACCCTTCAAATCGGGGGGTCTTAGCCTTTTTAGGTCATGGACCCACTTTGGCAGTCTGGTGAAGCTCATGAACCCTCTTCTCAGAATCCTTTTTCGTTTCTTTCTTTCTCCCTTCCCCCTCCCCTCGGCTGGGGCAATGAGGGTTAAGTGACTGGCCCAGGGTCACACAGCTAGTTAAATGTCAAGTGTCTGAGCCTGAATTTGAACTCAGGTCTTCCTGAATCCAGGGCTGGTGTTTTATCCATTGCATCACCTAGCTACCCCAAGAATCCCTTTTCTAAAGGTATAAAATAACATACACAGGAGTAGAGGGGAAAGCAACTCTATTGGAATAGTTATCAATACATTAAAAAAAAATTCATGGATCCAAGGATAAGAACTCTTGCATTAAGTAGTTGTTAGTTCAAGCTTGTACCAGAAACCAGGAGTCTGTCTCATAACACTAAAGTGGTTTTAAAATTCTTTCATAGCGGGGGCAGCTAGGTGGTACAGTGGATAGAGCACTGGCCCTGGAGTCAGGAGTACCTGAGTTCAAATCAGGCCTCAGACACTTGATACTTAGTAGCTGTGTGACCCTGGGCAAGTCACTTAACCCCCATTGCCTCAATTAAAAAAAAAAAATTCTTTCATAGCATCGGTGTTCCATGCTGAGTACTGTACCATTTATTTGCTCATCAAAAACACATCTCTTAACTATGTCCCATTTGCATGGGATGCTGAGTGAGGCACCATGTACTGGGAAATCTACTGTGTAGATGGAAGATGCATAAACATTCAGCCAGGAAAAAGAAAAAAAAAAGCTAATGAGATCTTATTGAGAGAGGTACAGATTACAGGAACACCGAGGACAGAATCCAGGTATACTTTGCCCTGGTGACACATCGGCAGTCTTACAACCATTTCTGGGTATCACAGTTTAGGAGGGACACTGACGACCTGGAGAAGGTCCAGGAAGGTTAAAAACCATGAGTTCATGCTAGATAAAGACCAGCTGAAGGAACTGGGGATATTTTAAGTGGGAGAACAGAACACTTTGGGGAAAACAAACAAACAAAACAAACAACAACAACAAAAAAAAAAACCACTTTGGGAGTTGGGGAGGGGTGAGATGCCAGTTGCCCTGTATCTGAAGGACAACCATGTGGAAGAGAGATTAGATTTGTTCTCTCTGTCCCCTGTGGGCAGGGCTAAGAACAATAGGGGGAAGTAGCAAAGAGCAAATTTAGTCTTGAAATCAGGAAGTCTTTCCTAACAATTAGAACTGTACAAAAGTAGAATTAGCTACATTGGGACATGGGAGGTTCGACCTTACTGGAGGTCTTCATACAGAAGGTGGCTGGTGATGTTGGAGGGGAGATTTTTTTTTTTTCAGATATCATTGAGGTCTCCTCCGGTTCTGAAATTCTAGGATTCTGTAGCTTTCTTATTCTCATAATAGTTTATCATCTTTGTCCTGTCTGCCATGGTTTTTTCTTTTTGTTTTTTAAAAGGTATGTGGACTTTCTGTTTAATTGATGTGAGCATCACATACTTCCTTGAGTAAATATCTGGGAAGTTTTTGTTAAATAAAAAAATAGTGCCCATAGAATATATGGTAGAATATACACTTCTCTCATGGAGCATTGTTATATGCAACTGGGTGGCATAATGGATAGTGTTGGGCCTGACATCAGAAAGACAAGATTTTGAACCTGGCCTCAGACACTTAACTAGCTGTGTGACTCTGGACAAAGTCACTTAATCACTGTCTGCCTCAGTTTCCTCATTAGTAAAATCAGGATAATATCTATCTCCCAGGGCTGTTATAAGGATATCATGAGATATGTTTGTGAAGCATTCTGCAAACCTTACAATGCTCTACAAGTGCAAGCTACCATTAAATAAGCTTTCCTTGAGATCTCAGGGATCATTTTTATGCATTATATGATTAATAAATGCTGCAGCACTATTAAACTATGAGACTCCATTCATTAAATAAAGACATATTTTTTAAAAAAGAAAAAGAAAAGAATCCTGAAGTCAAAAAGTGATTTTGAACCTAGATTCAAGTAGCTCTGGCTCCTGAAACCTTAGGATTAGCCAGAACCTGGGTCCAAGCCAGCAGATCATATTTCAGCTGAAATAGTTCAATGAGACCCACAAAGCTCAGTGTTTTATTTATCTATTCATTTACTCATTTACTTATTCATTCACTTTTTTATTTATTATACTTAGTTCCCATAGAAAATACAGGAAACAGGGGCAGCTAGGTGGTGCAGTGGATAAAGCACCGGCCCTGGATTCAGGAGGACCTGAGTTCAAATTTGGTCTCAGACACTTGACACTTACTAGATCTGTGACCCTGGGCAAGTCACTGAAGTCCCATTGCCCCACCAAAAAAAAAAAAAAAGGAAAATAGAGGAAACCTATTTGGGGAAAAAAATTAGCTGATACTTTGATATGGGAAGGACATCTTATTAGAAGGAGAAGGAAGAGATGTCCAAAATAAGGAAAACTAAAGTTCTATGAGAGGCTGTTTGGTATACTAGATACAAATATGTTGTGTGTTTTTTTCAGATTCAGAAAGATCTGAGTTCAAGTTTTATCTTTAATCACATGATCTTGTGCAAGTCCCTCAGGTTCTAAGATAATAAAATTGCAGAAGAGTTGGCCATATGCATTGATAGAGGAAGCAACATACACTGATGAGATCAGAGAGTGATATATAAAATGTGATCTTTATTGATTTAAACTTGTTATGTAGACAAAGAATATAATTAGAGGGATGGTTTACTTAGAAAGTACATGGCCTTCTCTTGTGGTGAGAGTGAGATATAGCTGAAGGACAACCAGGGTGCTCCACGGGTATCTAGGCAAATCAAGAGATGAAGAGGAAGGTCCCTATAGCACCTCAGTAAGAGAATGCTGACAAGTTACATAGGATGAGAAGGTGTGCATGCAGGAAATACCTGTGTCAGTGAGATCCAAAGTATCTAAGAGCATTGTTTCTTCCACTTCTGCTGACCTTGCCTAACTTCCTTGCTTCCTCTCCTTTCTTGCCCACCCTCCCCTCTCTCCCTTCACTTATTCCCTTCCTCCCTCAGTCCCTCCTTCCATCCCTTCTGCTTTCCCTTCTTTTTCTCCTTATCTTTTTTTTAAAAGACTGGACCTCCCTATCTCACTTAGGCTAAAGTACATGGCCTAACTTCACTTTGATTAGCATAAGAATTTTGATTTATTCCATTTCTGATCAAGACTGATTTGTCCCTCCTAAGGCAACCTGGGGTTGAATTGAATGCAGCTATACCCAATCAACTTCAGCATAGTGCAGCTCATTACTGTGGAGTTCAGCCTCAGCCTCCCCAGTAGTAGGAATTATAGACATGCATCATCTTGCCTAGCTGACCTTTTCAAGAAGTCTTGAAAAGCAAGAAGAATAAGACTGTTAACTTCTCTTGAAAATATAATTATTTGTATTTATCCTGTTCTGAAAAGTCTTTTTTGGTTGTTTTTAGTGAGGCAGTTGGGGTTAAGTGACTTGCCCAGGGTCACACAGCTAGTAAGTGTTAAGTGTCTGAGGCCGAATTTGAACTCAGGTACTCCTGACTCCAGGGCCGGTGCTCTATCCATTGCGCCACCTAGCTGCCCGTCCTGAAAATTCTAATGACTATGATCCTATGGGAAGGTCTTGAGCTTTATGTGATAACTGGTAATGACTTAAAAGAAGATGTCTTCCATTGATAATTAATAGGGTTATTTTAGGTGAACAAACATTACATTCATAAAAATTAAGATAATTAACTCGTCTTGCAAAATGGAATTAGGAAAAAAGTTTAAAAAAAGCAGATGCTAAAATAGAGGTTCTCAAACTTTTTGGTCTCAAGACTCCTTTATACACTTAAAAATTAAGAATCCACCCCTCAAGAATTTTTGTTTATATGAATTGTATCCATCAATATTTACCAAATTAGAAATTAAAACACTGTAATATGATAAAGAAAATAGTTTTGACCTCACAGACTCCTTGAAAGTGTGGAACTCTGGACCACACTTTGAGAACCACTGCCCTAGAAGAAATAAGTCAACCCAAGATAACAAGTTTCCAGTAAGAAAACAAAACAAAACAAAACAATAGCTAAAAGTCACCTGAGACTTCGAGAACGGGGGCGCATTGGAGTGTTTCTGCATCTGTTCTCCGTGGCGATGCTTTCAGTGCAGAAATGTTTTGACAAAAAGTGTAATTCATCAGGTGTTGGTTGGTATGGTAACTGATGCAACTTCTCCTGGGAGGAACAGGATGACTGCAACAAGACCAGCACAGTTAGGTTATCTCTCTGCATCCAGACAGAACTCCTCAGACAAACACAGACAACCTACACTCCACTGACAATAATAAAGAGGCCTATCTCCCACTATATTTGCAATTATGGCTGCAGGGATCATTCCGTGAATTTTCATAGCAATTCTCAAAAAGGTCAAAATGCCTCACAAGATTCTTCATCTTGCTAACCCACAAAAAATTCTTTTGGAATAGGGTATGATATGTTATCTTTGCCAGCAAATGAAGAACTAAGGTATATATAAAAAAAAGAAATAGCATTTAATCCATGTCCCTCCTAAACAAATGGAAAAAAAAAAAGAAACCAACTACTTAACATACAAAACTAATATTCTTCACATCTTTCTGTGCTTTTCCTTCTACTTGGGCTCTTTCCTTTGAAAAATTACTTGAATTACTATATAATATATCAGTAAATGTTATAGAGTGTGACTCTAATAGGGCAGATTTTTAAGGAAACATTGACGCCTAAATTGTTGGAGGAAACACCCATCCTGTCTGAAATCATGGCTCCATCAAAATATCGAGTATATCAATTTATATATTCAGAAAATTCAAGGAGCCACTAGAAGAATGCAGCGATTGCATTTCCATTACACTAAATTCCTACTCACTCTTTAAATCCCAACTCAAATGATATCCTCCCACCCCTCAGTGAAAACTTCCCCATTTGATCTCTGCTCTGATAAGTTTGTACCATGTTTGTGCTTCCCCTCCCACCATCTTCACAGTGCATTTTTATACCCATTGAATACATTTAATACAATTTAAATTATTATAGTCATCTCTATTCATGTTTTAGCCATTTAAATCACTGCAAGAACTATGAGAAGATGGGCTGTCTCTCTTCCCATATCTGTTTTTGCAAAAATAATTACATCATAGAGGTAGAAGATATAACCACTATCCGTTTTCCAAATCTTTAAAGAAATGCAAAGATTTAAGAGAGTGGAAATATAAGGCATTGCATTTCTAGCATCTGTTAATTACTTCTACCCCGGGTAAATTGGGATGCTGATGCTTTGGTGAAATAATAGCAGTTACAGTCCATACATTAAAATGCTTCCTTGGTCCTTAAGCAAGAAATAATTTTAAAGGCCAAGATTTTTTTTGAAATTTTTGAAGCAAAACAAACAGAGAGACACAACCACACATAGGAATTTTAGGATCAAAGTTTTTATACTATTCTTTGCTTTAATATAATTCATGCTTATTTAAAAAAGAAAAACATCTTTCCAGTAGTCAGAAGCTGTTAGTATAACCAAGCATAAGTGCTTCACTAGAGATGCTCATAGATGCACTTTCTTTAGAAGCTCACTGAAGATAGCTTGGGACAGGAGTGATTCTACTGTTGCAGTCATATCTGTCAGTAAAATAACACGTGATATGCACTGCAAACCAGTGCATGCAAAGCATGGCTGGACCAAGACTCAGGAGATATAGGCTCTAGTAGTGGCTTTCCACTCTCTCTATGACTCTACAATTCAAAATGTATTTCCACAAGAAGGTTTCCATGTTTTTTACTTCTATGACGTGGCTTGGTTTCCAATGACAATGGCCCCACTAAAATTTTGTGATTGCTTACTATTAGCTGGAAGCCTGTTGTCACTTGGTAGTTGCTGTTTTTTCGTTTTTGTTTGTTTTTGTTTTTAGAGTATGCTTTGCTCACATATAGCACATTCAGTTGCTGACAGAAACCAAATGAAATTGTCTAGATAGTTCTCAAAAGAGATAGATGATAAATTAGATGCTTATGCCAAGTCATATCAGAGTAACAGATGGAAAAATAAGGTGCATCCCTTCTTGACACCAACACACGATATGGAGACAGGAAACATGGTGAACAAGGAAGGAAGGCAGCTTAAAATATATTCTGAAAAGAACACATATACTGTATAACCAATGTCAGTAGCGTAGAAGCATGAAATGCCTGGGTTATACCAACTGCTTGGCTCCTATGACCAATAGGAGTTTTAACTACTTCATGTGGACAACATGGTGCCAAGGAAGTGGCAAAGAAGGGGTCATAACAAACAGGCTTGAAAGTGGCCTCAAGGTCACCTCCTTATCCTTCAGCACAGCCCAGAACTCTTCAAACTGCCAAAAATCAATCACTGATTGAGCCTTCTTGTGTGCCTACCACTTCCCAATATGCCTGCGTAGCCTTGTCTTTCTTTCCAATCACAGACATTTCACATCTCTATGAGAAAAACTCAGAGAGAATTGACTTGCCCTATTAAATTGTTTTCAGTATTTGCCTGGCTTTTCTGTTGCAATATGACTCTGATGGAGTATGACTCTCCAATACTGTGCAATGAACCTTCCTTATTCCCACCATGTTTTTATTTAATGTGTTCATTTTATTCTGTTCCTGGGTTCTTCTTAGCTTTCTCCTTAGAGTAAGAATCTCACATCACAGTTCAGGCATCCGAAACACCCTGGAATACAGATGAAACTTGCAAAATAAAATATATAGGTCCCAAGGTTCAATTCTTGTCATTTTTTGGGTAACCTTCTGTCATCTTTAGGAAGACACAAGAGGTGAGTAGAGAATTTATTAATATCATCCTGGTAATTTCCAAGAAATCATCTAATTAAACAAGACACAAATACCAGTAGCATAGAATCTAACTAATAGATGGTTAAAAGTTCTACAAATTTGAAGCTCTTTCCTCAAATCTTTATGGAATCTAGGATAAAGCTAAAGGGAATATCACCTTATAAAGTCCAATTCCCTATTGCTGGGGTTTATTTTTAGGAACCAAAAAGGACAAGTTGGCAATAAAAAGGCATATTTGTTGTATGTACCATGGCTATCACTTGATGCAAAATCTACCCAGAGGGGCAGACATACACAGATTAGCCTATTCTTTCTTCTGGCAACACCCTGAGGAAAAAACATGCCTGTGTGATACCTCTAAAGTGTTAGAAGGAGGAAAGAAAACTATCAGACACTTACAGATACCGTGGAACTGGGTGTATTTGTTCCATAGCCAGAAGAAGGGAGAGAGGCCAAAGACCAACGGCGTCCATCAGTCCTATTGAGACATTGAATTTAGTGCAAGCAAACACTAGAATATTATCGTACAGAAATCTCAGGGTTACAAGCATTTTTAGACAAGTGAATGACACAACAATACACAGCAAGATGTATGAGAATGGGTAAACTCTCACCAATGGTCCGGGTAAACAAACATTATGCACCAGGTTGACTTTTATTTAAACAGAATCAATAGGCTGAAACAAGTAGAAACTGAATGGGCTGATCCATAATATTGATCTCTCACTAATATACTTTGACAAAATGAATACTAGGGATAATTATAACTGTCAGGCTCAGCAGATTCAAATTAATGAGAAGTAAAAGGAGGGGGAAAAACACCCCACCAGGTAACAGATAATCTGGAATCAAGCTCTTTAGAAGGAGGAACTGACATTGGGTCTAAATTACATCACTGGCATCTTACATTGGTCTGTGTGGAATTAAACTGCATAAAAAGCTTTGTGTTCACTAGTTTAAGAGTAGGCTGTTTTAAAAAAAATAATAATTAAACATACTTCTAAGAGAATGGATATAGGGAGTTTTCCCAGTGGTTCAAGCCTTCGTGGCTAATTGTTTTAGCACTAAGAAAATAAGTGCCTTAAAATCTACTTTACTTGGAGTTATGGCACCAATCCTGTGGCCCAGTCATACAACACGTCACCATGGCAGCCCTTTAAAAAGTTTATGAGCAAACAGCTATCTTCCTGGATAGCCAACAACAGAAAATTTTCTGCCTATCATCATAACTG
The DNA here is from genome assembly GCF_019393635.1 of Dromiciops gliroides. Taxonomy (NCBI): domain Eukaryota; kingdom Metazoa; phylum Chordata; class Mammalia; order Microbiotheria; family Microbiotheriidae; genus Dromiciops; species Dromiciops gliroides. The sequence continues at coordinate 424,855,849 of NC_057861.1, read as the reverse complement.
GATGCTAGGTAGACGGGAGAGGTTTTTGATATTGGGACAAATAAAAGGGTGCCAAAGCTTTTATGGAAAAAATGCCTCCCTGTCTTATAGGAGCTAGTTTTTATTTTCATATGCTAAGTGCAGGATAAGAAGCTGATAAACTGCTCAGTGAAGGTCATTCCAAGGGTCTGAGGTAAGGGAACACAACAAAAAGTAACCTTGTTTAGGAAAAGGGATGGGAGACACTAAAAGTATATATAACCTAAAACCTTCAAAAGTAAAAATCTTTATTTGTAAATCACAAAACCATTATCTTAACAATTAGATGACAAAATGAAAACACACACATACACAGAGACGTGTACACAGATTACAGTTCACCAAGGACAATAGGCTGAGATACATATAAGAAAGGAAGAAGCATATGGCACAGAGGGCTACTGTAATCACTATTCAAAATGGAATTTTATTTGTAGCCATGACTCTATCAATCCACTAGGAAAAAAAAAAAGAAAAGCAAACAAAGAAAATTTTAGAGTCTACACTTACACATATAGTTCAAACGATGGGAAGTCAATAACTTCAATAGGATTGGACTTCAATTTGAAAAATGCCATAGTTAACTATTATTATGAAAAATGAACATTATGGCCTAAAATGAAGCTTAAGCTATACTAGGCCAGAATGACCACTGGTTGACTTGTATGGCCCACAGAAACAAGATGGATAAATTTAAATGGATGTACATCACCAACTATGTTTTAAACAAAGTTTACCTGTCATTTCTGTGCCCATGACTGGAGGACAATTGAATCAAGAATGTTTAAAGAACAGAAGCAAAATAACATATGTAAATACACTATGAAATGGGATTTAAATCATTATTATTATTATTATCTTATCCCCAAATATTTTAAAACCATTGCACTTGCAGCTAGATATTAAATATAAAATTAATAAAGTTATATGTTCAAAAGAGATGTGCAAACAAAAAAAGTGGAGAAGACTTAATTCTTGGGGAAACTGTTTTCTTTGATTAGTCATTAAAGATTAAAAAAGAAAAACCTATGTTTTCACTTTAGACCTAAAACACCTACGTAGTTTTATTTTGTTTAAAAAGAGGAAATTAAGAATAATTATTTAGTCCATTTAATATTAATTATCATAAACTAGTCATTGGAAAAAGTGAGAAATACCATTTCCCTCACCATGATTTGTGTGTGTGGTGTGTATGTGTGTGTGATTCATTATCTCTTCTTTCCCTCAGGTATCAATGAGCATCTTTCAGATGAATGAACAATTCCAAGACATGTGTTTTTATTAGCTCTGAAGCATAAATTATATTCGCTTACTACTCAAAAGATACAACTGGAAACATGTTAAAATGAGAATATATTGTATATTGTGCAGCAGTGGACCAAGAATTACTTGTACCTTGTCTGGTTATCTCATTTTGGGGGATCTCTTTAGCTGTATGTGGTTTTAAAAAATCACTCCATTTTCATTACTATGACAACTACACATGATAAGGGGCTTTCTAAGTTTAGGAGAAACAGAACCTTTTTAAAGAATAATTACACAGAAAGGCCATTTGGTACACACTGGTTTAACTCAACACTGCTTCTCTGCAGTTGCTATCAATACAATTCTAGGAGGAAAACTTGGCTCATGAGGCTTTTTCCTAAAAGAGCTTTTTCCCTGCAGGTAAGAATTTTAGTATATTAAATAGAAAAAATAAAGAAGGAAAAATGTTGGAAATAAGAGATACAAATATAAGTTAAAATAACCAGCACCAGCATTTCAATACTGATGAAAAAACCTAAGAGGATGATTTTCTTTCTACTACAAAGAAAGGGAAAAGCACCAAATTATAACTAACTAATTAAATATTAACCTGGCTTTTAATGAAGAAAAACAATTTGATTGATTTCAATATCTCCTTGGGTGTACAGGATTAAAAATAATCCACTCTGGAACTTTTTTGGTATCTAAATTAAATAGAGGACATTCTAATTCCCTACTTCCCTATAAAAACAACCTCTCAAACTACTCATCAGGAAAGGTTGTTATGATCAGTGAATAATGCCATGGTCTGTCGTATCAGTAGTTCCACTATAAACTCTTTTCAAGACTTTACAACTTGCTTATGAAAATGTACTCTGGGATTTAACTTGGCATATATAAAACCTTGGGCTGTAAGGAAAGAGCTTATGATTAGCTAGCATTTACATGATGCTATGTGTTTCCAATGAAACTGAAAACAATTTACAATTGTTAGTTAACCTCCACAACTTCTTTGAAAAGGAAGACAGAGTTATTACCTCCTTTTTGCAAATGAGAGAATTGAGGGATAGAAAGGTTAAGTAACTCTAGTTAGGTCACCCAGCCCCATCAGAGCTACAGTTAGAACTGAAGGGAACATGATTCTTAGATACCAGACTCGATCTACTAAGGTACATTTTCCTGTGTCAATCCTTTTATAGCAAATTTCATTTTTTAAAAATGTGTCATTAAAAAAATGGATTCAATACTTTTATACCAACAGCTACTTCTGAAAGCAGTCATATATCATGACGTGACTTTCTAATTTTCAAATCAGTCAATGTAAAATTATAATGAGGAACCATATCGATAACATCTTGGCATGCAGGTTAAGAATGATATGAGGTCTGGAAACATTACTACTAAACCTTTTTTCCTCTATTCAAAAACAAACGGATGTTCAGATTTAGTTATTTCATTCATGCTAATTTTTATGTCTAAACATTTTTTTAATTGCCAAAATAAGATGAGCTCAGAGAATAATTATCTCACCCCTTCAGTTCAGGAATGTACGGCAAAAGGAGTGGGAGTCCACATGGGGAATTTCCATGAAAACCAACTCTCAGCACCAGAGAGAGATCTCATGATATTAAACAAGTATATACGAACATGAGTTTAGAGTTAAATATATGATCACTCATGTCCCTACCCAAATTAATATTTTTGAAGGAGTGTGTAGGGAGTTCCATCTGGAAATTTACGCAGAAATGAACTGGTGCTCTCCTGTGATAATCCACTGTCATGGTTTATGGTCTGTTTGACAAAAATTAACATGCCTGGGGGCTTCTTTATGTTTATTTTTTTTTTATCAGGGAAGCAAAATTCATCTGTCCTTCAATCACCCACTTAATTATTAGGAACTCTTCACTTTTATAAATCAGGCAGGATTAAGAGAATATGATTTGTACTAGTTTTAATTGCATAGTGTAATGAGATTTGTACTTCTTTAGTACGTTTCCTTTATTTTCAAAGATACTAAAATGCGCTAATTATTTTTCTTAATCTCATAGGTCTCTATTCTGAAGAACTAAAGAAAATTATCCTAATGGAGAAAAGAAAAAACCTAACTCACTTTTTGTAGAGCTTATTAATATCTTTATGGCACCTGAGTACCATGTGTTTACATTTTATTTCCTGGTAGAGGATATCCACTATGAATATTCCAGAGAAAATCATAAGATTCATCTATCATACCTTCTTTAAAGTTGCTAAAGTAAAACCCACAAGTTAAACTAAAATTAAGCAGAACTTATTTTAAGACAAGTATATATTATGTTCTTTCTGCCCTCAAAATACAAAGAATAGTGAGGAAGATGTTATATTGGTAAGAGGAGGTAATAAGGGGCAGCTAGGTGGCGCAGTGGATAAAGCACCGGCTCTGGATTCAGGAATACCTGAGTTCAAATCTGGCCTCAGACACTTGACACTTACTAGCTGTGTAACCCTGGGCAAGTCACTTAACCCCCATTGCCCCGCAAAAAAAAAAAAAAAAAAGGAGGTGATAAGAATACAAATTCTCCTCCCCAATGAAACCTATTGGTTCAATGATTTTTTTTTCATGTCTACAAGGCTTTATTAAATATAGATTTAACTTTTTTTTTGGTGAGGCAATTGGGGTTAAGTGACTTGCCCAGGGTCACACAGCTAGTAAGTGTTAAGTGTCTGAGGCCGGATTCGAACTTAGGTACTTAGGTACTCCTGAATCCAGGGCTGGTGCTCTATCCACTGCGCCATCTAGCTGCCCCTAGATTTAACTTTTTAAAGATTTAAGTTTGGTTTAGAGAAAAGAAGCAATTCTTCAGATAATTTAGTTTCCAAATCCAGTTTTAAATAGAATGTTTGGATTTGGTGGCAAAAGTGGTAAAGATATGGAAGCACTTCCTTTTAACTGGGGAAGGAAAAGGAGTTATGTTTTGTGGGTAATTGTTCTCTATTTTCTTCTGCTGGTGATATATTTGCTATGACTAATATCCAAGCAAAAAGTAAACAATTAACTTCATATTGGCAAAGTCAAAATCACTAAGGTGAAAATCACATGATTTGTGGGAATCCTTGGTGACTGGATAAGGAAAGTATTCGGATTTGTGTGTCACATTTTCACTAGGTACAAGTAACATTTCCTCCCTACCCTATATATACAGTTTTCCAACAGACACACATGCACACAGACAGACACACACGCCTACCTTCGTGCAAAAGAGAAGTGGGCTGAGGCACTAGGGGAGAAATTTCTTGGGCTATCTTGAGGACTATTTCCTGTTGAGAAGAAAGGAGACAAAAAACAATAAGATTTTTTATTTGTATCACTTTAGGATTCCAGTATCATTCTGTCACTTGCAGTTTCCTTAAGGAACTAGACTACAGGGAAAAACCAAAAACACACTGTAATCTCGTTTATTTTAAATAACAATGTTTAGGAGTACAAGAGCAAAAATAAAAAACAAAAATGAGACTTCCAGTGAAGGCATATGCAAAAGCAAATTCTTTCCTCTTCATCAATATTTATTGATCAGTCTCAAAGTCTAGGTGTTGCAAAATAATAAATACAAAAATCCTTATGTCTTGAAAATCATATCTCAAATGTATCTTTTTAGTTTAAGGGAATTAAGAGGATAGGATAGATGTTATTTTGTTAAAATTGGGTCTTTATAATCACAGGCATATATTTTAAGGGGCAGATATACTATATCTGATCTTAAAATAGTTAATAAATCAAAATGATAATACCTAAGAAGAAAAGTCAATAAAGGTACTACTTTAAAAAATATTTATGTCATTAAATATTTCCCAATTACATTTTTTAAAATTAACATTCATTTTTTCTAAATTTTGAATTCCAAATTCTCTCTCCTACCCCTGTCCCTTGAAAAGGCAAGCAAGAGGATATCAATTATCCATGTGAAATCATGCAAAACATACTTCCAGCACCGGCCCTGGATTCAGGAGGACTGAGTTCAAATATAATCTCAGACACTTGACACTTACTAGCTGTATGACCCTGGGCAAGTCACTTAACCCCCATTGCCCTGCAAAAAAACAAACTTAATCCCAGTCTTCCTTAGTCTCCTCAACTGTAAAATGGGGATAATAATAGTACCTACCTACTAGATCAAATGAGGTTTTATTTACAAAGTTCTCAGCAGTGTGACTAGCACATTGTAGGCGATTAAATTGCCTCCACCCCACCTACCCCCAAAAGGGCATATATATCTTTATTTCAAAAACCCTGAAAACCTTTAGTGTTTGAATAAGATTATGTCTTGCCAATATGTTTCTCTGAAATTCCTCTAATCTTAACCAGATGGACTATGAATTGTTAGGCTGCCTTAAAAATTCAGGAGCCTCCCAAAGCACACTCTTTCTCAGTTAGATCAGGATATGGGGAAGTCATCTTTTTCCTAAGTGATGTGGAACAGTGATGGCTCCTCATGAGGAGGGCACCTCCTCTGGGGGCTTGTTACTTTTTCATATTAGCCTCAACCTGCTGCTGATCATTGACAAAGCTTGGCAGGCAGCTGGTGAGAGGAAGTTCAGGGGTACTCCAGCTTGCCCCTGTCTTTTGCTGCATATTTAATTAGAATGGTTGAACTGTCTGAGGACATGATGAAAATGGAATCAGTTTAGTTTTTTAAAAAAAGAAGACAAAAGATAAAGAAAAAATGACGTGAAACAGATCTGATCTTTTTTTTTTTCTGAAATAAGCAAAAGTACCCCAGGAAAAAAATGCCCAGCTATTAACAGCAAACCATTTGCCACACTACTGGTTCCTTAATGAAATTTATAACTCTAATTAGGTATAAGGAATGCAAGACTTCAGTTTAAAGCCAGTGTCTGATTGTAAAGGGGTAAAAATTACTACCCATCTGCAGAAAGAATAGACTAACACATTAGGGAGAGATACATTTAGGGCTACCTTGAGGACTTGCAGACTTGCTACAATTCTACAGAAAATTTTCAATTAACTTAAGGTTGCAAATTTTATAGTGATGTCTTCAACAGATGCCATTAACTTTATGACAGACAACACAATCAAAGCTATTTAACTGGGAAGCGCTGAGAAGCCCATTTCTTTCTGGGTAGAGAATCAAGATACATTTCCCCTGCTGCAATGAAATTTATCATGTCCCTGCATCTGTTGTTCAGTGGGCCCCTGGAGACGAGCATTGCGCATTTGCTGCCCAGTACCCCCTGACTCTTTTTGTCCATTTATCTGCAGAGCTAAATTAAGTTCTTTCAACTCTCCCCCACTCTAAGCTGAGCTTTTACATGGCTCTTCATATTCCTCAAGAGGTGCCAATAATTTCAAGGTGGCAGGAATTTTTGTTCCCCGAGGGGAAAAAATCTAAGACTGGGCATCTTGTTAGAGAGGTTGATCTTTATTTGGGGGACTGCACAATTTACTCAAGCTCTACACAGACCAAACAAAAACAAATTATGAGAAACCACAATTCATTTAATGGCTAGAAGCTGAGCCATTCTGAAACTAGTCACTGAGCTTGTGCTAATTAAAAGCTAAATATCAGCACATATAAAACCTGGCCCCCAGTGTGAAGTGTTGTCTGCTTTGAAAAGGGGACACTAGACCTGAGGTTGTACGTTCACAGTCATCAGAGAAGGGCGAAGGGACCACCTGAATACGGAAGAAGCACTGTGGAAAGGAAGGTTAGAGAAATGAACCCAGAACTCTGACTCATTCTTTGTTCCTGAATTTGATGAGTACGTAGTCCAGAGAACCTCATTTCACATATGTATCTCAGGTGCTGGCCTACCACCTTATGAAGGTACTGAAAGGAATACATTCCCTTTGGTTCCATAAGGAGACAGGCTAATTAAATCGTACTCTAAATGCTCATTTAAGCTGTCAGTCTCTTTCCATCTTAACCATCTGTAACCTTCTCATCTCTGGTCTTGCCTTTGCAAAAAAAAAAAAAAAAAATTCTACATTCTGACCAAATTAACATATACTTCCTTTTTTGTTTACCCCACCACTGTTATAAAAGTTTCACACCTTCATCCATAACGTTTTCTCCATCTTGGCATAATTCTCATTACCTTTTACAATTTATTTTCTACTTTCTCTAGACTATGCATACCTTCTTTTTAAAAAATTAATTTTGTTGCATTTTAATGCATACCTTCTTTACAGATAACTGGTATTCTTGTCCTCTGACTCCATACACCAGCCCTATGATTTCCTAGACCAAAACACCTCTCCCTAGTCATGACTCCCGTGTATATGTTGTCTTCCGCTGAAAGAATGTAAATTCTTTGAGGCAAAGGGCTGCCTTGCTTTCTGCATTGGTATCCCCCAGGGCTAAAGACAGTGGTACCTGGCACACAGTAAGCATGTAATTAAAACCCTTTTCATTCATTTGTTCATATATTCATTCACCCTGTGATACCAGTTAATCCTCTAAGACTTAAAACTCCTTTGTGGTACCTGCCTGACACGGTATGAGCCACTTTTAATATTCTTGACACTTTCAAGAAATCGAATGATCTTACATTCCCTTAAAGAAAACAAAAATAGCACTTTTTTCTTGCATTCATTTCAGAGAGAGAGAGATAGACAGAGAGAGACAGAGAAACAGAATATTGAGGGATAGACCAGAGGAAAGCGTACCTTTCAGGAACAGAAGATGACATGTGCCAACGTATAAAGGCAGGAGATGGGACATTTGATGGGGGGAAATAGTGAGCAGTCCAATTTGTGTGGAATGTAGAATTCATGAAAAAAATAATTTTGAAAAAGTCCGGAAAGATGGGAACCAGATCATGGAGAGTTTTAAATGCCTCCCCAAGAAGGCCTTGAGGCCATAGGGAACCAGTAAAAGCTTTTGAGAAATGGGATGATGTGGTCGCTCTTTGGAAGATTAATATGGCCGTTCTGTAGATGGAGAAGGGGAGAGACTGGAAGCCGGGAGTCCAATTAGGAGGCTATTCATTGTAATGGTAAGAGGTGATGAGCCCTGAACACCATGCAAAGGGCAGGCACAATTAGGATATGCAAGGAGTAGAAGGAAATGTATTCCGGGCAAGGAGAACAACCAGCCAAATCCCGGAATACTCAGGAGTGTGTTGCACTAGGAGACAGGGAGAGAAGGCTGGCAGGAGAAGGGTTTTTCCTCATAAGAACAGCAAGAGAGTCATCACTCAGCACCTCACATCTGTACAGCACCTTAGTCCATTCAGTATCATATATGATCTCAAGAGACCTTTGTGAGCTAAGACAACTGCATGTATTAGCATCACCTACTTTATAGATAAGTGAACATGAGGTCATAGAAGTACTTGCCCAAGATGTCCCAAGAAACAAGTGACAAAGGTGGAATTTGAATTCTGATCTTGCCCTGACTCTAAGGGGCTTATCAGAATATGGGGTGAGTGATGAGAGAGGAGGGACACTGCGGGTCTGGGAGGCAGCCCAGGTGTCACCATTCTCCTCTGTGGGAAGTTCCCTTTGCAGCACTAGCTTCTGTAGGAACAGCTGACAAGGAGCTTGTGCTACATTTTAGCAAGGGCATTTGGAGGTACAGGAAGTAGGAGGGCTTTGGGGGAGTGGCTTGAAAGAAAAAAAGAGACCAGTCATTTGGGGGGTGTAGAGTGGATGATCAGAAAGGTATAGGGAGAACTGGTAAGAATGGGTGCGGGGGAAGGGACAAATGCTGGGAGGTAGGGGAGGATTGCTGCACTCACAGTGTGGCTTCCAGTCTCTTTGGAGTTCAGTGAGGTGTTAGTGTCGGTTCAGGTTATACTATTATTGTCATTGACCCCTGCCCTGCCCAGCATGGAGCAGAACTGGGAGAGATGCAGCAATGATTCAGATGTACCACAGTACTGCTTTCTGAATTATGCTTGCTAAGATGATCCCAGGTCCACTGGAATAGCATGGGTGGCCCTGAGCTAATCAAACAGTCAAATTGGTAGTGTGGGACAAATGAATGCTCTATATGAGTTTGATCTTTATCCTGCAGGCAAGGGAGACACTCAGTTTTTGAACAGGAAAGTAATATAATGAAGTCCTGGTTTCAGGAAGGAAGGAAACAAAGATTTATCAAAAGTGTACTATGTGCTAGGCATTGTGTTTTTGTTCAGTCTGATTCTTCATGTCTCCTTTTGGGGTTTCCTTGGCAAAGATACTGGAGGGGTTTGCCATTTCCTTCTCCAGTTCATTTTACAGGTGAGCAAATGGAGGCAAATAGGGTTAAGTGACTTACCCAGGGTCACACAGCTAGTGTCTGAGGCCAGATTTGAACTCAGGAAAAAGAGTCTTCCTAACTCTATGTCCAGCACTCTATCCTAGCTGCCCAGCCATTGTTCCAAGCTCTTTACAAATAGCATCTCATTGGATCCTCACAACAAACCTAAGAGATCCCCATTTTACATCTGAGGAAACTGTGCAGACAGAGGGGAACTGACTTGCCCAGGGTCACCCATCTAATAAGTGTGTGAAGCTAGATTTGAAGTCATGTTTTCCTGACTCCAAGCCCAGTACTCTATGCACTGCACCACCACGCTATTTTATAAGACTAATCTGGCATTGATAGGCAGGATGGATGGGTAGAAAAAGAACATTTAGAATGGGGCTGACAGCAGGAGAATGGAAAACATGGGATAGATTTGAGAATAACTGATCCAACAATTTTCATTTCATTCATTATTCATTCAACAAACATACATAAGTGAAACCACAGAAGATGAGATCACAAAAGGGAGGAAACAGAGAGAGACAGACAGACAGACAGAAAGAGACAGAGATAGGCAGAGACAGAGAGACACAGAAGAGAGAGAGAGAGAAGAAAGAGAAGGAGGAGGAAGAAGGGATGGAGGGAAGGAGGGAGGGAGAGAGGCAGGGAAGAGTAAAGAAGGACCAAGGAGAAATATACCTTAGAAAGGCTGGCAGAGTATAATTAATCAGTCAAGAAAGATTAAGAAAGAAAGCAAAGTCACAGGAATCAAGAGAGGAAAGTATCCAGAAGGGGGAAAAAAGTATAAGGAAACTGAGAATTGAGAAAAGAACATCAATTTTAATAACGAGGAGGGTAACTGGAACCCTGGGAGAGTAGATGCTGTAGGGCAGTAGGGTCAGAAATGCAGGTTGCCATGGGTGAAGGAATACATTAGTTGGGTGGTGAAGAAAGGCAGATAGAGCAGATAAAAGGATCAGAGATAGGGTTTTGGACTTGGGGAATTCAATTAAGAAAGCATTTATTAAGCTCCTATTATTTGCCAATTACTATATTTATCAAGACAAAAATTCACCCTCAAGAAGATTATATTCTACCAGATTTTTGGTGAATAGAGAAGGAGCTGTTAGAGAAATGGAGACTGAAGACAGGTGTGAGTATGTTACAAAGATAGACTGTGAATGATCAATGGGACAAGCTCCTGGGGGAATTGGGAAGAAAGGACTTCCAGGGCACAAGGGAAAGGACTAGCTTTGGAAGGAGGATTATGTCATCTTCTGAGACTAAAGCAAAAGAGGAGAGGCTGGGGGAAGAGATAAAGATGTTCTGAAGTATGAAAGGGGTTGTAAGGGGTTGCTTCAGTATTCTTAAATAGAAGACAAGGTCTTTGAAGGCTGAGGAGATGGGGTGAATTTGGGGGCTTTAGTATTTCAAAGTTTCTCCTTTATCCTAATGAACAAGAATGGATGAAAGAGGGGCAGCTAGGTGGCGCAGTGGATAGAGCACCAGCCGTGGAGTCAGGAGTACCTGAGTTCAAATCCGGCCTCAGACACTTAACACTTATTAGCTGTGTGGCCCTGGGCAAGTCACTTAACCCCAATTGCCTCACTAAAAAAAAAAAAAAAAAAAAGAATGGATAAAAGAGGAGAGAATCAGTTTTCCCATCTTTTAAGAGGGCATAATAACTACTTATCTCTCAAAGATGTTACGAGGAGCTCAACTCATAAACCACAAAATGCTATGTACTCATGAGCTATTCTCAGTCTCAAAAGAGTTAGTAACCTGTAATGCTATTTGGTGACTAAGGGCTCAAAAGGTTTCCAAGTTAAATAAAACTGCAAACCAGAAAGTGGAAGAAATCTTAACTCATGAGGAAATGGGGACTTTGGGTAAGTGTCTGTGCTGCCCACAGAGCATGGGCCTGGACCAGGAAAGCAAGATGGACTGTAACCAGAGTCCTGTGTGTGACCTTCATTCCTCCCAGCCCTGCTCTCCAAATCCATCCACCCATCTGCAAAGCAATACCTGAGAGACTCTCACATGCAAACTGGTGCCAGTCCATTCCCTGCCCATATGTGCTGCACTTGCTTATTACTCAAATCCTGCTGTTCCTAGGGATTTGTTGGCTCTTGTATGTTTTGAGTGCTAGGATATTTTAGACACTGCTGAGATTACTGCTGATATTTGTGACCTGATAAAGTAAACCTGACCGGTGGTCCAGCCTCAGCTAGGTAATTAACTCTATCGTCCCCAGGGAAAAGAAACAGAGGAATAGGTAATCTGTACATCGGAACAATTCTTCACCTAATGGCTATACGCAGGGTGCCTCATTTTGGAGGCCATTATTGTTAAGAAAACTATATCCAGATTAATTAAACTGTTTGATTGTTTTGTAATTAGGCTGGAGAAGTCCTACGTCTTCACCACAGAGAGGCAAACGACAAACCTTTTGAAAAGGCATATGCTGCACCCGCTCTAGGTTATTAATGGATTTTTAATAGCACATGAAGCTTGGATGCACTGGTTTTCTATTAGCAAGGAGGGAACCTGAGGATTAATAACAGCCATTTGAAACTCCTGGCGGACCACAAAAGTGAGCCTCAGTTTGAAGCCTTGTCCTGACTTGATGATGCTCTTAAATGGCTTTCAGCCTTCAGCCTTCAGCCTTCAGCACCATGATAACAAGCGCCGGGCTGACTTAACACCCCTTTTGCAGGAGATTCATTGCAACTGGAGGGTGTTGTGGTGGGGGAGAGGGGAGAAAAAAACCAGGACCTTACTCAGCAGACTCCTACCCAGGGAGTTTTGGAAGATGACTGTCAGCAGAAAACACACCTGGGTACCAGGATTGTTCTGCAGGTGCCCCCCACCCCCCTAGAGAGAGAGGGGTTGGGAAGAGAAGAGATCCAGTTATCTAACGGGGAATGAGTCACACCCAATCTCACCAGATGTCAGCAGAAGTCAAGGTTTTCAAACGTTCCTTTTGCTCAGAGACCTGGACAGTAATCTTTCTAAAAAATAATCAAGGGCAGTATTAATTAAACTTTCCATTAAATAGCTCTGTTACAGTGGGCAGCTGGCTGGCATCAAATTAGCTCAGGAAATCCTTTGCCCTCAGCCTGGCTTTCAGAGATGGGTCTGGGAAAACTCTGAAGGCACCAGAGCAGGTTGCTGGCTAGATACATTAACAAACTTGGGCAGAGAATGGCACTAAGAATTAAGGGAAGTCATTTTATAAAAGAAACCGAGTCTGTTATTATCTAGGCTCCTTGTTCCTTCTCTTTGTCATCTTTCCTGATAGCTTGCCTTTTGAACATGTCACTCCTTCAAAGATACCTCAAATAAGCAGTAGAAAGGCAAGGGAAGGGGTGAGGAGGGATGGAGAGGTACTTGAGTCATTATAGTTAAAGGATTTATGAAGAAAATTGAGCCTATTGGCCAAAAATCAGGTCACTGAATTACCTGTTAATTTCAAATATCCTGTTTGGTGCACTCAGAGGCAAACAGACTGAGTAGCTTAAACTTTTACATTTTAGCATCCCAGTTCTAACACGTGCCAGTTGTGACTCTGAGCAAGACATTTTTTCCTCTTTGGTTCTCGGTTTCTTCATCTGTGAAATGGGGAGGATCATTATTACCCTGATACTATCTACCGCAGGGGGCTAGTAAGGAAAATGCTTTATAAACTTGAAAGTGCTACATAAATGTGAGGGATGAAGATGATGTTGCTAAAAGCATGAGCCTTTCTGTTTTTCTCTCCCATTAATAACAGTTCTTTTGGAATCATGAAAGCCAACGGAGCCCAATTGATTTGTGTCCGTTATAAACACATCATGCTTTATGGGGAACCATACTGGTCTGAGGTTTATAAACAGAAACTTTAGATTTAAAAATTTTATATATTTAGTGGGAAGTGGACTCCCTGCTTCAATTTCCTCATCTGTAAAAGATGAAGATATGGGATTTGGGGGCTGCTAAAGATCCCTTCAATTCTAAATCCATGATCCTATTACACACATGTATATATATATATATATATATATATATATATATATATATATATATGTATGTATGTATGTATGTATGTATGTATGTATATAAATATATAGATATATATGCATATATATATCTGTAACGATTGGAATGACGCCACCTGCTGGAGACTTACTGTAGAAGAGTTCTGCCCATGAAGCGAAGGTCTTTGAGGGCAAGACCAGGAGTCTTTTCTTTAGCATCAGGAAGTGACGCGAGCTAGTGGGAGGAGGAAGGAAGAGACTGGCACTCAGTCTCGGGCTCTTTCCTGAGGACGCTGGTGGAGAAGGGAGCTAGAAATGTGCTCTCCCTTTAATAGACAGGAATCTAGGCCTTTCTCTCTCTCTTTACCAAATTCTTATTCTACTTAATAAATGCTTAAAAGTCTAACTCTTGCTAAAGCTTATAATTTATTGGCGACCACTCATTAGATATTTTAGACAGTTTAGCTAGAATTTTAGCCCTTAACATATCTATATATTTATAGTGAGTCACTTGTCAGAATAATTCACTGGAACCCATAGAGTTTTAATGCTTGACTATACTATTTATAAAAAGATTGAAACAATATTAATTAATGGCTCGGGTACTATGGTAGATTAGTATATATGTGAGTCTAAAACTTTCAGAGAAATGATGGATGGGGTGAGAAGGGAATATGGAGATGCCGGGAAACCTAGATTCAGTTTTTTATTATTTACTAGTCAGGTGATCTTGGGCAGGTCATTTAATCTGAAGCGGTCTGGTATGGTGGAAAGTACCTATACTGGCAATGGAGTCAGAGGGACTGGATTCAAATGTCGCTCCTGGTGCTTATTTCCTGTGGGATTTTGGGGCATGTCTTGTAACCTCCTTAGGACTCAGTTTCCTCATTTTACAAATGAGGATTTTGGACTAAAATGCTTTTGAGGCCCTTTCTAACTCTAGATCTCCCTAATCCTCAATTTATTCACCTCTAAAATGAAGATAATATTTGTAGAAATTCTCTCAGGGTGTTGATAAGAGGCCAACCATTTCTATACTGCAAAATTCTGTTCAGTCATTTCAGTTGTGTCCAACTCTTCATGGCCTCATTTGGGGTTTTCTTGACAAGGACAATGGAGTGGTTTGGCATTTTCTTTACTAGGTCATTTTATAGATAGGGAGAAGTGCCCAGGGTCACACACCTATTAAGTGTCTGATGCTGGATTTAAACTCAGGTCTTCCAAACTCCAGGCCCAGTGCTTTATCTATTGCACTACCTATAGATTTTGATAATTGGTGAATCTTTTATATCATTAATATGAGTACTCCTCTTATCAACTGTATCAATTCTATCAATTGTAATCATTCCATTTTTCTAGTAATGATGGTAATACATATCACTAACGCACATTTGTATAATGCTCCAGAGTTTACAACAATCCTTGTTGGCAGGTAATCCAAATATTATTAAAGTGAATTAATTTTCCTAAAGTCACATAGTTAACATGCTGTCAAATTAAATGATTCTGTGCTTATTCTATGTGATCTCTGCCCATGTTCTTCCATTCGCTTCGGTAAAGCATGTATTAGGAATTTATTATGCACCAAGGATTATGTAGGCACAATACATACAAAGGGGAAAAACAGTTGAACATTCCCTACCCTTAAGAAGCTTCTCATTTTACTTGAAATAACTTATACTGGGCAGCTTGGTGGTGCAGTGGATAGAGGAGTGGCCCTGGATTCAGGAGGACCTGAGTTCAAATCCGGCCTCAGACACTTAACACTTACTAGTTGTGTGACCCTGGTCAAGTCACTTAACCCCAACTGCCCAGCAAAACAAAACAAAACAAAACAAAACAAAAATTTATACTTATGTAAGCATTCCATGTGCAATCTCTCACATGATTTCCATAATGATCCTGTGAAGCAGGCGCTATTTTCATCCCTATTTTTTAAACATGGGCAAACTGAGGCTCAGAGAAATTAAGAGACCCAACTTCTTATGGAAATTGTTTGAAATGAGTTTCAAATACACATTCTAATTCCAACATTCCATGCATGAAACCAGGCTATCTTCCATAAATTCTCTCTTTAGGATCCATCAAAATTACTAGAAATCTAATGGATAAAGCATTGGACTTGGAATCAGGAAGATCTGGGTTCAAATTTAGTTTCAGATGGTGTGTGACCCTAGGCAAATTACTTAACCTCACTGTTCCTTGGTTTGCTCATCTATACAATGAAGGTGAAGGGTGCAGTGACTTCTAAGGATCCTTCCAGTTCTAAATCTATGATCCTTTTCATATATTATTTATATGTGTGTGTATATGTGCACATGTAGATGTATATTTAAATATATATATATATATATATACACATATATATATCAAAGTTTTTATGGAAATATTTTACATGATTGCACAAGTACAAACTATATCAGATTGCTTACCATCTCAGGGAGTGGTGAGGGCATGGATAGATAGAATTTGGAATGTAAAACTTTTAAAAAAATGTTTAAAATATGTTATTATGTGTGTATATATATATATATATATATATATATATATATATATATATATATATATATATATATATATCCTATATCAGATTACCTGCTGTCCAGGGGAGGGGAGAGGAACGGGAGGGAGGGAGAAAAATCTGAAATTGTAAAGCTTGTATAAATGTTTAAAATATTGTTTTAACATGTAATTGGGGAAAAACAAGGTATTATTTGGGGGGGTTGTTGTGGGGTTTTTTTGTGGGGCAATGGGAGTTAAGTGACTTGCCTAGGGTCACACAGCTAGTAAGTGGCAAGTGTCTGAGGCTGGATTTGAACTCAGGTCCTCCTGAATCCAGGGCCAGTGCTTTATCCACTGTGCCCCCTAGCTGCCCCCAAGGTATTATTTTTAAATATGTACATATGAATTTTTAATAAGAAAAATAATTCACTGAAACATTTATAATTTAAAGGCTTGATTGTACTATTTATAACAAAACTAATAATGGTTCAGACCCTTAACAGGGTTTTATAGTAGCAGAGCAAAAAATGTGGACCTAACAATTTCGGAGAAATGACTGATAGGGTGGGAGTGGGTCAAAGAGAGACCTAATAACATGGTCAATTCTGTGTTAGAAGACTTAGAAGACACCTTGTGTTTTAGTTTCATGAAGCAGTTTACTTTGGAATTTGTGTACACTTTGAAATGCTTCAGCATTGATAAGAATTCCTTTGAGGCATGTTATAATGGATTCTTGAGAATGTCTTAGCTTTTCATTGACCCTTCCTTATTGCTCTGGATTGATGTCACATCTCAAGGTGATCCCAAGGAAAGATCGGTGAATGTCAAGAATGATAAAGAAAGCAGATTTTTAGTTGTCTGTTTTTTCCCCTTGAAAGTAAATGACCTGCTCAGTAATGAAGAGGGGGTTAGTTTAGCTCTTTGTTTAAAATTACTGCTTGGCATTTATTTGTAAGATCAAGGTGAAGGAGCTACCAAAAAGAGATATTCCTAGAAATGTAACAAGAATTTTATGAAATATGATGAATTCTAGTCACCTTAGAAAGTAGACAGATTTCCTGGGCTTAATTTAAAGGCTTTTTACAAAAGAATGTACCTGCAGGTATAGATTTTATTTTTCTACCTTAACTTAGCTAGACCCATTTCAGTTCCTTAACCTAATATAATTTCCCCTTTACCTGGAAATTCTGCTCAGAAATCAGTCTGTATAAATCACCAAGTCCCAGTAAAAGAGGAAATATTTAAATGACACCTTTTGCATTCACATCGCTTCCTCAAATGTGTACATTTAAATAAGAGGGGCAGCTAGGTGGCGCAGTGGAAAAAGCATTAGCCCTGGATTCAGGAGTACCTAAGTTCAAATCCGGCCTCAAACACTTGACAATTACTAGCTGTGTGACCCTGGGCAAGTCACTTAACCCCAACTGCCTCACCAAAAAACATTTAAATAAGAGATATCATTAGCTATAGATATAGCATGGTGTAGTGATGGATGCCTGGGTGGTAAGACCTGGGTTCAAATCCTGTCTTACCTGTTCTACTCTGGGCAAGTCATCTGTCCATATGCCTCATGCAACTCCCTAGGACCTAATCACTAAGTAACAGACTAAGTTTGATCTGTTTGGATAGAAGAAGGACCCAGACCTGCAGTTCATTTACCTGAGGATAACACTCATCCTTTACATATTCATCTATTACACTTGGATATTATGCTCATTTCATAAAGACCTTTCTTGAATATTATTTAGGCAACAGGCAGCTAGATGATACAATGGATAGATTGTTGGATATAGGGTCAGGAAAACCTGACTTCAAATCTTGCTTTGGACACTAGGCAAGTCACTTAACCTCTAGCTCCCTATTTCTTCACCTAGAAAATGGGTACAGTAACAGCTCCTACCTCATAAAGTTGTTGAGAAGATCAAATGTGATGATGTGAGTAAAGTGCTTTGGAAACACTCTATAAATGTTAACTTTTAAGCAATTTCCTAAGTCCAAAGTTTTTCATGAAAGGCTTCCTAGACCAACCACAAGAGAAAATAGCTTCCTTTAACCCAGTGAGATCATGCAATTGTCCTAAGTATTCTCCCTGATCTCATTCAGTAAATTATAGACTCACCATTACTCACTTCCTCTAAAATTCAAATATTCAAGGCCTGTGTTTTGTGTGTTATGTTCTCAGGGAAAGAACTAGTAAGGGTGGTCATAAAAGGGAAGAATTATTAACAAATACATGAATTAGGGCTCATTCAAACTTCCCTCATCAACTGTAATCATGTTTGAACTGATAATAACAATAATAGCAAGCATTTACATAATGCTTTAAGGTTCGTGAAGCACTTTGCAAACATGATCTTATTTTATCCTCACAACAACCCTGAGAGGTCAGTGTTATCATTATTCCCATTTTACAGATGAGGAAACTGAGACAGTTTGAGGTTAAGTGACTTGCCCAGGGTCAGGCAGCTAATAAGCAAGTCTTAACTATTCATGAAATTCATTCATTTACACCAGAAAATGATGTGTTTGAAATAACTAAAATGAATGAATTTCACACCCTTAAAATTTCTACCAGCAAAGATTAAGGCTCAATCAATTTAATGTTGGTAATACCATTATAGTGTTACAACTTCCCCACCAGTTGTACCCTTTTGAATTAGACTCCATCATGACTCAGGGAAAACTCAGCACCAGGGAACTCATCAACCTATGAGATTATATCAGCTTTGGTACCTACACCTCCTCAGTAGTAGCCACTCTGATAGGGGCTACTCAAAGCCTCCACTTTAAAACAGCCAGTGGTCTCTTCTTCATTTCCCACCAGCCACACTCCTTTGGACTGGACTCCATTATGCCTCTGACCAACTTCCTTTTGTGTGAAGTCTTCCTGGTTAGACTGTAAACTCCTGGAAGGCGGGGATTGTCTTTCTTTTTCACATTGTAACCTCAAAGCACAGTGCCTGGCTCATAATAGGCACTTAAATGTTTACTGATTGACAATGGGGGAACCTTGACTAGGCAAGAGCTGAAGTCCTGTTTCTGTGATACCAATTAGTTGTGTGACCTTTGGCAAATAATTTAAACTCTCAATCCTGCAGCCAATTCTCCAAATCCACAAATTACACAACTGCTCGAAGTGTCTTGATTGGGGAAATTCCCCAGATGAATGAAATGACAGGTCCAGATCATTATATACCTCCCTCTTACCCCTTAATGGTAGTTAGAATCACAGCATAAAGTTTCAAGCTAACAAAAGATATCCTAGAAGAAGTGTTGTTTATAAATTTACTAACTGTTCTTCCTTACTGGACATCTTTGTTCATTCCTTAACCATGCAACAAGACACAGCATTTATGCTTCAATACTTGAAAAACCTAGAATCTAAATTCAACACATTAAGTGCCTACTATGTGTAAAGGTATCTGGCAATGGAAAGAGTTGTCTGCATTCTGCTCACCCTGGTCAAGTCATTTAACTTCTTAGTGACCCTGGCAACTGTCCAAGACTAAATTCAAGGGAGAGGTCCCCTAAACCCCTCAAAAATGTGGGAAGAGTTTTGCTCATCATGGGATGTGATTTTATTGTTAAGCGTGCTCCCTTCATAGCAACTCCTCTATAACTCAGTAAATGGATTTTGAGAGTTGCTGGGGCTCAACTATGCATCATCCTGAAACCGGCCCCTGATGATGGGCCTCTGAACTTTAATTAGGCAGAGCCTCTGACAAAGAGCTTAAGAGTAGTTTGTCTCTGGACCCATACTTGAAGAAAGTCTAGCTATATAGTATGAAATCAATAAGTATTTGTTAAGCAGCTTTTATATGCCAAACACTGTGCTGATCACCAGGGAAACAAAGAATGGTCAAAAAACAAAATAAAAAACTAGTCCCTGCTCTCAAGGGGCTTAAATTCTCATGATGGAGACAACATACAAACATCTAACTTGGAGATAATCAACAGAGGCAAGGCATTATGATCAAGGAGGATCAGGAAAGGCTTGTTACAGATAATAGGATTTTAGCTGGGACCTAAAGGAAATTAGGGAAGCCAGGAAATGAAGGGTATTCCAGGCATGGGGGACAAGCCAGTGAAAACCCAAGGAATGTAATGGGACAGATAAGTAAAATAAATATTTTTGTCTTCAAAGTTCTGTCAAGATTCTCAGTCACCTTCCTTCAAAGTAAAGGGCAAAAACAGGTGAATCACATGATATTGCTGGGGTTTTTTAACTGGAAAATTATCTACTCACCTCTTTTAACTGTGTTCATGTTCAATTTTTTTTGCGTGTGAGGCAATTGGGGTTAGGTGACGTGCCCAGGGTCACACAGCTAGTGTCAAGTGTCTGAGGCCGGATTTGAACTCAGGTACTCCTGAATCCAGGGCCGGTGCTTTATCCACTGCACCACCTAGCTGCCCTGTTCAATTATTTTTTAATCATGCCCAATGTTTTGTGACCCTATTTGGAGTTTTCTTGGCAAAGATATTGGAATGCTTTGCCATTTCCTTTTCCAGCTTCACATGAGACAAACAGGGTTAAGTGACTTGTCCGGAGTCACACAGCTAGTAAGTGTCTGAGGCCAGATTTGAACTCAGGAAGATGAGTCTTCCTGAGTTCAGGCCCAGATTACTAAGATCCTTTCCAGTCCTAAACCATATCATTCTATGGTTGTCCCATTTTCAACTAGACCCATTTCTATCATAAGCCCAAACCCAATATTTCAGTTAATGAACCAAATATACCAGAGGACTAAGGAAAATGACTTGTTGAGTTATATCTTCCTCATCCTTGAAATATTATGCTGAGTAACCTCACTGGTATATATATCATCACCATCATTATTAATATAGCTTTATTTTTAAAAATAAGAAAAGTCTTTTTTTGACAATTCCTTAATCTGAAGTTTTTTTAAAAAACTGTTTTCTCTCACAATCTAGCTAATGTGGGAATGTTTTCCATGACTACTCATGTATAACTTATTTTGAATTGCTTGAGTTCTTGTGGTGGGGGGGTGGGAAGGGAAGGAGGAAGAGAAGTTGGAACACAAAGTTTTAAAAAATTGATGTCAAAATTTGGTTTTTTACATATATTTTGGAAAATAAAATTCTATTCAGAAAAAAATAAGAAAAGTCAACTATGTTAGCATAAGTGATAATACAAAGGTAGGACTGAAAATCATATCATTTAAAAAATGCAACTGCATAAAAATGGAGGAGATAGTATCTCCATGAGAAGTTTATTCCTTGCATTCTGGATCTGAGGACACAGCAAATCAAATCTGCAAACTTTATGGTAAGTTTGGGAAGCTTTAGGGCTGAGGTTTCTTATGCTGAAACAATTTTACAGTGTACTTGCAAGAAAGCAAGTTTTCAATTGCTTATGTCATCCTTTTTACAAAAATTATTTCTGCTAATTACTTTGGTGGTAATTTCTTAGAGCAAATTCCAAGCAAAGGTGCTTTATTTTCTTCTATATTTCTTCCAAATATGTCATAAAGGCATTACACCGCAGCTTTCTTATTCTAAATCAATGTTTCTGGCTCAGAGAGAGCCCCATCTTTTCTGGATGGATGAGAATCAGAAGGTAACAGTGAGAGCTCATCACTAATTACCATGGGGCTTGGTAAAGAATGAATAGGAAAAGGGCATAACTTCAGTACTCTTAGTAATAAAAGCCCCTGAATAGAAAACTGACTCATACTGCAAGTTGTAGGCTGGGTGCTCTGGCAGATGGCAAGAGTAACAGCAATGTGCAAATGGGATCCTCTAAGGGCAACAACACTTAAAATCCCTTGAAAAGTTATTGCTCATTTTTGACAAATGTGAATAACAGTATTCTAAACTTAGATATTCTGTGTCTTAGCTTACCAATAACAAAAAAGAAATCAAAAAATAATCTGAATGTAATCCTCATAGAAATGGCTAAAGCTCTAAAAGTCACCAGAGGCAATGAACATCTGTTTTTGGCACCAATAAGAAAAGTAAAGATGAAATGAAAAAATACTCGTTGGAACTATAGCCAAAGCACACATCCCTGCATGGGTGGTACTTGTAACAAAAGGTACAGTATCGATTTTCTATATTGCAAAGGAGGCAGACATCTGCTAGGGGGTCTTATAGAAGGGAAAGAGTTGACACTTGATCTTTGTCCTCTGGAATATCAAAATTGTCAAATGAAAGGAATTGTGAAGAGATCAGAGCCCAATTTCTCCTGAAATGATGAAATAAAATTGACCAAAAAAATGAAATAACTCTTAGATTTCTTTTTTGTTTTCCTTTTTGTGGGGCAGTGAGGGTCAAGTGACTTGCCCAGGGCCACATAGCAAGTAAGTGTCAAGTGTCTGAGGCCACATTTGAACTCAGGTCCTCCTGACTCCAGGGCTAGTGCTTTATCCACTTCACCACCTAGCTGCCCCCTCTTAGATTTCTTAATCTCAAATTACTCAGCCAAATACTAGAAGCCTAGAGGGAAAATGTGCTTTTCCCATCTTTAGGAACTTGTCAGATTCTTTGATTTCCTGCACTTGGCTAAATTATATCTTCTGTGCACATAAGGTTTTGGTCTGGAAGTATTTGCCACTCTAGAGTAGGGCCTGTTCTAAAATCCTAAAACATCAAAAACTGAGTTTAGGCTTGCATGAAGTCATCCTGAAGCCCAGGGGAGGTGCTCAGATACTGACTGATGGTTACCACTAAGGATCTAAGGAAAAAGGTCAATCCCTCCTCTTTAAGGGGAAGAGGAGGCTCAGGAAATTAACTTTTGCTTAGAGGATAATAGCTTTCCTACTCTAAGTCCATCCAAATAAAACATATTGATATTAATGGCATAGTCACCACATTTGCACTTGATTTATCTGTATAAATGTTTTATCTTCCTCTATATCATCCCCCACCCCAGGTAGAATTAAACTTCTTGGGGGCAGCAACTCTATTTCTAGGTTTATCATTTGTACAGAGTAGGTGCTTTAAAAATGCTTGTTGAGTTTAATTTATAAATCACACTTTCTGATATGTAAATGAATATTACAAGTACATTAATTTTTACCCAAGATCTGGCTCAACTTTTTTTTTTTTAAAGCATGTTTGAATTAATTATCAGATATATAAAAACCAAATCCATTCTGACATCAATCTTGGCTGTTCCAGGTATTAAAAAGATCTAATAGGCAATGATCACTGACATTTACATATTACTTTACAAAACATTTTTCCTATGAAGTATTACCACTAACATTTTCTAGACAAATTTCAGAGAAGTGAGATAATTTGCCTAACATCACTTAATTGATAAGTATTGGATCCAGGACTCAAATTCAAGTTTTTGGTTCTAAATCTTTCTATCACATGTGCTACACTGCCTTTGGTTACCACGCACCAATATATTAAAAGAATGGCAAGACAAGCAGAAACAGAGATCAAAGGAAGATGATATAAATGAGATTAGACTGAATGTTCTTTGAGATCCCTTCTAACAATAAGGTTCTATGAAGAACTAATCTAGAACATGGAAAGGAAATCAATATTAGAATCCCTTGATTTTGGAACCAAATACCCCAAATCTCAAATTAATTTAATATGAAACAAAATACTTTCATTCCTAGGCAAGCCAGACTAGTTAAAGTAGCAAGGGACCATAATGGAGAGATAAGAGATGGCATGTGCCAGCCAAGTCAAACTACCTCCATCACCACCCTCTCCTCAGACCTCATGAAGACTGCCTCAGATGCTGAGTATGAGATCCAGGAATAGCAGCATCCTTCAGACCATCAGGCTTCAAGCTCAGCCCTTGAAGCCATCATTAAGGGAGAGTCATCCTTGAGATTGGGCTCACCGCTCCTTTTCTCACCACCAAATTTTCTTATGCTTACAGGGAGGTATGCCCCAAATCCCTGGGAACAACAATTCCCAGCCCACCAGCCATACTTCCAGCTGGGTCCTCTCATCTGTATTCCAGAGAAGTAACCAACCCTTTGTGAAAATGAGACCTGCCAACTTCCTTCTCGGATGCTTAGTAGCCACAGGCATTAAAGACGTAGGCAAAAACAGTTCTCGCCATCTAAGTCCTTGGCACTCACTGTCAATGGTTTAGCATCAGAAACCAATATGGTTTTCTTAATGGAAATAACATTAATGAAGAAGCACTACCATCTGCTATACTACTAAATGCCAAGGACCACAGGGTCTTTCCATCTGACTTGCAGCTGAAATGTCCTGTACCCCTTGGAACCTGAGCACCTTAAAAGCAGAGACTGCCTTGCTTATTTGCATCCCTAGCATTTATCACAGTCCACTGCACATAGTAAGAGCTTAATAAATGCTCATTCATTTAGTCATTCCTAAGTACAAAGCTAATCAGCCTAAGTTCAATTTATCCAGACATTCAGAAGGGCCTAACCAGTGTGGGCATCTTGCCCTCTCTGCCTGGCTGGAGCCATCTTCTCTGCACCAGGGACAATGACCCTTCTCCACACTCTCCCATGGCTGGGAGAGAAAATCTATTTGGATTTGAGATTCTACCCTGGAGTTAACCATGAACCACCAGACACTCACCAGGCTACTAGGACCTACCTAGACTGCAAATCTTGCCATCTGTCCCGTGGCAATATACATTTGACTTTTTCGTTGGCTACAGCTACCTTAAATGGGTGGAAGGGAAGGGGATAAGCCTTTATGTAGTATTTGGGCTCTAGGCACTGTGCTAAGCACTTTTTACAAATATTATCTGATTTGATCCTCACAACCACCCTGGGGGATACAGGTGCTATCCCATTTTACAACTGTGGAAACTGAAGCAGAGATTTTTTTTAAGTGACTTGTTCACAAGCTAGTAAATGTATGAGGTGGGATTTGAACTCAGGTCTTTCTGCTTTCAGGGCCAGCTCTCTACCCACTGCATCATAAGTTGTGACAATATGCACTGTATTCCACATTAACAGTTAAGTTCCTTAAGGGCTAGGATAATTTACTTTCAAAATTTGTATCCCTGGCATTTGCCAGATCCTTACTCAAGTTACAGGACTCTAGGATGGGGAGTAAGGCGGAGAATGGTAACAGCAGTTCACATTTGTATAGCAATTTCAAGTGTATGGAGCCCTCTCCTTCAAGAGCCCTAGAGAACAGGAAGTATATTATTTCATTTCCATTTTACATACAAGTGGACGGAGGCTGGGGCAAGTGAAGCAAGTTGCCTATGGTCACAAAGCCAGTCAGAGCTGGAGCTGTCCTGGGGTTCAGGTCTTCGGTGTTCTCTCCATGACATTAGTTGTTGTTGTTGAATTATTTCAATCACATTCAATTCTTTGTGACCCCATTTGGGGTTTTCTTGGCAAATACACTGGAGTTGTTTGCCATTGCCTTTTCTAACTCATTTGACCAATGAGGAAATGGAGGCAAATGGAGTTAAGTGACTTGCCCATGATTGCACAGCTACTATCTGAGGCTGGATTTGAACTCAGGTCTTCCTGTCTCCAGGCTTGGGGCTCTATCTACTATGCCACCTAGCTGCCTTCAGGTGCCTCCATATGGTGCTTGGGATGGGGTTGGGGTCTGGGTTCCCTAGGGGAATCCCCATTCCTAATGTTTCCATGTATCTTTATAGTTTGCAAAGACGCATTCTCATGCTTTGCACTAGTCAGGTCTTCCAACAACCCAATTTGGACAGGACTGAATGACAGAAGAACAACAGGAAACAGGAAGGGTGGCTATTACTGTCCCCATTTTCTAGATGAGGAAGAGAGGCTAAGGTAGGTGGCAGAACAAAGACAAAGACCAGACCTAGTAACTATGTGCATGGTGCTCTTCCCATTGTCTGAACTGCCTCTTATCTCTTTAGGAGGCATTTATGAGATACTGTACAAAATGCCCAAGGAGAACTACTTCCATTGTATCCATAAGCCATCCAGCAGCATGTTAGGAGGGGAGGAATCTTTCAGGATCTGATTGCAATGTAGATCCCAGTGCCTGGGCAAGGAGGGCCCAACTTTGCATCTTCTTCCTCAGCTACGGGCATCTGCCCCCTCTAACACAGGGTACGTCTGTACAATGTCGCTCAGACTCTTGCTTCCTGAAATTTTACATAGAACTGCTCTGCCATGGAAAAAAAAAAAAAGCTTTGCATATTCTTAAATATGTGGTTAGGTATCAGCGACACACAGACCTGACGATGCACATTATATATCAGCAGCAGAATTTCCTGTGACAATTTTTGATTCTGAGGAGTCACAACCCAGGCTAAAAGTGAATATCCTTCTTTCCTCCTTCCCTTCCCTAGAAACCCCAAAGATGATGACAAATGCTAAGGGTTTAGAGGATATATAAGCGAAACATTATTTCTTCTCCTCCTCTCTCTCCCTCTTCTTCTTCTCCTTCTCTCCTCCTCCTTCTCCTTCCAGTTTCTAAAACTTCTCTACTTGAGATGCTTCCTCAAGAAGCAAAAGTGGGAGGGGTGGGGAATGCCAGAACTCCAATGCAGGAATGTTAATAGAATCCTGTTCTACCACAATGGGATCATTTAAGCTTCATATGAGAGTATGGATAACTTCATATTTCATGGTTCTCTAATTATATACTATTAAAGTTGCTGACATTTAAGTTGAGATCTTATAAGGCTTACTTGGGGGAGAACCCAAACATTCTAGCAGTAAATACAGAAATATACATTAAAACAGTATTCTTTGGCTTCAGACACTTGACACTTTGTAGCTGTGTGACCCTGGGCAAATCACTTAACCCTCATTATCCCACCAAAAATAAACTGGGTGTTCCTATCTTGCTCTGTCTGGAAATAAGGGCCTAATTCCATTTTGATTGGCAAAGGATATATGACCTGCTCAGTTTCTGACATGGGTTGATTTCCCCCTGCTTAGACAATCAGTAGGCCCCCAATTCCTGGGGGCTCAGAATATTTTTTTTGGTGACTTGCTATATATCTTAGACGTGATATATAGATATAGATATATAGATATATACACATGTACATGTGCGCGCGCGCACACGCACACACACATATAGGGGAGGGCGGGGAGGGAAATGAGGGTTAAGCGAATTGCCCAGAGTCACATGGCCAGTAAGTGTCAACTGTCTGAGGCTGGATTTGAACTCAGTTCCTCCTGAATCCAGGGCCCACTCCACCATCTAGCTGCACCTGGGGCTCAGAATCTTAATGCCAAACTTGATGCTGACACCTGAGCAGCTTAGCCTATTGCAGCTCAGAACTTATGAGCTCAAGAGACCCACCAGCTTGATGTTACCTAAGTTGTGGGGCCTATTGGCATGTATTACCACACCACCTAAAGCATCATTAGTGTTAGAATTTTAATTATTTCAAGGTAAGTTTAGAGATCTGGATTCCATAGTTACCACAAGGCACACATGTACTATTATGATACACTGGGCTTCATTGTCACGTGTGAAAATGTAGGTTAATATGGATACCTTATGCTGAAAATAGAGACTTTTGAAACTATGGTTTTGTGACTTGTCCAGATGGTAAATGCCACACTTGCTTTAATGAATAATAACCACAGTGAATGATAACATGCTTTACTGGTCAAAACAACAGACTATAAGTCAAGAGGCTTGAATTCTACTTCAGGCTTTGCCATTCCCATTTGTGTGTGACCTCAGAAAAAATCACTTCACATCTTTGCATCTCAATTTCTCTTTCCAAAAAATGAAGGCTTGGATTAGATGAGGTCTGGTTGGTATCCCTGCCTCAAGTCTCTCCCCTCTCCTGTCCATCCTTCACTCAGCCATCAAAATGATCTCCCTAAAGCTAAAATCCTACCTTCTGCAAGAATCGTTTTCTGACCATCCTTAATGCTAGTGTCCTCCCTCTGCTGATTATCTCCAATTTAGCTTGTATATATCTCATTTGTACATAGTTGTTTGTATGTTTTTCTCTGCATTAGACTGTGAGCTTCTCGAGGGCAGGTACTAATTTTTACTTTCTTGGTGTTCCCTGGCACATAGTAGGTACTTAATAAATGCTTGTTGACTGAATGATAGAACAATTCTATGTTTCTAGGATTCTGTGGTTGGATAATTCATGTGGTCTTATAGTAAGTTTTATGATTCTATAGTTAGAACACTAGGCTGGTAATGGTGGTGGGGAGGGAAGGAAAAAGGGGGGGGGGATGCTTATTTTGCTCTGAATATCCAGCCACAAGTTGGATTCTCCACTCCTCCTCACCCTATTCAGCTGTCTTAAAATATGTTCTTGGTCACAAGGGAAAGGAAGCAAGAGTGTGTAAGTGGATTATGGCCACCCCCACTGGAAAAGGAAATCCACATGTATATGCCATCCTAAAAGATTAAGAGAGGATTTTCCCAAGAAAGGAAGCATCTCTCTTTTTTTGTGTAGGTTACAATTCCTTTCACAAGAAGGGGAAGAATGTCTCTCTTTTTGTATAGGTTATAATTCCTTTCACAAGAAGGGACTTCTAATCTGTTTTTTTCACAGCATGAAAAACAAACAAAAAACCTGTTTAATGGCTCTGGGGAGACCAGAAGGTACAAAAGGCTGAACAGAAGAACTCTTGTCAATCCCGAGGCTACTGTGACCCTGCCTCAGGTTTGCCATGGCTGTCCTCTTTGGAGAGTTTATTTCAGCTTCAATGGCCCTTACTAGGCAAGTTTAGGTAAAGAAGAAAAAGTTCAAGGGGGAAATATGAAAGCCATCTTCAAATTTTTAAAGAATTGTCAAGGGAAGTAGGGATTAGATTTATTCTATTAATCCCAGAGGATAGGGCCAGGAGTTATGGGTGGAAACTGAGAAGGGGAAAGTTTTAACTTGATGTCAGGCTAAACTTCCTAACAATTGGAACAGTTCCAAAGTGGGACGGGTTGCTTAGGAAGTGGTGGCCTACCCTCCACTGAGGTCATTTAGGCATAGGTAGTTGTTGGGTGTGTTAGAGCAAGGGCTCCTTTCCAGTACAGGCTGGGTTAGGTCGGAGTGTCTTCATCTTTTTTTTTTTTAAATGGACTTCTCTGAAAGTTGATGAAGCCCATGACCCTTCTCTGCAGATTATGTTTTTAATTGTGAAAAATAAAATACACTGGATTACAAAGGAAGCCAATTACATTGAAATATGGTTATCAAGATAATTACTAAAAGTTCACAGACTAGAGGTTAAAAACCCCTACACTACATGGTGGCCTAGATCCCTTCCTGATATTCTAACATTCTGTGATTACAAATTAAAGAGAAGACAGAAAATTAGTTGGGGGGGGGGCGGAAGCAATTCTTAGAAGAAGAAATTCTTAAGTGATTAAAATGGAAGATCTACAGACTGAGATGGAAAAGAGCAAAGTGGTTAGATGTAAGTTTTATCACTGGGGTGGGTCTTTTAGGATTATCTATTAGATTTACTGATTGGGGGCTAAATACTGAGGGCTGAAAGATAAAGGAATAGGCTTTCCATAGGCCCAAAAGTACTTCAGTCAGACAGATGTCATTGGCTCATAATAATGGGGGCAGAGGAGGCTAGGAGTGGGGCAAAGGAAGATTTCTAATATAAGGAAAGCAGTATAGTAAGTGTCAGATTTAGTAAAAGCTCAAAGTGAATTTCTTTTTTCACTTGGGGGCAAGGAGTGTGTGTGTGTGTGTGTGTGTGTGTGTGTGTGTGTGTGTGTGTGTGTGTGTGTGTGTGTGAAAAATCTACAAATCATCTTTTCTTTCGTCTGGTCACTTGAAGACTTGCCTACTTCAATTTTTACCTTCTAGTAAGTGCCACATTTCCCATGTCACCAATCTTAAATCTCATTAGAAACATTAGTAAATCTATGGCTCAAAACAGATTTATTTCAGAAGTCTCATAATCTCACTGTAGATCACCAGTAGAGTCCTTAAAAGCAGTGTTGATGACTGATTATGGGTTTTATAGAATCCTTGGATTTAGACTGGGAGGAGGCCTTAGAGCTCATCTAATCTAATTCTCTCAATTTACAAGATGGGTGAGTAGACCCAGGGAGATGAAGTGAGCTGTTCAAAGATAAAAATCACAGGGATAATAAAGATAAGAACTGGAAGTCAAACCCAGAATTTTGAAAGGAAAGAAGGAGGGGAGGGAAGGAGGGATGGAACAAAGGAGGGACAGAGGGGGAAAGAAAGGAGGGAGGGAGATAAGGAGGAAGAGAGGGAAGGAAAGAGGGAAGATGAAAGAAAGGAGGGAGAGAGGGAAGAAGGGAAGGCAGGAGGGAGGGAGGGAGAGGAGAGGGAGGAAGGAAGGCGGGAGGGAAGAAGAAAAGAGGAAGGAAGGGGGTGAGGAGGAGAGAAGAATAAGAAGGAAGGAGATAGGAAGGAAGGAGAAAAGTACTTTAATAACGATACCTGAAAGTTAATGTTCACACAAAAAAGAATGATGGCGACAACTCATTAAACAAAAAGGGCAGTTAACCATTTTAAGGGTTTATGGATAAAAAGGAAAAGGGTGCATTCAGTATAGATGTAACAAAGTTGGGGGGAGGGAAAGAAAAAAGATAAAAACCATGCAGACCAATTTCTATATGGTGTGGGGAGGGGCAGGAAGAAAGGGAATACCTAACTATATGGCAGTGTAGTAGAAAACACAAACAAGCCTCACAGTATGAAAGCTTTAGTTATAGTGATTGTTTTCCCCCAAACCACACATTCTGCCACATTTGCTATCTCTGCTGGCATCAGCCTCCGCCTGGTCACCAAGGTTCAAAACTATGGAAGTACCTTTGACTCTTTTCTTTCCTTCACCCCCCTATCTAACTGGTTGCCAAGTCTTGAAGTGTTAACCATCATATCATTCACATCTGTCCCTGTCTATTTATTCTGCCTCATCATCTCTTATCTTAATAACAGCAAATGCTTCCTGGTTGCTCTCCTTGCTTCTGGTCTTTCCCTCATCTATTTCATTCTCCATATAGCCATCAAATTGATATTCCTTGAACATAGGTCTGATCACGCTACTTCCTCCGATTCTCAAAATAGCTCAAAATAGGGAGCTATTGCTTTTAGGATAAAACACAAAATCCCCAGGCCGGCACTGAAAGTTTTCCAGCATAGGTCTTTCCAGTCCTATGTCATATTGTCGCTATCCTTCACATAGTCTCTGTTCTAGACTAACCCGGCTAGTTGATGTTTGCTGTCCATGACATTCCCTCTTCCACCTGTGCATTTGCACAGATGTTCCTCAACATCTAAAACATACCCCCTCCTCTACTTCTGCCATTTATGTTCCTTCCAAGCCCTGCTCACATGATGCCTCCTTACCAGAGGTTTTTGATTCCTCTCCATTCTCAGTCCCAACTCCAAAGCCCCCAGTTGTCAGTACTCTTTGTATATACTTCCTATCTACTTGTGTATGTGAAGAATGCTCTTGGTAAGTAAATTAAGTTCCTTAAGTTCAAGGACTTTTTAGTTCTGTCTTTGTATCACTAATACCTAGCGCAGTACCTTACACAGAGCAAAAGCTTAATAAATGTTGAAGAAAATTGACTTCATAAGGAGCTGCCTCTAATAATTATTAGTGTGTATTCCTAATTGGTGATATAACAGTGCAGCAAAAACACCTATTGTTTAGACAGGAATCTGCTGATTCTTTTCCTTAGAGAGGAAGGGTGAGATGTATAATAATTTTAAGGTAAGAATGGACAATTAAGAAGCATGGCATTAGAACAAAGAAGGTTGGATGGTCTTCACTATGGTCATCCAGGCTACCACAGAATCTGGGGAGCTAATCCCTGATCTAGTGAAGATGAACCTCCTCCCTAATATGGGGCTCTATACAGAGGTTGCAGTCTAAGGCTTTCATGCAAATGATCCCCTGCCGGCCCACCCCCCTTCATTATGACAACACTACCTTGAACACATTTAATACAGTTGAGTAAGCTACTACTTTCTATATATCAGTAATATTCAAAATTATCACCTTTCTGATGGGGCCTCCCAAGACAAGCCAATCAATGAGAAACAGGAGAAAATTCCTGGTCAGTCTCTCTCTCTGGTTGGACTATAGAGACACCGTATTCTTATCAATGAGCTAATTTCATATAGTTCATGCTGATTATTTTTCAGAGGGTGACATTTCCCTGACATCTCTTGCATTATTAGGAAATATACAAGGACCCCTGAATAGGGAATACTCTCCAATAGCAGGGCTTTAACTGCACCAAACAAGGGTATACCCCCATTTTATAGTATATACGTTGTTACATAGTATATATACCCTGAGTACAACCATTATAGACACAGAATTTGTAGAAAATTAAAAAAACAACAACTGTGGATAGCATAGAGAATGGGAAAATTGAAGTTTATCCTTAGTTCTGAGCAAATGGTTATGAAACAGATATGATTATGTGTTATGAAACACAAAATGGTTATGACACATATGGAGAGTACAATTTAGTTACAGAATGAGAAGTAGGTTCAGACAAGCTGATCTGCTAAGTGGCCCCCTCACAAGGTACAGAAAACACACGTGCTCTGATGTCAAAATGAGATCCTATATTAAGAATAATAGTGCTTACAGAGCACCTTAAAGCTTACATACATTTTGTCATCTGATCATAAAAATACCTTAGTGAGGCAGGGATGACAGGAATCATCTTTATTTTACAGAGAACAAAACTAATTTTCAGAGAGATTAAGTGACCTACCCAAGGTCACACTGCCCATGGTCTCACTGGAGGTGGGGAATGAGCTCAAGTCTCTCTGAACTTCAAACCCAGTGCTCCTTCTACCATGGCACAACACTAATTCAAACATGGTTCTTTTCATCCAATGCCTGCTAAATCAACCCAACAAATGGAGGAATAACTATGTGGTTAAATTATTCAGTGGAAGGAAGGAAGGAAGGAAGGAAGGAAGGAAGGAAGGAAGGAAGGAAGGAAGGAAGGAAGGAAGGAAGGAAGGAAGGAAGGAAGGAAGGAAGGAAGGAAGGAAGGAAGGAAGGAAGGAAGGAAGGAAGGAAGGAAGGAAGGAAGGAAGGAAGGAAGGAAGGAAGGAAGGAAGGAAGGAAGGAAGGAAGGAAGGAAGGAAGGAAGGAAGGAAGGAAGGAAGGAAGGAAGGAAGGAAGGAAGGAAGGAAGGAAGGAAGGAAGGAAGGAAGGAAGGAAGGAAGGAAGGAAGGAAGGAAGGAAGGAAGGAAGGAAGGAAGGAAGGAAGGAAGGAAGGAAGGAAGGAAGGAAGGAAGGAAGGAAGGAAGGAAGGAAGGAAGGAAGGAAGGAAGGAAGGAAGGAAGGAAGGAAGGAAGGAAGGAAGGAAGGAAGGAAGGAAGGAAGGAAGGAAGGAAGGAAGGAAGGAAGGAAGGAAGGAAGGAAGGAAGGAAGGAAGGAAGGAAGGAAGGAAGGAAGGAAGGAAGGAAGGAAGGAAGGAAGGAAGGAAGGAAGGAAGGAAGGAAGGAAGGAAGGAAGGAAGGAAGGAAGGAAGGAAGGAAGGAAGGAAGGAAGGAAGGAAGGAAGGAAGGAAGGAAGGAAGGAAGGAAGGAAGGAAGGAAGGAAGGAAGGAAGGAAGGAAGGAAGGAAGGAAGGAAGGAAGGAAGGAAGGAAGGAAGGAAGGAAGGAAGGAAGGAAGGAAGGAAGGAAGGAAGGAAGGAAGGAAGGAAGGAAGGAAGGAAGGAAGGAAGGAAGGAAGGAAGGAAAGAAATTCTTAATCTCAAAATGAAAAGTAAAGGTGGGATCCTGAACCTCTGAGTCAGACTTCAAGTGCTGTTTGC
Organism: Dromiciops gliroides; assembly: GCF_019393635.1. Classification (NCBI taxonomy): domain Eukaryota; kingdom Metazoa; phylum Chordata; class Mammalia; order Microbiotheria; family Microbiotheriidae; genus Dromiciops; species Dromiciops gliroides. The sequence goes on along the minus strand of NC_057861.1, from coordinate 424,822,163 downwards.
AAACCTGGGCATTACATCTCCTACCTCAGAGAGAATTCATAGTTTTCCTTAAAGTTCAGTTTAGGTGCCTTCATTAAGGGAAATTAGGATGTCCAAAGAAACTTCTCCCAATCCCTCTAGTTATTGGTGTTCTCTCTCGAATTATTATTCATTCACTTACCTGTTTCAGTATTGTACCTTCCCACCAAATCTGGTAAAATGCAAAATCCCTGGGGGCAAGAAGTCCTTTTTACTTTTGTTCCTATTCTAAATGCCTAGCTTGAGGCTTTGTACTTAGTAAGAATTTAATATTTGTTGTACTGAATAGATAAGAATTCATTCTACAGCACTGCTTTTCACATTTCACCTCTTTAGCATCTAGGGGATGGTGAATCACCCAGAGTGAATAAATCCCAAGGTGGCACCATAAGCTACCTTTTCAATTTTTTTATAAATTTTACTGTGCATTTCCTGATTTTTTTCAGTTAGTCAATTATTAAGCAGACTATTATTTATTTTAATAAATAAATCTTAATAAGTGCCTACTATGTGCCAGGCAAATGCTGAGTGCTGGAGATACAAAGAAAGATTTTCAATTTCATAGGTAATCAACTTTTATTATTATTATCATATTATGAAAATGCTTGTTTTATCCCACAAATCTCCCCAAAATAAATAAATAACTGACTGATTAATTTGTTAAAAAAGACAAAAGATAGTTCTTGTCCACAAGAAGCTCATATTTTGTAGGGGAGACAACGTGCAGACGGCTATAGGCAAGATAAATTGAAATTAACAGAGAGAAGGCATTAGAATTAAGGGGTTGGGGATGAGGAGGCAAGTCAAGAAAGGCTTCCTGTACTAGGTGGGAATTTAGGTGGAATTTGAAGGAAGTCAAGAAAGATGAGAGGTTGAGCCGAGGGGCAGACAGCATTCCAGCCATGGAATTCAAGAATAAAGTCTGTACTCATTTGCCTAGGGAGAGGAAGGGGAGGGAGGGGGCCAATCTGGAAGGGCTGATGCTCTAAGCAAGCTCCTGACAGTAACACTGGCAAGTGACAGCCTCTGCTAGGAATCTCTTTCCCCACTTAAAAGCAGAGGAGGTTTTGCTGTTGTTCAGAAGAAGCAGAAAGTGCTATACTCAATAAGAAGCACAATCCACTAAGCCCAGTATTCTGTCCCTGAGAGTGGCCCGGAGGGAAGGCATGAATCCCCCTCACATCTTAGTTTCCTTTAATAACACATTATGGATCTCCATCCATGAATTTCTCCTAAGCCACCTTTAATCTATTTATAGCGCTACTAGAGAATGAAGCGTTTGACATAAGTGGATTTTCCAGATAACTGTTTACTTACCCTGAAAATAAATGGCCTCAGACTGTTATGCTTTTTGAATTTTTATGTCTACTTTTCTAAGGATTTTTTCCTGTTTCCTCCCTTGCTGTGGAGACTGTCACCTTCCACTTCTTGCTGGCCTCCATGGGTCTACTTTCCACTTGGTTCTCACCCTTTTTAATTGGCTGTTGCAGGTGTACTAAGAGGTGAAAAATCAAATAACAAAGGTATAGGGGCTTTGCCTAAGGGGAGAGGATTATAATAATTGGCCTGGATCCTGGGCCCCAAGTCCCTCCCAGATTTTCTACCTATAGGCTTAATCTGCCCCATAGGCAGAAGAAAGGAGCCCTAGATTGACTGCTAAGTAGTAATAAGTCAGTCTTGTTGCTAGGTCTGCTCTGACCTTATCTTTTGATTCTAATGAGAACACCTTCAAATTCAGTAAACCAATGGATTTGGAGGACGCCAACCAATCACCTTGAAGCAGTGTGTAAGGACTGCCTCTGTTCCAGACCTATAAAAAGCTTCCACAATCAGTTTGCTAGTGAGTTTGTGGTTGAAGCAGGCTGGTGGTGGAGGACTTGAGGAAGAACCCAACCAGGCTGGAACTCAAGGCTAGATAGGCTTTTCTTAACTTTCTGAACTCCATGTGAATACCTGTATGTTTTAATAAATGTTTAATGCCCAAGGACTGGTGCTAAAGTTTCTAATTTAAGGCGACCACAATATAGATTTTAAACATCACACTAACAACTGGACTTTTGTTATCTAAGATCAAGCTTTCACCTTGTACCCTACCCCAATCCCTGCAAATGTATAACTGCTGCTTTCTACATCCTACCCCCTACTTTGCCCATACAATCAGTAATTTGTTCTAAGGACTAGAGGCCTCTCTGAATTTCAGCAGCCTCCCCCATGCCAAGTGCCTGTTTTCATCGGCCATGTGCTAGTTGCCAGACCCTACCTTGGGGTTCTGTCCTTGGACTCCTTGGGGCACAACAGCCTGACAACCCCTAGATTGCTTACTCAACTTCTACCTATTGCCAAATTCTCCTGACATCCCACTCATGCCTTGACATTTACTTCTGACTCACGGTGGGAACCACTGAATCAGAGACTCAGTGTTGGAAAGGCCCCCACAGGGCCAGTGACAACAGCCTGTACCTGACCAAGAGGAGTTCAAGAATCATTCAGACTCTGCTTAGAAATTTCCTATGATGGAAAACTCACCCTTTCCTTAAGCATTCCAATCAGAGGCAACTCTAAACATTAGAAGATGTTTTCCTTACATTAAGCTAAAACCAGTTTCTCTGTTATTTCAATCCAGTCAGCCAGTCATGGGTCCATCCACCAGCAAACTTCTACCCATTGTTCCCACTTCTGCCCTCTGAGGCATAGCACAACAAGCTTAATCCTTTTCTGTATTAGGACAACATTGCCAATACTTGTCTCTTTTTTCCTTCCTTTTCTTCTCCAGGCTAAACATCTCAGTTCTTTTAACAGCTCCTCCAAACCTCTCTGATTGGTCTCCTCTGGCCCTGATCCAGTTTCCCAGCATCCTGTCTAAGATGTAACTCCAGAATAGAATCCAATACTTCAAATATTGTCTGGATAGAGTAGAATCCCAGGGGACCATCTTCTGCATTTTAACTTCACTCCTTTCTTAATACAGATGAAAATTTCATTAGTTTTTTTGGGGTGTCTGGGGGGCTGCCATGTTGCACTATTAACCTATGCATAGCTTGAGATTCATTGAACCCCTCTTCCCCATCTCTTTATCATATGAACTACTGTCTAGAATAAACACAGGCCTTTACATATATTCCTGTTAAATTTTATCTTATTTACTGGCCTCTCTCTAACTTGTCCAGATATTTTTGGAGTTTTACTCTTGTCACCTGGTATGCTAACTACCCCTGTCATAGACCTGCCTGGCCCTTAATAATCCACTGAATTTTTAGACCTAGGCATCTCTAGTCTGACCTATCTCACTGCTTGCCAATTAATACCTGGTACTGCCAAGTGGACAGACTCAGTGAGGCTATCAGAAACAGCCCTAAATAGTGACTTCATTTAGTACTTGGACTTTGTGACATCTATTGTGCCTGTCACCCACATGTACAAAAATATTTATAGCAGCCCTCTTTGTGGTGGCAAACAATTGGAAATCGAGGGAATAACCATCACTTGGGGAATGGCTGAACAAGTTGTGGTATATGAATGTAATGGAATACTACTTTGCTGTAAGAAATAAGCAAATGGATTTCAGAAAAACCTGGAAAGACTTAAGTGGGCTGATGCTGAGTGAAATGAACAGAACCAGGAAAACATTGTACACAGTAACAGCAACATTGTGTGATGATCACCTGTGACTTGGCTCTTCTCAGCAGTGCAATGATCTAAGACAATTCCAAAGAACTCATAATAGAAAATGTTCTCCACATTCAGAAAAAAAGAACTGTGGATTCTGAATGCAGATTGAACCATACTGTTTCTATTTTTTGATTGTTTTGTTTGGTGTAGGTTTTTTTTTTTTTGCTTTTTTGAGGTATTTCCCTGGTGTTCTGATTCTTCTTACACAACAGGACTAACGCAGAAGTATGTTTAATGTGATTGTACATATATAACCTATATCAGATTGCTTTCTGTCTTGGGGAAGGGGGAGGGAGGGAAGGAAGGGAGGGAGAAAAATTTAGAATTAAAAATCTAATGAAAACAAATGTTGAAAACTATCTTTACATGTAACTGGAAAATAACAAAATACTCTTATGATAAAAAAAATAAAATACTGTGCCTGTCTTTTTTTTTTTTTTTTGAGGCAGTCAGTGTTAAGCCCAGGGTCACACAGCTAGTAAGTATCTGAGGTAACATTTGTTTTGTTTTGTTTTTTTAGTGAGGCAATTGGGGTTAAGTGACTTGCTCAGGGTCACACAGCTAGTAAGTGTTAAGTGTCAAGTGTCTGGGGCCGGATTTGAACTCAGGAACTCCTGAATCCAGGGCCGGTGCTTTATCCACTGTGCCACCTAGCTGCCCCTGAGGTAACATTTGAACTCAGGTTCTCCTGACTCCAGGGCCAGTGTTCCTCCCATTTTGTGCTCTTCTTTAAAAAATATATATATATAAATTACTATTTCTTGGTTATTCACTGTATTCTATATAGGTTGGATATTAGGCAAGTTATGTCTTGATAAATGAGGTATTAACATGCTAAAGTTCTGATACAGACTGTATTACAATTTGAGTTAAACCAATATTTTATCGGTCCAAAATTTAATACTTCCAAACATCAAGGGATTTCCAAAATACAGAGAACAAAATCCATGTTCATTTTAAGTATCATTCATCATGTTGAATATTTAGATTTAGTGCTTCTTATATTCATTTACCTTTCTCCCCTACGTGGCACAGTGGTAGAGTGTAGGATTTGAATCAGGAAGACCCAAGTCTGTGGCAAATGACCACATTGCTAGCTGAGCAAATGACTTCACCTCTCTGTGTCTCAGTTTCTTCATCTGTAAACTGGGGACAGCACCTACCTTCCAGGGTTATTGTGAGAGTCAAATGAGAAAATCTGTAAAAGCGCTTGGCAAACCCTCAAATACTATATAAATCAACATCCTCTTCCATTAAACAAATATTTAGGAGGGTAACGTCTAGTTGAGAAGATAATATAAGGGGTAACTATAAGAAAAAAATCCAGGCATACTAGAACTCACATTCAAATGAGTGCTAACTTTCACAAGTCACTTTGCAAGAATATACAAATAAATTTCAATGATGTTGCCATTCCTCAGAATATTTTTGTTTCTACTCTTTGGGTGGGTAGCCTAAGTGGCATAGTGAATAGAGTGCCTCGCTTGGAGTCAATAAGACTTATATATTCCTGAGTTCAAATCTGGTCTCAGACACATACTAGCTGTGTGCCCCCTGACAAGTCACTTAACCCCGTTTGTCTCAGTTTCCTCATCTGTCAAATGAACTGGAGAAGGAAATGACAAACCCCTCCAGTATCTTTGCCAGGAAAACCCCAAATGGGGTCAGGAAGATTTGGATATGACTGAAATGACTAAATAACAACTTTGTAGGTATGTGGCCCCTCCATATGAATATACTTAATGATAGCAAATCTTCAATCTCTGAGGGTTGGTTTGAGGTTTGTACACAGCAAAATGTCATCCAGATCCCTGATTAGGCTGGATAAATACTTTTGAGGTACAAAAGCACCATGTGACTATCACATACAAAGATTGGATTGCTTATGGCACGTTTTGGGTACTCAATAAATGTGTGTTAATTGTGTGGTTCATAAACTAGCTCTGAAGGAAATTCCCAAAGGGAAATTTGTCCTCCTATTGTTGTTTTCATTTTCTCCCCCACAACAATTCTATTTGGCTTTGGCATTTCTTTTAAGATAATACAAAAATAATATATGAGGCAGTAAATTCCTTAAGGAATTTCTGCTCCACTTGGGAAAAGATGAATATATTTTCTTCAACCCACCTAATTTCTAGTTTATAGCTAACTTCCTACACTTGTGGGCTTCCCTGGCCTCCTTGTTTGAAAAATCATTATACTATAGCATCCCCTTTTACTACTGTGATTGAGAGAGACATACATTTCAAGCGTATACATAAGCCTTAATGTATGTCCATACCTAATAGTGTATGCATGCACATTAATATCTTGAAATTCGTGATGTGGGTTACTATGAGAATGTGTTGAAATTTGACCTATGCTGAAGTAATAATGATATTCTGCTACTTCTCCTCAAAAAAAGGAGAAATTCATTCTCTTTCCATCCTGAATTTGTTCAACCTTTCTGGCTTCAGAAAATAGTCTGGGGATATGGGCAAAAAAGATTGACAGATAAAACAAAAAATTTATCCCAACATTCTATTCAAGCAACACTTATTCCAAACCTGAACTGTGAGAAAGCAAATAGCCAAAGGGATCTTTTTTTTTTTTTAATTTACCCACTCTCCTTTGCCCTACTCTACCTTTTGGAGGAAAGATGAACAACTGGGCAATAACAACAGGTTAATCAACAAGAAAGAATGGGAGGAAAGGGGAGCAGCTTGGGTAAACCTTAATTAACTGCTTAAATGACTGAGCTTGCTCTACTTGTCAAAAGATTTCATAATAAGGAAGGCTCCCCTTCCTTCAGATTTATTTCTGTAACACTGTTATATCTCCCCCACAAAAAGACTGCCAGATTCCCACCTGTCTCTGAGGTTATAATCATCTCTTTGTTCCCATCACACAAAAATACAACAAAACTATAAAATCTATTGCAAAAACAAAGTAACTCTCAGGATCAGAAAGACAAGCTCTTCTCTTCTTCTGATAAATATGAATAATGAAGTTCAACAGAGGGGAGGAGAAGGGGTTGTTCTGAGCCTCTGGATACCATAAAATAAACACTGGAATAAAGGTACTAGTGAAGTCATAGCTTCATTTCTTCCTCTTGTCAATATGATTAAAATAAAAAGAAGATTCAGCGATAAAAGGCTGATCGATGGGAACATAAGCCTGGGAGAGATTGCCTCAGAACAGTGACATATCACTGAACGATCAAAAACCCAAAGATTATGAAGTAGGAAAAATGAGCTCATGTTCAGCTGCACAGATATGGACAGATAACAGCGTGTCACTCAGACTGTCATGCTAGACCGGATACTTGGACTTTGAGTCATCCCTTTTGGTTTATTCAGTCCTGGCCCTGTACGATTATGAAAACAAAAAACAAAACTATTGAAACAATCATGTTCCATGCTTAGACTTTCAATTGCTAATCAAGACTGGCTGGAAAACAAAGCACAGTAAATAGTAAGCAGACCTGAGAGTCAGGAAGACCTGAATTAGAATTCTGACTTGGATAAGTATCGACTGTGCAACTCTGGGCCATTCATTTAAACTTTCAATGCCTCAGTCAACTTGGTTAAGACTACAAATCCTGGAATAGTTGTTAATCTGCATTGGTACAGAGTCTCCTCACTGGGAATGATTCCCTACGTCAATGAAATCACAGGTGTGTACTCAAAACTGAAGTCTGTGCAAAAAGAATTTATTCTCTTTCCCACTAAATGAGTTTTAAAATACAATACTGTGGTAGGCATCATATGGTGGAGTGAAACACACCAGTAGGCTGATAATAGGAGGCTTGGAGTTTTATTTACTGCCTAGTTGTGTGATCACGTAGGCATGTCACAAAGCACTCTAGGCCTCAGTTTTCTTATCTGTACAATGGGAGTAGTGAATCCTACATGTACTACCGACTGCAGAGAGTTGCTATGAAGAAAAAGCTTCTGTGACGTTAAAAGTTTAGATTAATTTGAATTATCATGATTTGAAAAATGAAGAGTTTGGCCTCTGATTTCTAAGACTCTATAGGACTTTCTTAGGGAACAAACCACACCCAGTCTTCATCATCTTTCTTTAATCATTATTTTTAGGGAAGGGGAGAAAGAGAAGAATAAGATGAGAGGTCAGTGATTTCTTCATGGTGGGGAAGGCCTAAATTGAAAACCAGTATTTGTATACCACTTTAAGGTTTGCAATGGGGCAGCTAGATGGCGCAGTGAATACAGCACTAGGCCTGGATTCAGGAAGACCTGACTTCAAATTTATCCCCAGATACGCATTAGCTGTGTGACCCTAGGCAAGTCACTTAACCCAATTTGCCTGTTTAAGAAGGAAATGGCAAACCATTCCAGTGTCTCCGCCAAGAAAACCTCAAACAAGATTTGGACACGATTGAAAAATGACTAAACAAAAGGTTTACAATGTGCTTTTATATCTGCTAACTCATCAATGCAGGTCTACAACTTGCAGAGGATTGTTATCCGGAGGACTGAGGAATTAAGCGACTTTCTTGTGGTTATAAATCTGGTATGTAGGAAAGACAGGATCTGAATCCAGGTCTTGATCACTTGAAGGCCATATTTCTATCAGTTATGCTATGCTGCTTGTAACTCTAGAATGCTCCTGAACAACTTTATCCATCTCACAAGAAATCTAGACTCTTGAAGGATTCTCTTGTCAGTGAGCACTTGCCAGTTACCTTCCCTAATCACAGAAGAAAGACAGAAGATTCCAAGTGTCAGGAGCATTTTCACAGGGTCTTCAGGACAGGGGGGAAAGAAGAAGCATTTATCAAGTTCTCATTATGTGTTAGGGACTATGTTATATATTTTATAAATACTATCTCATTTGATCTTTTAAATAACCGTATGAGGTATGAACTAATAGTATTTACATTTTTTGGGGGGGGAACAATAGTATCTACATTTTACAACTGAGGAAACTGAGGCAGGTAAACGTTAAATGACTTGCTCAGGTTCACACTACTAGTAAGAGTCTGAGACTGAATTTGAACTCGGGTCTTCCTGACTTCAGAAGTTGCTCTAATCCTACTGGATTATCCATTTTTCTAGATAATTGTCCAGCATGAAGTGGAGTGTATATTACTGTAGATAATGATAATGAATGATTTGGGGGGCAGCAGACTGCTAATAAAAACAAATCCATGTGTGTCAGCAGAAAGTGAGCATAGCAAACTGTCTAGTTCAACGTGCTATTGCTTTTCTCATGGTTTATTGTTCAAGAACTGACTAAGTTGCCTTGAAAGGTAATGGATTCCCCCTTCTTGAACTTCCAGTAGAGGCCAGATGACCTCTTGTCAGGAATGTTACAATGGAGATTCTTTTTGTCTATGTGTTTGACTAGTTGGCTGAAGTGATCCCTTCCTACTCTGAAATTCTGTGATTCAACGATGTCCTGAACTTCGGACCATTAATCTCTCTGGACTTGCTTAAGGTACCAGCTTCCATTTCTGTATTTTTTTATTCTGAATTTAACAAAATGTAAACAAGATGACCATTTCCATGAACAAAGCAGAACAAAGGGCATTTATACATGCAAATCTGCACCACAAATAGTTTGCTTCTTCCCTCCAAGTACAAGTACACAACAAATTCAGTAGCTTCCACTTTGTACAGTGCTCCTGCCTCACAATTTCGATTTCTTTTTTTCTTTTTCTGGGGGGCAATGAGGGTTAAGTGACTTGCCCAGGGTCACAAAGCTAGTGTCAAGTGTCTGAGGCTGCACTTGAACTCAGGTTCTCCTGCATCCAAGGCCAGTGCTTTATCCACTGCTCCACCTAGCTGCCCCAACAATTTCAATTTCAAGAACAATTCCCCTGGCCACTAATCTTCTTTCTATTATGAATCCCCCTCCATCCTCATCCCAATGCTGCCACCCAAATGCTGTGGCCGAACCCTTTTCCTTCTTCCTCCCCAAAAAAGGTTTCAATCAGTAGAGAATACAGAGTAAAAAGAAACCTACTTTGTCAGCCAATACCCAATGAGAAAGAACCACAGAGATCCTTCAAGAACCCTTCTAGAACAGATAAGCTACAATAACCCCTACTGATCAAATGAGGTTCCAAACTTTGGCCAAGATACTTCTTTTTTCTTTTTCTTTTCTTTTCTTTCTTTCTTTTTTTGGGGGGGGTGAGGCAATTGGGGTTAAATGACTTGCCCAGGGTCACACAGCTAGTAAGTGGCAAGTGTCTGAGGTTGGATTTGAACTCAGGTCCTCCTGACTCCAGGGCCTGTGCTCTATCCACTGCACCACCTAGCTGCCCTGGCCAAGATACTTCTTAAGTCTAGAAATCTGGGCAAGAAAGATTTCCTGGGGAATTCTGCACACCACTCCAAAAAGTATGTAGAAGGCACCCTTCAAGTGGCATCAGCTAGTTTAAAACAATCTGAAAAATATATGAAGACTCTAATATTGCTTCATCTGAACTTAAACAGGGAGAACCACTGTTGATTAACTTGAAAAAGGAATAAAACTGGAAAAGAAAGTTGCTTTTTCAAGAGGTTAGACTCTCCAAGCATTTTAGAGATAATTTAGAAGGTTTATAAAAGGTTAAGGTTTAGGCAGAAACAGAAATTGTCTTTCCTAAGAATGGAAAATTAAAACCATTATGAAAAGAAGCTACAAAGATGCACCTGAGTCCTCATAACAACTGGATTTTTTTTAAATAAAAGGAAGCAAAAGAACTGGCACAAAATAATGCATGGGAAATTACCTGCATGAGCAGAGAGGGGGGAGTGTGGACGAGGCAATGCTGGTGACTGGCCATTTCCTATTAAGCTTTTCCGGTTACTTGTTCGGCAACTGAAAGAAAAAAAGAAAAGAAATAAAAGAATGAAAGGGAGAAGAAGGTCAAGCTTTAAAATCCAAATTTATTCTGAATCACATACAAGCAAATTTAAAGAAGGGACATAATAAGTGGTAGCAACCTATTTCTCTATGCTATTAATGAAGTGACTGCCTACCAAAACACAGCCATATACATTTGCAGGGTGATTGCATCTTGTCTTTATTTGATTTTTATTTCTTTCTCAATTTCCTGTAAAACATTTTAAAGCATTTTTCAAAAATTTTGAGTTTCAAATTTTATCCCTTCTTCCCCTTCCCCCTCAAGAAGGCAAGCAATTTGATATAGATTATACACATGTAGTTAGATTGCATCTTGTCTATTAGAAAATAAAACTGATTAATAAACTGTAACACCATTAATATTCCTCATCATCAGTGGAGCTGTAATAAAAAGTGATCTTTTTTGTCCATAAAGTACGTGACACATTCTATCCAGAGAATAAATTTAGTTTTCAAATCAATTATAAAACTATGGGGAACATCTTTGTTTACATGTAATTTCTAACACAAAATCATGTGCAATGAAGAGCAATGACTTATCAATCTTACAGTGATACACTAATTAAAAATCTAATTATTGAAACAAAATTCACATCTGTGCCTTTTTCTTTCTTTCTTTTTTTTTTTTAGTGAGGCAATTGGGGTTAAGTGACTTGCCCAGGGTCACACAGCTAGTAAGTGTTAAGTGTCTGAGGCCGGATTTGAACTCCTGACTCCAGGGCCGGTGCTCTATCCACTGTGCCACCTAGCTGCCCCACATCTGTGCCTTTTTGTCAATAGAACAGACAATGTCTCCTAAGATAAATATATTCTGTCACTTATTTAAAAAAAATTCTTGTATACTGCATTCAAATTCATGGTACTTCCCACTCAGAGTTAATTGACAGGTATCTCCAAAGTAAATCTAAACTTTTATTAAAATATCACAAAAGAGTGATTTTTTTACATGTGTGATCCCTGTTAGTTTTAGCCCATGCCATCCACTTTCCTCAATACACCGATAAAAGAGCTAGACAAGTATATTTTCTGGTTTCATGGGAAACTATATATAGATATATACATAGGCATGTATACATATATGTATGTGTGTGTATGTATGTATGTATGCATGTATGTATTTTGAAACCTCTTTAAGTAGTATTAGCTAATTTTATTGTTCCTCCTGGAGCTTTCAACACCTCCTACTATTGTTTGTGAGTTTAATTAAGACAATGTTTACTCCTCCTAAGGTTGCTAATGAAGTTGTTAAATAAGACTGGACCCTTGATGCTTAATTATAAGTGGAGTTTTGTGATGCAGACTCTTACCTATCCAGAATTAGATAAGTTTAATTCATAACCTTTACATCAGAGGCCATCATTTTTAACAAAACAATGTTGTAAAATATGTTTTGGGTTCATACAAAACGAATGTCTATTTCAGTGGAGGAATATTCAATATCAGTGGTAACATTAATGAAAAAAAATGGATAACGTTGATGAGATTTATAAAATCCTAGATATTTTGTCTTCATGGCAACTCTAAATAATACAAGAGCAAATGACTTACAATAAAGGTTAATTGCTATTAAAAATAGCAAAGGAAGGATGTGTTGTTGTTTTTCACTTAACATTTAGCATCTGATTCAGTCATTTATAAAGATTTCATTTTGACAACTTTAATTATTAATGTTTATATTTGTAATGTAGATAAATAAGAAATGTGAACTGCTATTGATGTAAGGTTAAGTCTGTGCTGATGACAGCATTTTAACACAACAGAATTATTAAATTTGGTAGGAGGGTTGTCAACATGACATGTTGACTTAGTTGAAGCAAAGGATTAAGAAAAGATCTTTCTTACATGAATAATCACTGCAAACAAAAACTGGATTTTCTAAGGTACAGCTGGGAAAATTAATATATTCCAAAGACCAAATACAAAGAGCCAACACTACCAAATAAAGACAAAAATACAGCATGCATTTTACATTTTCAGTATAGTCAACATTGGAAGGAAGGAAAGTGACAATTTCAATGATATCAATATGTTAAAGACAGTATGGGGAAATAAGAACTTAAAAAGAGATCTGATCACCATGATCAATTGAAATTATAGATAACAAGTGAAATTACAGATAAATTATGTTTGCATACTCCATAAAGATTTGTTATCTTTACAAATGTATGGTTCAGATCTAATTCATGTAAGAGGATGTAGCTGCTATTTTGTTTTTATTAATTCCACAACATGTAACTAAAAACAAAAAGTCTTCAGAATTTTAACTATGTGCCTTAAATTTTATGGTGCTACAGAATTAATTTAATCAAATTTTTATTACATGTGAAGACTATAATAAAAATAGCTAACATTTACATAACACCTTAAGGTTTGCCAAGCACTTTATGTATACTCTCTCATGTAAGCCTCACAATCACTGTGGGAGGTAGGTGCTATTATTACCCTTATTTTACAGATGAGAGGACTAAGCTGGAGAAGGGTTAAATGACTTTCTTTCCCAGTCTATCACAGCCAGTAAAGGTCTGTTGCTTTTGTTCAGTCATTTCATTTGTGTTTGACTCTTCCTGATCCCATGTGGGGTTTTCTTGGCAGAGATCCTGGACTGGTTTGCCATTTCCTTCTCCAGCTCATTTGATAGATGAGGAAACTGAGGCAAACAGGGTTAAGTGATTCATCCAGGGTCACACAGCTAGTAAGTTTATGAGGCTAGATTTGAATTCAGGAAAATAAGTCTTCCTAACACAAGACCTGGCATTCTATCCACTGTGCTACCTAGCTGCCCAGTAAGTAAGTATCTGAGGTAAGATTAAAATTCAGATCTTCATGACTTCCAGAGTCTTATCTAATACAGCAAATACTCTGGCCTTTTCTCTCTAGTAGGGGAATTGTGTGTGTGTGTGGGGGGGGGGGGAGTACTGAAGGGGGAGAAATAAGCATTTATAAAGCACCTACTATGTGCCAGGCCATGTGTTAAATGCTTTACAAATATTATCTCATTTGGCCTTAACAATAACTCTGAAAGGTAAGTGCCGTTATTAATCCCATTTTATAGTTAAGGAAAATGAAGCAGAGGCACTTGAAGTGATTTATCCAGAATTGCACAATTAATTAATGGTTAGAGGCTGAATTTTAACTCAGTTCTTTACAACTCCAGGCCCAACACTATCTGCTGTGTTGAGGCCTGGAACAAATCCCACACCCATTCACAAACATGATAAACTAAGTTGAAACATATTCATTTCAGAGTGAAAGAGAATTCCTTGTATTTTAGCCAAAGTTGCTATACTTGAATTTCTGCCTCATTGTCCTCTACCCCACCCAACACCACCCCTCAGGGTGAGGAAAGTGCAGGTGATGCCCTACCTAGCAAAACAGGAACATTTATTTCCATTGTGGCAGGAAATTCCCGGCTGATTTGCGTAATTTGCTTGTGACCAGCACTGAAATACACATAAAGGTTTACCTGCTGCTGCATTAATGCCAGAGGACAACGGTGTCACTTCTGTGTACTCAGTTAAAATCAGTTCAGACTGCATCTGGACATTCCCTCCCTAAAGAAGTCATCTTTGACTCTTCTTTCCTCTTCCCTCTCCCCCCTTCAGTTGTCAGGTCCGGCAGATTTTATCTCCATTATTATCACTTCTATCCATCCCTCTCCCTTTCCTCCCCAGAAAACCTACTATCCAGTTTCTTTGCCTTTGGGCAATAACCCCTCTAATCCATCCATCTCTCACACAGCTGCCAAAGTCATTTGTTTGATGCTCAGGGATGACGCCATCATCCTCTGCTCAGAAACTGTCAGTGGTTTCCCATCATTACAGTTTCTTGGCCTGGCATTTTATAATAACAGATCAGAGCTGACATTTATGTAGCATTTTACAAATTTGCCAAGTGTCTGACACCCATTACCTCCACTTGAGCCTCACAACATCCCAGTGAGGTAGGTGCTACAAGTAATATGTTTATCTCCCTTTTTGTTGAAGGGTAAACTGAGGCTCAGGATGATAGAGAAGGTGTTTGGACAGAAACATTTGCCTGTCTTGGGTTTCAGGTCGGGGGACACTTCTCAAAAGTGCTTCTTTCCCTCCTTGGAAGCTGAAGAAGAAGGTCTTAAAAATGTCATTTCCTAAGGACAATGTGTATGGCTTCTTTTTTGAACTTGGAGAGTATTACTGTTAACTACTGGTAACAGAACGAAGTATTTCCTTTCAAAACCTAAATTCGGGCAGAAATATGCAAGAGGAAGACTAAATCAAATATTAAAAAAAATGAAGGTACAAATGAAAAAGGGGATGAAAAAGGATAAATGTAATGAAAATAGGACAGAAGTGAGTGATCATGTTTAAGGATTAATTAATCCTTCATTCAACATGGCCCCTCTGTTAGAAGAAAATCTTGGGAAAAACCAAGTAGCCACTGAAATGTTTTGTTTCCTAAACAAAGCCAGTCCCTGGCTACTTTCTAGATAAACAAACATAAATAAGGACACAAGAGGCAGATAGGGAGCTGACCCAAGAGTCAGATGAGACCTGGGTCCAAATCCTACTTCTGACACAACCTGGCTGTATGACTCTCGGAGAGTCACTTAACCTCTTAATGCCTTAGGCAATTCTCTAAAAGTACAAGTTGTAGTGCAGGTACTGTGGTCTGCATTGGTAGGAGCTGATAAATCAGGAGTTCTCTAACCTGATGAATTCATCCAGTCTAAACCAAAAAAAAAGGGGGAGGGAAGGAATAAGTATATTTGTTGTTGTTGTTGTTGAGGAGTTTCAGTTGTGTCCTACTTTCTGTGACCTCCATTTGGGATTTTCCTGGCAAAGATACTGGAGTGGTTTGCCATTTCCTTCTCATCTTGACAGATGAAGAAACTGAGGTGAAGAGGGTTAAGTGACTTTACCAGAGTCACACAGCTAGGAAATATATGAGGCCTATTTTGTACTCAGGTCCTCCTGACTCTAAGGCTGGTGCTCTATCCACTGCACCACCTAGTTGCCCAAATACATATAGAGAAAAATAATAATTTCTTAGGAACTTGCATTTGGGAGGAAGGGGGCATGAAAAGGGACACTAAAGGTCTGTGTTTAATTACATGTTGTAGAAAAGAATATTAATTTCGACCTTGCGGGGGGAGGGGGTGTTTTGGGTTTTTTTGGCTATACCATACAATAACCTGAAAACAGTTCAGCACAGTGACTAGAATGAACAGTTCCAACACAGTTCACAGCTTAAAGAATAACACCCTACTTACACTGAATATAGGAATACATGTGAGCTCATTTTCTGGAGCACTTACACAATACAGCCTAAGCTTTGACACACTTGGTTCCCCAAACTCAGATACACTAAGAATCAATACAACATGTAACATCCCACGGGATAAAATCCCCTTCCCTCCTCCAAAAAATCTTATGTTAGAATTCACCCCCATCAGACAAAAGTCTGGTCTCTTTCTCCTCAATATCTAGTGCTGATCTTGACATAGGAGTCTAACCTTTGGACCCAAATAGAGCATAAAAGTCATGGCATCATATGTTAAAACACATGAGAAGAGTTAAATGGACTGTGCCTCCCATGCCCCCTCCCAGCTATAATCATCAAGATCTAAGAGTCCTGGGTAGGGACTGGACTTGTGATTTTCAATGATAAGAGAAACTCCTCAAGGAGGAAACTTCCTCTCCTAAAGTAGTTAGCACTGGGGCAGCTAGATGGCACAGTGGATAAAGCACCGGCCCTGGAGTCAGGAGGACCTGAGTTCAAATCTGGCCTCAGACACTTAACACTTACTAGCTGTGTGACCCTGGGCAAGTCACTTAACCCCAATTGCCTCGCTTAAAAAAAAAAAGTTTCAAGTAGTTAGCACCTTCTTTGCAATGTAAAATCTTGGAGAATTTCCTAGAGCAATAGAAGTTTATAAGATCTGCAGGATCACACTTGAATCCAGGTCCTTGGGGTGCTAAAGACAGATCTCTAACCATTGGACAGCTTCTAGGCTAATTAGTAGGAGAGATAATTCAATTAGTAGCTCTTAGTAATAGGTTTAATTCAAAGGAGCTGAAATGTAAGATAAGGTGAAGGGAATTTCCATTGTGGAAAATTCTCCAGGTAATTGCTTTAGATTTGGTAGAAAAGTCTAAGGAAGCTGCCTGAGAAACAGAGGTCAGGTGACTGACCTGAGGTCTGCTAGTGTGAGGCAAGATGTGAACCCAGATTTTCCAACATCAAACCTAGCATTCTCTTCACTACTGTGCACTGTCTCTACAAATCACTTCAAACTTCTCTTTGGAAAAGGCCATGGTTCAAATTCTAGCTCTAACACGACTACAGTGGGACAAGCCATTTACCCTCCTTTGGACTGGACTCATTTTTTGTCACTCTGGCCTCAGACACTTGCTAGCTCTGTGACCCTGGGCAAGTCACTCAACCCTGTTTGCCTCAGTTTCCTCATCTATTAAATGAGCTGAAGAAGGAAATGGCAAACCACTCTAGTATCTTTGCCAAGACAACCCCACATAGGGTCACGAAGAGTTGGCGCTGATTGAAACCAATGAAAAATCAAAACAAGAGACCGGCTGTGACGCAGGGTATTTGGCACCCACGGAACAAGGAGAATCATGCTCTGTGCATGAGGATGTCACAGATGAAAAGGTAGTCAAGGTAGAGAAGCACTAGGGAGTGGCAAAGCAGCCACAAGGAAGTACCTTGTATGTATGGACGGCCTTTGGCCAGGAGTATTATGAGAAGTGAACAGGCTAGCCACACCTTTTCACTGGATCATAGCTGTTCCTCTCCAATAAGTAGCAGAAAAGTTTCACAGGGAACTTTACAGTCTCCAATCTAGGACAAATGGTACTTTTCTGGCAAACAGGAAAGAATATTGATTTCCTTTACCTCCTATGCCACCTAGGTCATACAGTACACAGGAGAAGAAGGCTCACACACTGGACATATTTTGTCTAAGGGTGCCCAACTATTTTTGTTTCTTGTTTATAGCGTCAGTGGGCTCGAGGCCAGCCCAGTTAGTTGTTCATGGTGTGAGAGAGTCCATGGGGCCTTTAAAAACTAAAACATAACATCTGGTTCTACACAGGCTACCACCTAACAGGAGAGACTTTTACTTCTTCTCTCCCCAGGTTCACCAAGCCTCTGAGGCCTACCAGGCCATGACCTTCTGTAATTTCCCTAGATGACTGAAATCCAGCTCCATTCTCAAAATAACATTTATTTAGGGAACTGAATACTAATCAACTCTGATAATGTCCAGGTAATTTTGGGGAGGGAGAAAGCCCACTAGCAGTAATTTTTATGTCCATAGCTGACTACAAAGGCCAGCACTGAATTGGACATATGGTCTTTAACTAGCCATCGTTGAGGGTTCTTAATAACATAATGAGTTAGGAGAGAGGCGTTCCAGCAATTCTAGGAAGCTGGTCTACAATTTATTAATAAATCTTGATAGAGTAGCCCATTTATGAAAATAAATTGATGTAGGAGGCTAATGAGACACCAAAGCTTTACCATACGTGAACATCTGCTAACTTTTGCTACAGTGTATTGAGTATTACCATCCATTATACAAGAAGTATTACAAAGCAATGATGATTTTTAAAAAAAAATAACTGCTCTGCATGTAGTCAGTGAAGTTGGGACTTACAGAGAATTAAAAGTACACAAATCAACACAGACATATCTTTTAAAATGAAAGTCAGAAGCAGCTAGGTGGCACAGTGGATAAAGCACCGGGCCTGGATTTAGAAGGACTTGAGTTCAAATTCGGCCTCAGACACTTGACACTTACTAGCTGTGTGACCTTGGGCAAGTCACTTAACCCTCATTGCCCCTCAAAAAAAACAATAAAAATCAAATGAAAGTCAGTGATGTGTAAGTGTAAGGAAATATCTGTCTGGCCAAGTTTTCCTCAAGGGAATACTTCACTGTGTCAAGGATCTAGGATTTCATTGGTGCTAATACTCTTCCTTCCCCTTCAGATTTAGCACATCATTTTAAAAAAAATGCTAGAACCAAAAATGGAATCACCCCTCACAATTAGGCACTTACATGACAGATTTGCAGTACCATGCTGGGCCCTACTTGAAGTCTTCTAATTTGGTAGGGCCTACATAGAGTTGGTGCTCCACAGCCCAAGTTTTTGGTAGTAACAAGCATTTGCATGGTGCTTTAAGGTTTGCATAGCACTTTACATATGTTATCTCATTTAAAATTTTCACATCCAGCCTGTGAGTCAGGTGCAGTTATTATCCCCATTTTATAGATGAAACTGAGGGCCTAGAAGTGACTTGCCCAGGGTTGAATAGCTCATAAATGATTAAGGCACTATTAGAACTCAGGTCTTTCTCACTCCAAGGTCCAGAGCTCCACCTACCCTAACACCTAGCTGTCATTGTAAAAAGCAGCTCCAGGCCACAAATTTAAATAGAGGACTTGGAGGGGAAGTTGGGGGGGGGGGGAGGAAGGGAAGGAGAGACTGGAAAGGGAAGAACACTAGGAATAGGCATTCATCTTCAAGATTTTAAGGAAAAGTAAATTTAGAAATATAATTTTGCATGTAATGTGCGTGTGTGTGTATTTCACAACCCTACCTCAATCACTCAACAGATGTGATCAGCTTTTTATTTTATTTTATTTTATTTTATTTTGCGGGGCAATGGGGGTTAAGTGACTTGCCCAGCTAGTAAGTGTCAAGTGTCTGAGGCCAGATTTTAACTCAGGTACTCCTGAATCCAGGTCCGGTGCTTTATCCACTGCGCCACCTAGCCGCCCCTGACCAGCTTTTTATAAATAAGGTTTTCTATAAGTCAAGATCCCCTTTAAAGTACAGACTCTTGTTTACTTGGGTTAGGAAGGGAATGGCATGACTGGCTAAATGAGAAGCTAACCAAATATCTGGGGACTTTAAATAATGGCAGAAATCCTTGCAGTTTTTCAGTTAAGCTCTGGTATTCTAAGTCTAGTAGCAGAAAATTTCTAATTTGAGACATCTCTTGGAAGGAGAAGAAAATTTACATTTGTTAATGATTGTTAAGTTCCTATTAAAAAGAACATAAAAAAAAACACACAAAAAAACCCAGAAGAAACCTAAGAGGTCATCCAGCCAAATATGTTTCTGAACAAAGAACTTCTCTACAATCATACCTTCTCAGCCTTTGTTTAAAGGCCTGATCAGGGAGAATTCATCACCTCCTAAGAGGCTGCTGGGTGGCTCGCTGGATATAATGCTGGATGTGGAGTCTGGACACTGGACTTCAAATTTTACTTCACTGACTAGCTGTGTGTGACTCAGAGCACATCAGTTAGTGTCTCTCTGCCTCAGTTTCCTCATTTGTAAAATAGGGATGCTAAGAGCACCTACCACCCAGAGCTTTTGTGAGGATCAAATTATCTGATACATGGATAGTGCTTTGAAACCATTAAAGTGATATGTAAATATTAACTATTATTTTTAAAAACTGAAGCTATCATATAATACTGTATTTTCCTCACTCAGTGTGATGCTTTGAACATATAACATTCTTCCCATAAATATTTGTTGAATGAATGAATGAAAGACTATAATGTCCATCCCTCAGTATTTTAACCAGGGAAACAAAATAATCACACAAATAAAGCAATTAAAGAACAGTTTAAAAAGTTACTTATGAATCAATGTCAGAGCATCTACTACATGCCAGGCATAAGGTGATGAAAAAACAAAATGGAAACAGTCTCTGCCTTGAAGCAGCTTACAGTCTACCTAAAATAAACTAGAAGGTAGCACCAAAGAAGAATCTCTATATTAAACTCCTGGGGACCTAGAAAGGGAAACTGTATGGATTTCAAATTCATCTGAGAATTTAATAGAGCCCTTACCTCTCAAGAAAATGCAATTTCTTCCTAATATCTGTTTATAAATATTAAATACAGGAAAATTAACAAAAATAAAATAAAATTTCCCCTAAATTTTCAAATTAAAAATGGATTTTGTAGGCTCAAGATCCATGATTGTCTACTTTGAGGGGATGACATCATTATTCAGTTTAAATAAAGGCTAGCATTTCATAGGGTCAAAGATTTAAAGGTGAAAGAGCCTTTAGAGACTAGTTAATATCAGAGCTCTTAACCTGGGATGTATGAGGGTCTATGGTTTGATTCTGAGAGGTCCAGGAACTTGGATGAGGGGGGGAAAAGTTATGTCCTTATTTTCAGTAACTTCTAACAAAAAATTAGCATTTGCTTCAGTTATTTAAAAACATTACTGGTCTAGGGTTTCACTGGTTTCAGCAGACTTCCCCAGTGGTCCTTGACACAAAAAAAAAGGTTAAAGAGAACCCTGATTTAATTCAACTTTCTTCGCTTTATGGGTGGAGTAACTGGGGCCTAGAGAGTAGAAATGATTGGTCCAAGATCACAGTTAAAAAGTAGCTGAGTTAGTAGCTGGACCCCCCAGCCTCTAATTCCAGATCCAGAAGCTCTTTGATGTATTTGCCCTTGTAAAAAAGCAGAGAGCAGGGTCTGCCTTTCAGCCTGATTTCTGAAACATTAACTGAATGGGTTTGTCTTCTAAAATGTTGCTTTATTTTTAACAAATAAAGCAAAATCGGGAGGAAGACCCCAAAGCAATGTGCATATGAATAATGAAGGCTTTTATTTTTCTACGTTGTCATCATAAATTTGTTAACTTTTATGTACCGCTATCATTTAAAATCAAAATTTTAAGATAAATTCAAAGGAACATTTTGTTAAAACTAAACTTTCCTAAACAAAGGCTATAATATTGAGGTATTCCTTTCTAATCTATTTTAAAATTCCGTCAGCTTCATTTGCTACACCAAGAAACACTTTATGAGCAATGAAGTACTTGTTTAGTCTACTGGCTTCATTAGTTCTATAGTTAAATCTGATCTGTTAAAGTAGTTAGAAGATTAATTCTCCCTCAGGAGAGGACATTATCACTCCTTTCTGAACTTGAATGAGCTAAGAGCCTCTTTCTGTGACCATCTGGGCAAGTAGTACAGGTGTTGTCCTATCCCTGTGACCTTGGTGAATCACTCACTCAGCAGCTCCAGGCATTAGTTTCCTCATCTGTAAAATGGGGAGTTAGTGTAAATTAATCTCTGAGGTCTCTTCTAACAATAAAATCATAGGTTATTAGTCTTTTCTTCCTTCTCCCCTGGCTGCCCCAATAACACTTGTTCCCATTTTAGCTGGCCTCCCAACTGCTTAGGAATCCCTTTCATTTGCACTGAAAATCAACATGGGAGAAGAAGCAGATAGAAAAGGCAATTGTCTAGAGGCTAGAAAATGCTGCCTTAGAACAATAAATGGCCTTGGCTTAATTCTATCCCAAACAATTCCTAGGGGGAAAAACAATTTGGCCAGCATGAAAAAAATGAGGGCAAAACACTTTCTCCATTCAGGGAACCAAATTACAGATTTACAGCCCACTGTATCTCTGCTCATATGGTCGGGGGGAGGATTGGGCTCAAGAAGCATCTTAAGAACCAATTAAGGAATATGGGGACATTTCAAATTCACATATACTATAAATGAGAAGTAATAATGTAACAGAAAGACACCATTGGGCTGGGTCACTGGCTACATAATTCTGGTCAAGTCATTTAACCTTTATAAAAATCAGTTTCTTTATAAAATGGGAAGGAAGCAGGCCTATATAGTCTATGAAATATCTTTTACTCCAAAATATTACGATTCCAAAGAAGTTGAAGATCCCAAAATACTAGAAATGTTAAGTTTCACACCCGTTCTGATACAGTTATGCACAGTCAAGTTATAGAATTGGGTGGTGGGGGTGGGGGAGAAAGCATATTTGGCTTTTGAGTGTCAACAAGTTCCTTAAGGACAGGGAGTCTTTCTCTTTCCTTCTTTCCTTCCTTCTTCCTTCCCTCCCTCCCTCCTTCCTTCCTTCCCTTTCTCCCCTTTAACTTTCCTTCAGGTTTGTATTCAAAGTGTCTAGCATTATGTCTTACACATATTACATGCTTAATAAATAGTCCCTAAATTGTAATAAAGTGAATTAAACGTTCACCTTTAAAACTAAACATTTGTCAAAAGAATGTATTTAGATGAGCATTGGGAAGCTCTTGCATCCTTTTCTTCATTTTCTGTAAGAAAGGGGATATGGTAAGCCAATAAGCAATCTTGTACCCTGATTTTTGCTGTTCATTTCCTTTAATAAAAAATTAGACTCTCACAAAATAATATTTTGTAATGACACAAATGCCAGTTGTTATAATGGGCATGGGAGTAAAGGAGGAAAAAACAACATGGAAAAGACCAGGAAAACCGTCCAGAGGGACATTAAAATAAATACTACATTCATGCATTAAGTACTTATAATTCACTGCTGCTTCAGCTACTGGCTTTCAACATGAAAAAAGCAGTCCTTGAAGAAGGAAACAATAATCTGCCTTAGCATGGAAACAACAAAAGGTCATCCACATACATCTTGCCTCAATTAAATTGTCAGATGTCTCTTTCTCATTTGCTTTCCTTGATGTTTTCTTTGTCAGCCCCTCATTTGGCCGAGATGAGATTGGCTAAAACAACAATAACAAAAAAAAAAATCTAAAATTCTGGAGCTGAAGGTTGTGGAATGTGGGAGTTGTAGGAGAAAGGCTTTTAAGTAATTTTCCAATCAACCATACTAATTTTCTTAGTTGTTTTAAATCCCCAAACCGAGTAGTAGGGACTTAAAAATCTCTGTTTTCCAGGTTGTTAGAACAATCTGCTCTTCTCTTCTCCCCTCTAAGGAGCTCCAAAATGATTTTTCAATTAAATATTTTTTCAATTAACAAGCATTTATTTTCATTCCCTTCTACCTTCTCCTCATCAGAAAAAAATGGAAAAAAAACACCATTGTAACAAATATGCATAGTCAAGCAAAATAAATTTTCATATGGCCAAAAATATATGTACATAATTTGTCCATCACCATCTCTCTAATAGGAGGTGGGTAGAATGCTCTGTCATCAGTCTGCTGGAATTGCGGTTGATCATTGTATTGATCAGAAATCTTAAATCTTAAAATTGTTCATTTATACAATGCTATTATTATAGTACAAATTGTTATCCTGGTTCTGCTCACTTCCTTCTATATCAGTTCATATAAGTCTTCTGGGTTTCTCTGAAGTCCATCTCCTTTCCTTGTTTCTTCCAACAATAGTATTCCATTGGATTTGTAATTTATTCAAACATTCCCCAATTGATTGACATCCCCCTTAGTTTGCAGTTTTTTGCTTCAACAAAAAATATTTTGTTTATGTAGTATTTTTTCCTCTTTAATTTTTTCTGAGGTACAGGCATAGTATCAGTATTACTGGGACAAAGGTAATGCACAGTTTAGTAACTTTCTGAGAACAGTTCCAAATTGCTTTCTAGAAAGATTGAACCAATTCACAGTTCTACCAACAGTGCTCAAAGTGCCTATTTTCCTACCGTCCATCCAACATCTGCTAATTTCCTTTTCTTATTATCAATTTTTGTCAATTTGATAGGTGTGAGGTGGAACCTTAGAGGTGCTTTAATTTGTATTTTTGTATTAATGATTTGGAGTATTTTCTCCTTGCGGCTATTATGGGCAGGTAGGTGGCACAGTGGATAGAGTGTTGGGCCTGGAGTCAAGAAGACTCATCTTCCTGTTTGTCTGAATTTCCTCATAGAAAGAAATGACAAACCACTCCACTACCTTTGCCAAGAAAATCCCAAATAGGGTCAGGAGGAGTCGGACATGACTGAAATGACTCAACAATAACAGCTTGGATTTCTTCCTTTAAGAAATGTTTGTTTATTTTTTGACCATTTATCAACTGGAGAATGGAACTTATTCCTTATGCATCTTGGAAAAGAGATCTTTATCGAGAAACTTCTAATCACAGCTGAATTAGATTGGCACAAATGTTATTTTTAATTTTATGTAACAGAAATTGTTCAGTTTATCTTTTGTGATCCTCTCTATCTATTCCTTATTTGGTCATGAATTCTTCCCCTTTACATATGCTTGAAAGGTAATTTCTTCCTTGCTCCTCTAATTCATTCATTCATTCATTCATTTATTTTTTGGTGAGGCAATTGGGGTTAAGTGACTTGCCCAAGGTCACACAGCTAGTAAGTGTTAAGTGTCTGAGGCTGGCTTTGAACTCAGGTCCTCCTGACTCCAGGGCCAAGTGCTCTATCCACTGTGCCACCTAGCTGCCCCTCCTCTAATTTATTCATGACGTGACCTTTAATAGAGAGAGAACATGTATCTATTTGGGGCTTATTTAGTATATGGTATGAAGTATTGGTTTAAAACCTAATTCCTGCCAAACTTGTGTCCAGTCTTCCCAGCAGTTTTGTCAGTGAGTCCTGAGTGCAATAGCTGTGATCTTTGGACTTATCAAACACCACACTACACAAGGTTTATTCTGTATGATGTGCAACTGATCTGTTTGAATAATTGCTCTCTCTTTTTTAACCAGTAACAAATCATTATGAGGATTATTGCCTCATAAATAAAATTTGAGACCTGGTACTCCTAGTTCCTTTCCTTCTCACTTGTTAAAAATATTTATTTCTCCTGAAATTCTAGATCTCCAAATTTTGAATAAACTGTCCCAGTTGTCTTAGGGGGAAGACAGACAAGCTAGGAAGAGGAAAAAAGTTCTCCTCAGCAGGAGGTCTGAGCATGAACAGAGATGCACCATTTGGATGCTGGTGAAGAAAGGAGGCAGGCAGCATAAACTCCTCATAACTGAAGGCAAAGACCTGTTTTGGAGGTATAAGATGAAATAACTTTCAAATCTTCCAAATAAGCGTAATATAGTAGGAAGCTGTTGGAATCTTCAGGGACTGTGTATAAGACTGTGTGTGCATGTGCATGTATGTGTGCATGTGTGTGCACTAAAAAAACCCACAACTCTTCCAGGCACTGGTTCAAGATGAGCTGGTCTCCTGGGAAAGGGTATAATTATCATCTGATAGAGGAAAGCTCAACTGAGGACAGCAGTGAAGCTGAGTTTTAGTAAGGAGAGGTTCTGGAGAATAAAGATATCAAGAGGATCTCCACAAGCAAGGAACAAAGGAGAGTTGGGGTGCAGGAGGGTGCAGTGGTTAGAGGAACCAATGATGAAAAGTGACTGGATGTGCCTGTTTCAAGTCGGGGAAAGCTGCAGTGGGATGGGGGAAAAGAGAAAGAATGAAGCATAGTTGGAGGAGACACGGAGGGGTGTTCTGAAAAGGGGGAACCAACATGAACCATTTAGTACTGTAAGTGAGAAAGACTTTACATGACCCTGGGGGAGGGGAATTGGGAATGTACATATAATTACTTTCTGTGTGTCCTGCTCTAAGTTTGAGCTCTGTATAGTCTTGTGAACCTGTGCTCATATAAGGGGAGCTAGTGGATACCCTTGTTGGGGGGAAGAGGGAAGAGGGAGAATCAGGTATCACCAGTTCCAGATTATCTGGGACTGGGCAATGGGCCAGGGAAGTGAGAAGAACACCTGGTGTCTTCATGTCACTAGGAAGCTTCTGTCGCAGGGGTTACAAATTTCTATTTGCTCTTAAACAAATGAGTAACAACAGTTTAGTCACAAACAAAAAAGGACCTGTTCCACTTGCCTTCTTTCATGACTAATTTGTCCCTCTACGCACTTACATCCTCCCTACTCTTACTAGTCTCATTCACCTCTACTGGCCCTCCTCAATGGTTTTTTTAAATCTTTCCTTGGTTTCTCATGCCTTGGATAAGAATTTTTTCTCATTCAATGAGGAATTTATTGAATATCTACAGCAAAGTAGTAGGTACCCTTGGAAATGCAGAAGAATTTTAGGTTATGCTCTTTTTTCTTCAAGAAATTTGCTCTCTGGTTTAGGAAGGGAAACCTAAAGCAGAGAACCTGATTACTAAAAGGTACAGTAGGCATGACATTTGTTTTTGAAATTCAAAGAAAAATATCCAAAGAAAAAGGGCTAAATTGTATAGTCAGATGTAACAATTGTAGGAATTCAGAGAATAGGGAAATAAACAAGGGCTTTAGCAATCAGGAGAAGGCTTCATGGAAGAGACAAGACTTGAGGTTGCCAAGTTTTGAATAAGATGCAAGATATGAATAGACAAGAAAAGAGAGAAGAGGACATTTGAGAGAAAGGGGGAAACGTTTATTTCCATAGTTCTCCCCCACTCAGGATCCCTTGACCCTAGAAAAAGCTAAGGGAAGAGAGGGAAGTTATACTTGTCCATTTTCTTATGAAAGGATCACACACACACAGAGTTTTATATGTTGGCCAGAACTGACATCATCATTTAGATGTTTTTATACAATCTGCTCAATTATCCAGAAAGCATATTATTCCACATGTAAACTACTCATGATGACCTAAGGCTTCCTCTTTGCTTCCACCCATCCCAGCTAGTCTAGGCAGGTACAGAAAGGAAATACATATATAAACTTCAATATATTTACAAGATTTAAAATAACTCCACATGAATGATCAGAATTTCTATGTGATATCAATAAAACCCAGTAGGAAAAGAAAGAGGGAAAATTCCATTTACAATAACTTCAGTTATAAAATAATTGGGAGTCTATCTACCAAGATACAGACAAGGGCTATACAAACACAACTACAAGCCACTATTTATAGAAATAGACTGACCTAAATAATTGGAAAATTATTCATTGCTCAAGGGTAGGAGGAGTCAACATTATAAAAATGACAATATAATCTAGATCAACTTAGTTATTCAATGCCATGTCAATCAAGCTAACAATCACTTTACTAAACTGGGAGGGGGGAAACAACCAACAAAAAACCCCCCAAATTCATAAGAAGGCAGAAAAGGTCAAGCATCTCAAGGGAAATAATGAAAAGAAGTGAGAATAAAGGAGGCCTAGCAGTGCCAGATAACAAAGCTGTAATTCTCAAAACAAGTTGATACTGGATAAAAAAACAGGGCACTCCATCAGTGGAACTGATTAGGTGCACACAATACAGAAGCAAATGTATCTAGTATGCTAGCATTCAGTAAGCACAGATCCCATCGACCGCAGGAAGGACTCGCTATTTGACAAAACCAGCTAGGAAAACTGGGACAGTAGTTTGACAGAGATTAGATTTAGATCAACACCTCACACTTTATTCCAAGATAAGCTGCAAATTGATAAATAATCTAAATATGAAAGGTAACATCACAAAAAAGGAGAAAAATATGGAAAAAGTTGTTTATCAGATCTATGGATAGAAGAAACATTTATGCCCAAATAAAGCTTAGAGAATATTATGGATAATAATAATAATTATTATTATTATTGATGATATTACATTTTATAGGATATGTTTATCAGGGTATGTCTCATGTTGAATTTCAAAGTTGAACATTAGTTATTTCTGGGTTATTCTTTTTTCTTATTATTTCTGCCTTTCAATTGGTAGATAAGTCAGTTAACTCTATACAGAGCTGAAGAGGATTTTCCAAATCTAGTTTATAAGGTCAGATTTCTTGATGTACACTAAACTGGGAGAAAGCACTAATGCCATGGTTTTACGGTACATAATTAGATTTTATATTTTTTAGATTTCATCTGACTATATGAACTAGCCATGACATTGTTAAGGTGTCTTTTTAGTCCTATTTGACTCTTCATGACTCCATTTGCGGTTTTCTTGGCCAAGATACTGGAATGTTTTGCTATTTTCTTCTCTGGCTCATTTTACAGATGAGGAAATTGAGGCACATAGAGTTAAATGAGTTTCTCAGGATTACACAGTCTGAGGCTGGATTTGAACTCAGGCCTTCCTGACTGTAGCCACCTAGCTTTCCCCAGTCATGTCATAAGAAGGTCCTATTGCATTTATAACCTAGGCTTAAAGGATATTAGAAAGGCAAATCACTAAGTTTTCTTTTCTCTAACACTCCCACATAAGAACCTTTTTAAATGCCAACTACAAGTGAGATATATAAAAATAAAACTACAATTAAAATATACAAATTCCCTCTGTCTTTATATCCTTTATTTTTCTCTGTAAAATCACAGATCTGTCTCACGTACACAATTTCCTGATCCTAAATATGTGTGCCCCATTTTCATCAGGTCACTTTAGGGCATCTCCCTTAAGTTTCCCCACTTTAGTCCAGCTGATTGCCCTCACTGTTTCTCCTTAAGTTCCCCATATGTAACGCCTTTATCACTCAACTCTTCAGCATCTCTATGACCGACATAATGACCTGCCCATCACAGGCCCAGCCTCCAAGTTTTGAAGTGGTGAGCTCATCCATAGCTGGACTGGGCTTGGCACTCATGTGTGTCTATCTCATACTCAAGGCAAACAAAACTCCCCCAGCATATTCCCTATCACAGGCCTATGATAACTCTCATTCTGCATTCACTACTTGGTGACTCAGAGGCATAATTTAACCTTACCCCTAAATCCCTGAACTTTAAAGCAACCTCAACCTTCACAAAAAGTCATATTTTAAAAACAAACAAACCCAACACCCTTCTAACAAGAAAGTCACAGGTTAGAGTGTGAGAAGCTTCAAACTCTGATGTGGAGACTCTAAACAGGAAAGAATCCTGAACATCTCACCCATGGCAAAGAAAATCATCCACGCGCAAGACAAATCAAATGTATTAGAATTCAAATCTTAGACCTATGGAAAACAGCTCACTGAGACAATAAAAGAAAATATAGACTTTATCACTTGCTATTAATCCTTATTTTTCAATAAAAATCCCAAATCCTATGTGATAACATGCATATTAAACAAAACAACAGGCCTAACCAAACTTCAAACAAGTCTTTTTTCCCCGTCACTATACATTTGTGCAATTGCAGGACTCACAAAACATAGAATAAGTTTTTCCTTTAAAACAGAATTCTTATCTCTAAATCCCAGAGTCTTCAACTGCAGGTTGTACTGACCTTATGTATTTAGCAGTAAGGCATCAATGCCACTAAACACAGGAAATTATGTCTAGCAAAAGATATAAAACATTTTGTACCTTTTGAGGTTTTTTTTTTTTTGGCTGTTGGGTGGGGGATGCGAGGAAACAGAAAACGATGCTGGAGGTTTGAAGGAATATAAAATGTGTGGTGGCAAAAATAATGCATCTAGTATCAGAAGATCTGGGTAAAAGACCCAGCTTGAACACCTGCTAGATATGTTTCAGTTTCTTTGTCTATAAAATGGAAGGGAGGGGGAAGGGTTAAACTAGAGGGCACATAAATTCCCTTCTAGCCTAAAGAGCCCGTGAGTATGTGACTCTAGGTGTTTCTCTCTTTATAAATGCATCCTACAAGAACTTAGTCATCTATTTTTGCATCTCTGATGTACAGCATCCTATGGTATAGTAAGAGAAGAAAACAAGTTTGGGTCTAGGGAGTGGTGTGAGCAGTGAGTCATACCTCGTTTCTATAGATTGGTGACTATGGAACTCAGTGCCAAACACGCTCATAAAACAAAGTTAATCCCCGATTCCCCTCCACCAACACAACCACCAACTGTTTTTTTTCCTACTATAACTCAGATCTTGTTGTTCTTGTTTCTAACTTTATTAAAAGTCTCCATGGGGGGGCGGGGAACCCACTCCTTAATAATGGTTTTTTCTAGGCTTAGGAAGGAGAGAATTGGTACTAGGGACCCCAGAGATTTTCACAGGAGTTTACAATCAGGAAATCTGGGGAGGGAGACATTTCCCTGAGATTTTAAATAGCTCCATTGTTCAGTTTTAGAGACATTATGTAATTGGGAGAATAGCAAAACCTGTCCACCCAAGGCTTAACAGAAAAAAAAAAGAGCCATGTTATTGATCTGCCACCTACTATTGGTGGGACCTTGGGCAAGTATTTTCACCTCACTGGGCTTCAGTTTCCTCACTGATTTTAAAAAAAAAAGCTGATGTTCAAGGTCTCTTCCCAGGGGGAACCATATGGTATGATCTTCTTTACTAGAGATGAGAGAATGTGACAGTGCTCAGATCAGACCAGTTCCACCCCCTTCAATGAGGCAAGATCATTCTCTGAAGCAAAAGCCTCGAGAAGGAAACACTTTCACCAGTGTGCAGTTTTTATCATTGAGAAAAATGGAGCTTGAGCGATGTGTAAATAATCTCTGAAGGCTGTGAGGCTGCTTGTCTTATTTATATCAGTATTCCTAACACAGGACTCTGCACAAAACGAACACCTGACAAATGTGTGATGAAAGAATGGATTCTAAGAAATTGGAGGCAGGGAGGGGGTGCAGTGGGAGAGGAAGAAGGTCCCAGAAGAGGTTTTGGAGTTATTTGAGAGCTAGGATTTATTACTGCTACGGAAGTTGTTCATTTGTGACATTTGTTACCTGCTTTTTCTATTGTTTCCACCACCAACAGGCAATCATAATTCATATTTATGGTGAAGTTTTAAAACATGCTGGAAGATATTTCACCTTATTTGCAGCATTTCCTCTTTGTCTTCACAGCCCTAATGGTCATCTCTTATCTGAACTATTGTAAACTCACTTCATAGAATCAGTGAGCTGAAATGAATTTCATGAAATCATCTACTATACCATGAAATCCCTGGAATGAATCACATTAAACTACCTAAATAAAATGACTGCTTATCCTGGATTTTTACAAAGACCCATGGATGGAAAATAGAGCATTTTTCGTGTTTCAAATACTGCAATTGATCTGTGATCTCGCTGATTTGGATCTTTGCCTCCAATGATCAAGATCATAACCTAGCTCATGCCACATGGTGACCATGTTCTCTCATAAGTTAATTCCAACATGGCAGAGACCTTCCTCACTTTCTCTTGAGGTTGTGAGAATACTAGTGAGATCCTTAAAGGCAAAAATGTTTGTCTTTGTCTTCCTAGAACCCAGCACAGAACCTGTCACATAGTAGGTGCTTAATAAAGTCTTAGTGATTATTTTACTCCTTTGTTGTTGTCCAGTCATATCCAGCTCCTCCTGACCCCATTTGGAGTCTTCTTGGCAAAGATATAGAGTGGTTTTCCATTTCCTTTGCCAGTTCATTTTATAGGTGAGGAAACTGAGGCAGACAGGGTTAAGTGACTTGCCCCGGGTCATACAACTAGTAAGTATCTGAGGCTGGATTTGAGTTCAGGACGATGAGTCTTCCTGACTCCAGGCCTGACACTATTCACTCAACTGACCCATTTTTATTTGAATTCAAAAGGTAGGGAGGGGCCAATCACAGAATGGGTGTCAGTTTAAGTGGTTTGTGACATCCTAATACACCCTAGAAATAGCAGAAAAAAAGATCAAGGGGCTAGAAGTTGGGAAGGAACAGGCAAAACACACTTGCTGATCTGGAAGTTTTAATATTCACAACACGGTGAGGACCCTGGCAAATGAAAGTATCTGGTTTTTATTTTGGGGGTTCCAATGTACAAGTTCTGTGATGTCTCTTTTAGTGTTGAATCAACTGATTACTTGAATAATCAGTTCATTATCTCTAACCAAAATCTCACAATGTGCTCATTTCCATATGGGTGTTGTTCTGTGGTAAAGGCCAAGTGGAAGCATACTTCTCCATAAATCCTTTATAAAGCTTAAGAGAATCATAGCAATGCTTCAATCATCAAGAATAGTTAGGGAATCAATAGTATATGATATGCTTAAGTCTAAACTTGGCTTTTATTAGCAAAGTGGATGATGCAAGGAATAAATTAATAAATCATATTTATGTTTATCTTTTCATTCTAATTGGAAAAAAATAACCTGCTTATTTAAGAAAAGTATTCAGTTTTGATCATTATCATATAGCTCTTGAAAATATTTTCTGAATGTGGGTCCCAGTATGACAATACATGGGAAATGCAAACATATTTGTCAGATACACAAAAATTTTCATTTGTTGAGAGCTCTAATTAAGTTCAAGTCACTGATTATGTCAAGTAATCACCTTGGAAATAGATGTGTAAGTAAATGCAAAATTTGAGAAGTTTATAAATTTTCTTGCCAATGATGGAAATTAGCTATTTGATAATTAAGAGCAAGGGCACAATGCTAGGGTAATATGTGCCTTTGTTTTGTGTTTGCTTTTTCTAAGTGACTCAAGGACAGGCCATTATGGAAATTACCATGTCAATGAATACAATACCAACCCCCAACATTAATCCCTAAATATTTGTTGATGATAAAATAGCCACCCAGAAGAATGAATCTGAATTCTACTGCAGTCTTTGAAGGATGTGCAGGGAATCAAAACTAGTGATGAGATTTCACATCACCTTTGAAATATCAATGAAGTTTTGTCATCAAACTTTTAAAAAAGGAGTTAGATGACCTGATTAATCTTGTTTTGCTTTTTTAAAATGGTAGTAATATTCCCCAGGATTTTATAAGAATCATGGAGAGAAGACAGTTGTTCAGAAGAATGTTATTTATAAACATTTATTAGGATCCCCAAAGATCTTAATTGTATAACTTCATTATTAGTCATTGATGGACCGGGGCGGGGGGGGGGGGTGGGGGGGGGTGAAGAATGTAGTTGAAGTATCTGACTCTTTGATATTGTCCTAAAAATTACATGGAGATTTAACAGGCAAGGATAAAAACTCTGATCACACAGAAAAGCTCCCATATGGGAGGGATGTTCAAAGCAGTTAATGATAAAGAGGACGCCATTCAGAAAGCTCATTTCTTCCATTTTGGTACCATTAATGTGGTTTACCAAGTCCCAAAGAGCATTGATATTGACTAAATACTTTGTTCAAGTCTGTGAACTTTCTGTTCTGCATATATTCCATTTAGCAGCCATTCTCTCTCGCTATCAGTCTGCTTTCCATCTAGCAAAACTCAATGGGAGATAGCATGGTCCATCAGAAAGAACACTTGCTCTAGTTTAGAATCAGAGGACCTTGTCTAAAATCCCACCTCTGATACTCAGTAGTGCTAAACAAGTCACTTTGCTTCAGAGGGTCCCTATTTCCTCTAAAATGAGGGTACTAGGGAAATGGCCTCTGAGGGCTCCTCTCTGGAGGTATGGGGGCAGGGGAGGTGAGGAAGAGGAAAGAGGAGAGAAGTATTTATATAGTGTCAACTGTTTGCAAGGCTCTGTGATAAAGTGCTTTTACAAATATTATTTCTTTTGATAATGATAATATGAATCTACGATCATATGTATTAGGGCAGTCTGAGGAAATTTATCTTCCTTAATAAGATCTCTGGGGCTAAGCACTGATGAATGTTATTCCCTTTATGAATCCATATGCTAAGTCATCCTCCATTCTCTGCAGGGATCGGCGATTATTGGTATGGAACGCGGCATATATTCTCTGACTCAGTTGATGTTTGGTGTGTATTGCTTAGTTTTGCTGAATTCCTCCCCTTCCCTCTTGCCCCCCCACCTTTTATTATTTGTTTCAAGGGATGGCTTACTAGGTTGGACGGAGGAATAGAGTCAGAAATTAAGGTGATGTAAAAACAAACTAAATCAGTAAACATCTCTTTATACTAAAAAGAATGGATTTACTAAGAAGTGTGTAGAACAATTCACGAAAGGGGAATCATTATTACATAAAAAGAGAGATAATGTAAACTAAAAAGCTCTACCCACACTACCCAATTGTACCTGTATCATCTGACATGGACGTATTCCATTTAACCTGATATAATCTAGCTCTTAAATAGATAATACGAGTAATGACAGGGGGAAATTCTATTTTTAATGTGGTAATAAATCTGCACCTCCTAAGGTATTTTCTAATAGAGCTATAAAAATGTACAGTTCTGCATTAAGACCTACACACATGAATCAAGCTAAACACAGAATAGAATTTTATCCTATTCCATATTCCCCACCGAAGATCATTAACAACCCTTCCTCTCCAGATAATAATGATATTATTTTCTTAAATATCAATTATATGTATTTTTGGTTTTGACTAATATGACTAAAGGCCTGAAATCAGGAAGACCTGAATTCAGTTTTGTTCTCAGATATTTCCTAGTTGTGTGACTCTGAGCAAGACACTTAAACAATGTTTGCCTCAGTTTCCTCAACTGTAAAATGAGTATAGCAGCAGCACCTATCTCCCAGGGTTTCTGTGAGGATTAGACAAGATAATATAGTAGCGGGCAGCTAGGTGGCGCAGTGGATAGAGCACCGGCCCTGGATTCAGGAGGACCTGAGTTCAAATCCGGCCTCAGACACTTGACACTTACTAGCTGTGTGACCCTGGGCAAGTCACTTAACCCCAATTGCTCTACAAAAAACAAAAACAAAAACAAGATAATATAGTAGCTGCTTAAGAAATGTTTGTTTAAAATAAGGGAGGGGAGTTTCCTGATAAAAACTTCTTTCTCCCAAAGCATATTCCATACATTTTCTACAACTCAGAGAGTAGCTCACAGCATTGGGAGGTTAATTGACTTGTTCCAGTTCACAGAGCTAGGATTTCTAAAAGAAAGGACTTGAACCTAGGTCTTTCTTGGTATTTATCTATTAGAATCTCTGGTAATGGGAGATAGCACTAATATCGTGCTCGTCTTTTATGAAATAGTCAGGACCCACATTCTTTAGAGTATGTCTGAATCTTCATAATAACTGGGCAATACAACGACTAGATTAATAAAAGCCAATTGTATCGATACCTCAATTTAAGAGAGAGTAGGAAGGCTTTAAGTTCTATATTAAAAACTTTTTCTCTATCATTTTTTCACATAAGAACTTTAAAAAATTTCAACTTTGGGGGCAGCTAGATGGCACAGTGGATAGAGCACCGGCCCTGGAGTCAGGAGGACCTGAGTTCAAGTCTGGCCTCAGACACTTAACACTTATTAGCTGTGTGACCCTGGGCAAGTCACTCAACCCCAATTGCCTCACCAAAAAAAAAAAAAATTCAACTTTGCAGTGAGATACATTAAAATAAAATGGAAGTCAAAACATACAAAAACATGGCTCTATATTCTCCATATCATATTATGGGAAATCAAAGGTCTGGACAAAAAATAATCATAATTTTAACAATGATTTTGTGCGTGTGTATGTGTTTGTGTGTGTGAAAGTGAGTGTGTGAACCTGTGGGTGCCTGCGGGCCTGCAGAGAACTCCCCTTGTAGAGAACTCCTTCCACAGATGTAGATCCACCACTCCTCCGCAATTTAGATGAATCTTAAGGGTTGCCTAAAGTTAGATAATATAAGGACTTAAACCCAGATTTTCCTACCTCTAAAGGTCTTTGTCTTTCTATCCACTGCACCACTACACCTGATAATGTAGTGAAGGGGGGAAAAGGGACTAGTTCTGGTTTACTCTCATTAACAATCCTGAAGCTCACAATTAGAGAACTAATGATGAGGCATTGCTATAATCTTCAGCCATTCATAAACGTATATCATGCCTCCCATGTTTTAATAAGCACCTTTCTGTCTTCGGCAACTATAGCAACACATGGAGCAGGAAACACCCACAAATACGTAGAGCTTGAGCACAAGGCAACCCTCTAGAGCTTGGCCAAACGTAGTCAATGAAAAGAACTACTACCCATGAACAATTAATATTTCTACAATTATTTAAATCTGATTTTATTTGTAAAAAAGGTTTTTCATTTATATAGTTTCTGGGTTTGTTTTAGCAGGTGCACTCCCAGAAATTTTATACTGTCTGGAGTTATTTTAAATGGGGCCTTTCATAAACCTTTTAACTATAAACAGATATCTACTTTCTCTGCTAAATAGTCTAATAATGTTATCTCTTGCCATGTGGCAGTAATTCTGGACTCTGAAAGGTTGTGTCCCAGGGATAATTCAAGCCCTGGCTATTAGGAGCTGGGTGGACTTCAGAAATGGGCTCACTGAGGGACCGGAGGACCAAACTAATAATGTCTGGAAAGGCTCATTACCAGTGCATTTGGAAAACACATGATATAATTTGGGGGACATAATAACTCATGAAACATCTACTAAGGTTTTCAGGAGTTGAAATTTCTATATAGGATGAAATAAAACCTCTCCTTTGCATTTACAGCTTTTCACAATCTTATTTCATGTTACTCCTTACACACTGTGAATTTCAGCTAAGGTGGCCTTCTAACTCCACATTCCATTACCTTCCTCCATGACTTTTTTTTGGTAAGGCAATTGGGGTTAAGTGACTTGTCCAGGGTCACACAGCTAGTGTCAAGTGTCTGAGGTCAGATTTGAACTCAGGTCTTCCTGAATCCAGGGCCAGTGCTTTATCCACTGTGCCACCTAGCTGCCCCCTTCCATGACTTTTTACAAGCTTTCCCTCATGTCTAGAATGCCTTGACTTCTCCTTCTTAGAATCAGTTGCTGATTTCAAGGATTAATTTAGGTACCAATTTTAATTCCTATGAGAATATCTCATTTCTCTCAATTGATTTTGTTTTCTCCTTTTAATATTATCTTAAGCTTATCTCTGTTTATAAAGCATATCTTTCCAGTAGAATATAAATCTTGTAGATAATCACTATTATTTTTGTCCGTCTCCAAGAAAGATCTTACAAACAGCAGGTGCTTAAGAAATGCTTGATGAATCAATGAAATCAAGGATCTCTTAAAGCATCCAAATAAGGAGTTACTTGAATATAAAGTCACAGTATTCCAAACTAAGGTTATTTTCAAATCTAAAAGCATATGAGTGAAAAAGTTTGAATTCAACTAAAAAAAATTAATGAATGTTTATAGTGTACCTACTGTGGGCGAGACATTACAACCTCAGCCGATGGGAAACAAAAACCAATATTGCTCTCAAATAGCTGCTGCTCTCAACAAGTAGTGATGAGACATTTTTTATAATGGTGGGTCATACATCAAAACTCCAATGTTTTAATAAGTAGCTTTATGACTTCAGGAATTTTACAGCTTTTATACAACTGACAAGTTGAAAATTCCAAACAGAAAAACAGCAGGCTACTGGCCTCAATTGATGAAATTACCAATAAAACCCAGCTTTCCACAGGGAACCTCAAGTGATAGGGAACTAAATTCTGTCTACTACAATGACGTCCAACAAAACATCTGTCTTTTAAGTGACCTGCCTAACATAAGGTTTTTACAGAACCTATTCTTTTGAGTCCTACCAAAGCACTCACTGATGATTTCTGTTTTTCATAATTCTCATGTACATACTTATAATTTTTCTAGATAGTTACATTTGGGTAGGGGCAGGGGGTAGGGGGCCTGAAGCGCCCCCCTATGGAAATTTCTTTCAAAGATGGAAATCAGCAATTTCTGTGCAATTTACGGTGATAAAGAGTTGATTGGGAGTAATGAGAATTTCAGTCTTTCCTAGAATCACAAAGTAGTATGTGTCATATACAAAACTTGAACCCAGGTCTTCCTAACTCCAAGATTCTACCTAATGTTGATACTCTTGAATTTAAATTAGATGCTTCTTTCTTATTTATTTTAAAACATGTTCATTAGGCTTGGAAGATTTCACCAGTGGATTTATGTTGGATTTGGGTTTATCACCAAATCCTGGAATATATTTAACATTTAGCTGAGATAACCTAGGTGTTTCAAGCTATAATGCTAGCTATTAAACAATTAAGACTGCCACATTGCATATAAGTACAAAGTTCACATTATCTGGGCCAGTGGAATAGAGGGAATCTCGATCAGCAATGTTTGACATCCTCTAAGCCCATCTTATAGGACATTTATTGAGACTATGAGTTCCTTCTAGAGAGAGTCACTGCCATTTTTCTTCCTTGGATATCCCAAATGCCTAGGAGAATACTTTGCATATTAAAGTGCTTAATAAATATGAGGTGAAACAAATACATAGAAATTAGGGGAGGGTTTTAATCCTATAGGATATAAATACCTGAGGGGCAAGGACTACCAATATCCCCAACACTTGGTGAGTACATTGGAAATATTTTTTTAAAATTCTTGTTGATTTATTGGCCCCTGAAAATCTAGGGGCCAGAGAACACTTGGGTCAGGGCTGGTCCTGGCTCTAGGCAGGATGTGGTATTCTTAAAGTGCCTCACCCAACAACATGATTATAAGCATGGTCCTGGGAGAATAATGTTCTCCCTACTTGCCCTCTTGACCCCCCCCCTTCCAAAGGATGCAGAAAAGCCACATGGGTGGAGAAGAAAGTGAAAGATAAATACAGTGCTGAATGGGTACTCATACCAGCAATTCAGGGGTTAGGATGAACAAATATAATTTCTACCACCTTGTAGAAAGCCTGCGTAAGAAGAAAGTCTAAATAATCTTTAGGGAAGAAGCCAAAATTCTCAAGGCACTGAAGTAACATTAGACTTACTTTTCTGCTGAGTTACTCTAAACAAGGAGGTTACAGAAAATAAGATAAGGCAATTTATATTTTAGTCACTAACCAATTGACTTTTGATTCAGTCTTTTGTCTAATATGTAGTCTATCATAAATAGTAAACTGTGGACTCCATTCAGTTACAGAAGAGATAACAAAAATTGCACCTAATAAATGTAATAAAAGTTTCCAGGCAGTTAGTTATTCAAGGACATTGTCTATCTAGGTCAGAACCTGGGAAGTATATGGGATATAAACATAAGATGTTGAATATTTGGAAAACAAGATTTTTAAATGAAACTTATTTT
The DNA here is from genome assembly GCF_019393635.1 of Dromiciops gliroides. NCBI lineage: Eukaryota > Metazoa > Chordata > Mammalia > Microbiotheria > Microbiotheriidae > Dromiciops > Dromiciops gliroides. Next base: position 424,783,057 of record NC_057861.1, on the reverse strand, counting down.
ACATATCAAAGGCAGTTATTTTGAAAATAAAAAGATGGAAGATAAGGTTTTGAAGGAAAAATGAATGTGGAAAGACTTTTTTCACACAAGAATGCTTAAGTCCAATGGCTTCACCAGCATTTCTGCTGAATCTTGATCTTTGGAGATGATAAAGCCAAACCAACAACAATTTTCATGCTAAAGGACTGTTATAGTATGTCCTAGGTATAGCATGTCCTAGGGTCCTACAGCTCCTTTGGAATTAACTCTACCTCCCATTCCTACTGCTTCTAGAAAGACTTGGACCAGGAGTCAGTGAACTAGCATTTATTAAGTAGTGCCTACTATGTGTCATACAATATGCTAAGAATTGGGAGAGACAGAGGAAGGAAAGGAGAGAGGGAGGAAAGGAAGTTGGGGGGAAGAAAGGAAGGGGAAGGGGGAGGAAAGGAAGGGAAGGGGGATGGAGAGGAGGGAAGGAAGGAAAAGGCAGGGAGGAAAGAAAAAAAAGAAACTCAAAACAAAAACCAAATTCAGTCCCTATTGTCAAAAAGTAAAAGACTTTTGAGAATCCCTTGGACAGCAAGGAAGTCAAATCGGTCAGTACTTAAATTACCTCAGACTATTCACTGGAAGGCTCAATACTGAAGCTTAAATACTTTGGCTGAATAATGAAATGACTGGACTCATTGGAAAAGATTCTGATGTTGAGAAAGATTAAAGGCAAAAGAAAAAAGGGAGAGCAGAGAATGAGATGGAGAGATAGTGTCATTGAAACAATGAACATGAACTTGAACAGACTTTGAAAGATAGTGCAGGGTAGAACAATCTGACCAGAGAGTCATGAAAAGTTGGACATGACTGAATAACCGGAACAACAACAAAGCCCTCAAGGAGAAGCTTCTGGCTCATGTATAAAATCCATTTCAATGTTTCCAGAACCAACATGAGGTCAGTATTCCAATACAACATGGAAAAACTGTGACAATACGACACTACCCAGTATGTCTGTTCAATAACTTTCTAGGAGAGATATGTCTGTCCCCAATTAGAAAAGAATACAAACAAATAATTTCAGTTCCAAGTAAAATAATGGTCTCAGTAGATAATAAGCAGGAGTGTTATTTTAATGGCAAACAGTTGCTATTTTGTGGTCAAAAAGTCCAAGAACAAATTGACTTTCAGTTTAAAAGGAGAACCACTCAAAATAAAGAATAATGGTACATCTGGGATAGGGTCCCAGCAAGAAGACTAGCCCAGTTATTGTTGTTTGGTCATTCCAGTCATGTCTGACTCTTTTTTTTTTTTAGTGAGGCAATTGGGGTTAAGTGACTTGCCCAGGGTCACACAGCTAGTAAGTGTTAAGTGTCTGAGGCCGGATTTGAACTCAGGTCCTCCTGACTCCAGGGCCGGTGCTCTATCCACTGCACCACCTAGCTGCCCCATGTCTGACTCTTTGTGACACCATTCAGGGCTTTCTTAGCAAAGATACTGGAACAGTTTGCCATTTCCTTTTCCAGTTCATTTTACGGATGAGGAAACTGAGGCAAACAGGATAAAGTGACTTGCCCAGGGTCACACAGATAGTGGTTGAAGTTAGATTTTAATTCAGGAAGAGGAGTCTTGCTGACTCCAGGCCACCTAGCTGGTTAGAGGAGTGGAGATCAAATCCTACCCAATACCACCTTCGATGAACTTGGGCTAGATAGATGGCCTCCAAGGTTCCTTCTACCTCTAGCACTATGATCCTGTGGAATCAGGTCTTCAAACACTAATTTAGGTCCCCACACTATTCTTTGCTATTCACTATGTTCCTGAGTGTTTATTCTTTTTCACCATCGGGAGCCTGTGTGCTTACATGGTAAACAACAGATTCATTTAAAAGCATGGCTAAGCTAAGGTTAAATGACACATCATGAATTATAAATTATAATTTAATTCATCATATTCTAGGAAGGCACCGCACTGAAATTGATCTTATAGGTAAGTAAACATCTAAAGGTGTGCTATTAATCCAGCAGTCACCCAGAGACTTTCCCATTTCCAAAGTACTAGTAGACTGACTGTACAATACACTTGGAAGTAAGTGGGATTTCATCAGTGCAGATACCTGAACTGCATTCTCCTTCCCTAGCACAGACGGCAACCTTTCTAAGCCATCTCATTCTGTGTGGCTATAGTCCATATTTTTCTATAAATCTTTCAGGGAGGTTATTCCCAGTGCTCAGATTGACATCTTCCTCGGATTTGTCTGTTATCTTGGGAATATACAGAGTGCACTTTTTAAATATTTATTTTATTTTTCAGTTACCAAAAATCTACTTTCTGACCTCCGCCCTCCTCTACCCTGGAATGAAAAAGAAAGAAGAACAAAACTCTCATAACACAAATGTACAGTTGAACAAAACAAATCCCTCCACTGGCCATGTCCAAATACATCTACATCTCTATTTGCATGTACCCTGGGTCCATCACTTCTGAATCCTCTGGAACTGGCTAGTTACTGCACTGGTCAGAGTTCTCAAAGTCTTTTAAAGTTATCCTAAGCACGGTATATTGTAGTGAATAGAGCCCTGGACTTGGAATAAGGGGGACCTGGATTCAAATTCTATCACAGACTCCTATTAGCTATGTGACACTGGGCAAGTTACTTAACCACACTGTGTCTCAGTTTCCTCATTTGTGAAATGAGAAGTTGGACTCCATATTCTCTAAGGATCCTTCTGTATCTCTGATCCTCTGAGTACTGAGCCAATATCAGATTCTCAAACTGTTGTCTCTATCCTACTCACACCTTTCTTTGCCATAAATGCTCAGTGATGTCTTTTTCTTTTTAACAACATATCCTTGATAGCATGTTATATGACTGGTAACAAACTATATAACTTGCTTATGTCCAGTTGGCAAATAAGCAGTTTTAATTTTTATTTGTGTAAATATATATATATATAAATATATAATATATATGTATATATATATATTACTCATATGTGTTAAAACATATATGTACATGTATTACTCATAAGACAAACAGGAACAATGTAGGAAAATGAGGAAAAGATTGAAAGAAGAGTTCCCAAAAGAAAATTTGGCTGACAATTCTATATTCAACAGACCTACTTCTCTTAAGCTGGTGTCATCTTGGGATTTGTTGTTGTTGTTGTTGTTGTTTTTGGCTAGAATTTATATTAATCTTCCTAGCATAACACTGTTAAATTCTGATTAAATGTCCATTTGCACTGACTGAAAGAACTGGGAAAGTTTAGCCTGGAGAAGACATGACTTGGGAGCCCATGATAGCAGAAGGAAGAATTAAGACTTGCTTTTTTTGGCTCTAGAGGGTAGAGTCAGAATGGGAAAAAGTTATAAGGATCAGATTCAGTTTTAATGGGAAAAAAAACTTCGTAGCCATCAGAGTTGTCCAGAATTGGAATGAGCTGCCCTCAGAGATGGTGGGTTTCTTCTGTGGGAGAAATTATTCCAAAAACAATTATGTCAAATGAATTACTTATATACAAGAAAATAGGCAAGTGTATCATAGTAGCTCGAGACAGATCTGTTCCTTTTACAAATACACACCTAAGCTGTCCACAACTTACAGAAGTAGGCCACAATGACTAAGTGATATTTCCACTGACTCATTTTTCACATGTGCCAGGCAAGGAAAGGATGCCAGTGGCATGGTGTGTCACAAAGAGGAGTTTTATGAACTAATGGTTTGAGGGATAGAAACTGGTATTAAAATTGACTCAGCTGGGGAAAGAACTCCAAAGGCATCCACTTACAAAGGTAAGGAGAGCATATACACACAGACACACACACGTGTGTCTGTGTGTATATATTGTATGTGTATAAAAATATATATATACACACATATATACACCTATACACATATGTGTGTATGTATGCATGTATGTACGTACACTCATGACATGAATATCTTCCTAAAGTCCTTGTGCATATTTAAGCTGTACTAAGACTACAGTGGTGATAAACTCTACAATGGACCTATGTGATAAAGTTTTTATGTATACTATCGCTACTTTAAGATTTGCAAAGCCCTTCACATATGTAATTTCATTTTATATTCATAATAACATTGTGAAGTAGGTGCTATTATTATCAAAAACTGCATAAAGACTCTGTTGTTGTTTTATAAAATTACTGAAGTCTCTGACTTAGGTTCTTATTTTGTTAGCTTGATCCTTTCAATTCCAGATTTCTGATCATGTCTCCTTCCTTCTCACTTCCGAAATATTTCATTGTTTGATCCTTAAAGTAATGCTAGGGTTGTACTATCTATGAGTAAAGTTCTTGTACAGTTTGTTTTTTATGTTTTAAAATTTAATGATTTGCTTTACAGAAAAAATTTGCAAATGTTATTTAAAGGCAGCTTAATGCAAATCTGAAAAAGCTAAGGCAAACAACTAGACACTTCAACACATCTTCAAGTTACCATCATTCACAATGATACACATTCTTATTAAAGACACTTCCCAATTCATTCCATAGCAGCCTGCATCTCACTAGAGAATTTTGCCTGAGAGAGATTTGATAATGACTATAAAACACATGAATTTTGAGGAAATGTACAAAGTAATCAAAGTTAACTTCCACAGATTGAAAATACAATCCTTAATGGAAACCCTAGAGATATGAAACATAAAAAATATTCCTGAAAGGAAGACTGAAACAAATTATCAACCAATCCTTGCTTCTAGGTCCAGCAGTAACTCCTATGCAATCTTCAGAGACAAGAAGAAAAGCCACTGATAGGAAGGGAAGAACTAACGGAAAGACTCAGAGTAAGGCTCTTAAGGAGACTCCTCCCTGCCTCTAAGACTCATCTACTACATCCCTTCTTTTCAGGTCATAGTTCAGCTTCCTTCTTGCTAGGATGAGCCATAACATGGATCATAGATAATATCATACCTTCTTTATTCCAAACTTTATGATAGACTTTTTATGCTAGCATTTTTTCTTAGAAAACAGTCTAGTTTGAATCAAGGAAGTCCTGCCCTGCTAATAACAGAAAGCTATCTTAGTAGGTCCTCAGATTTATTATTCTGGAAGGAACCAAGTTATGGAAGGGGTCAGTTATTCCATCCACCTTCCCACATAGCTTAGAGGGATGTCAGCTGATAATGATGATATGCCAAGTATGTCAAAGTAGTCAGACATTCTGTTCTTCCAATTCCATAAACATTAATTACATTGATGATTCTAACCCTAAGATATGATAAAAAAGCAACCTTGTCAAATAAATTATTTTAACATGTCCCCATCAAGAAATCTTACAATAGATGAATTGAACAAGGTGACCCATCAAAAGGTCCACTTCTGCTAATCTACAAAGAGACTTGTCTGTCCTGAAAATTGCCTATGGGCTTTTCTACAGTGGCTGTAAATCAACAACAGCTGGATTCCACTGGGTGTGAAGATACATGCTTTTGTAGTCCTATGGGATAATCTATCCACAAGGAGTTTCTGACAGGACAGAGGTTACAAATAAACCAAGATACCACAAAATGTGTTTCTCTTCAGAGATTAAAATTATTCTACTGAGGAAGATTCAGTTGCTAATAGTTTCTCCTTCCTTTCTTCCTCTTGTCATTCCCTCCTTCCTATCTCCATTCCTTCCTTCATTCCTTCCTAGTTTCCATCATTCCTTTGTCCTTCCTTCTGTCTTTCTTTCACATGGGGTGAAGGCTTATGAGAAGTTAACCACACTCACTAACCAGGTCTGCCCTGTGAACAATAATACTCATTTGGCAGATGTCTGGCCTGGGTCTGAGGTAAAGTTTTCAGCAGGGAAAACAGCCTTTTCACAGCTCAAGCTAACCACCATGGGGACAAAGCCATGACCTTGGCCTGATTAGCACCATGGCCTAACTAGCTTAGAATAACAAACAAAAGAAACACATAAATAAACATGCAGAGATATTGCCAGCCACTGCCAAATGGATTCATTCACATTCTCACAAGAAATGAATCCATCTTCTGCCAGAATGGGATCCTTTGAAAGAGCGAAAGAAACAAGTGGCCAAGAGGTGTAAAATGTTTGGAATGTCATAAAATAATTATTATGTATTTAATTGAAAATTAAAACTCATGAAATGCACTACAGTGAGGACAGACGATCAGAAGACCCTTTAATTTATGAATAAGCACCAAATGAAGGATCCCCCCACCTCAAATAGCCATAACAATTTTCTTAGTCCTCATCTGGAATGGCCACTCAGCTGTGAATAGGTAATTCTGTTTCTGTGACTCAGAAATCCTAGAGCCCTGGGTGAAAAATAACAAGGTGATCTATTTCCTCCCCCAGTGAGGTGGACACCTCTCCTGTGGGAACTAAGCATGTGTCTCTCTCATTGAGATAAGGCATCCAGTAACCATCATATGGTCATGACTCTCACTCATGACTCACTTGGGCTACATTCAGACCGATGTCTTAAATTTGAAAGGGCCTAAATTCCTGGAATCATTCCAGTTACTCTCATGGAAAAGGTTTAATCATAATGGAGAGCATGAACATTTATTTGCTAGATCACAGCATTCTTCATCTCATCATAGTTACTTTCATGCCATACTGTCCTATGGAATTAGTTATATTGAAAAAATGTCCATTGAGGCTTTGTTTTTTAATGATTAACAAATGGTCACTGTTTTATTGATTGGTTTTAGTGGAGGAATCTTGTGGAATTTGGAGGAAAGGGAATCTTTGGATTAAAGACCCCGGGTTAACAGGGGAATAAGGGTGAAAGTTTAAAAGGCAATGTCCTACACAAATCTTATAAAATCATGACAATGATAGATAACATTTTTATATTCCTGTAAAATCTATACATAGTAATTTATGACATAGGTTTAATGCAGAATTTTAGGCATTAATGTATTTCCTAGTTTTTACATCACTGTTAGGTACATAATTTTTAGCATTCCTGTCTAATGATTATTGTGAAGTATTGAGATTCCTGATAAATAGAAATTCTAAATCAGGCTTTCTAAAACCTAAAACTAATAAAGGTGAAATATCAGGATAACTTGAAATTTAACTTCAAGAAATGTCCAAATTTTTTTCATTTTGCTGAAAGTTTCTTCCAAACTGTTATACAAAAATGGTCAAGACATCTATCAGCAATATATAAGGAAACAAGTATCTTTATTTAAATTAAAATTCAATTAATATCTTCCAATACCCAGAAGTAGCAAATTTCAACAATGTAGTTAGGTGGCAATACTAACTTATTTTCCTACTTAGAGTGAACTATTTACTCTCCTATTTTTCCTATACCTAACCCACTCCATTAAAAAAAAAGTTCCCCCAACAAATTCTAAGAAGACCCCTTTACATCTTCCACTATCTTCATGATCTGACATATCAATTGTGTTAACAGTAAAAGACTCTTTTTGCAGAACCTACTTTTTGTCCTTTATAAAGACCATAGAATTAAAATTTTAAGGCACTCCTGCTTCTCACTTGATGAGAGACAGATAAAGGCAGAGAGATAGACAGAGACAGAGACAGAGACAGACAAGGAAAGACAGTCAGACAGAGAAATACAGGGACAGACAGACAGACAGACAGACAGACAGACACACACACACACACACAGAGTTCCAGTTCCTTAATATGTGTAGTCCATTCAGTTGCTTTCATATATTATTTATGTATGTGTATGTGCATGTGCATGCATGTATGCATGAGTGTGTGTGTGTGTGTGTGTGTGTGTGTGTGTGTGTGTGTATAAAAATCTTTATCTGTCTCCCTGGACTAGAAATTCAGAACTATTAGTTCTTCCAGAGCACTGCTAATGCTCACTGGGATACCAGTAGTAAGTTGGAGCTGCAGCAGCTGTCTTGTCCTGCTTCTCACAGAATTAAAAGTGGTTAAGCCACAATTCCAAAACACCAAGGAAAAGGAAACCCTAAATAGAACCATTACTTTTCAATCATATGCCAACCATTTCCCTTTCCTGGTCTAGTTTTTTAGAAACACTCAGGCAGTTTCAAAACATCCATGGAGTCTTTCGTTCCAAGTAGCAGTTTTTGGCAACTCAAATAATGCTAAAAAGAAAAATCTGGGGAGATCTTATGAGTCCAAGAACTGATTAACACTGATTAACTTCTTCAATATTCTGTAGAAAGCATAGGTGAGGGGCACTGGGCCTAGACAAAAATGTGAAGGTTACAGTAAAGTTTCTCTTAAGGCACTTTTCTTTCTTTACCCTTAATCTTTCTTCCTCTCACTATCTATCCCCCAGTCATGCCCTTCCAGGCATCTAGCATTTCCTCTTCCTCTCTCCAACAAAGCTTGCTCTCAGGAAATCAGAAAGGATCTGATAAACTCATCCAGACTAGGGTACAAATGACTATTACCAGGAGAGGGTTTTGGATTTTAACAGGAAGTGAGAAAAATGCCAGAGAGATGAACCTCAAATTGTGGATATCATCATATCAAGTATCAAAAGACATTTTAGGGGTCAGGGAGCAAATGTTCTTCCTTAAAACATGGATGGCCACTGGACAAAGTGTGGCACAGTAGAGACAACACTGAAATGAGAAGGGAAAGAACTGAATTATAGAAACTTTCCAGTAATGTGTGACTGAGTAAGTCTTTGTGCTTTCTGCGGTTCAATTTCTTCATCTGCAGAATGAGAGGGAAAGCTTAGGTCATCTACAATGTTCTTTCTTATTCTAATATTTTATGGGTCTACCCATGAAAGTGGAAACCATAAACTCATTCAGACTGTTAGGAATTATGCCCAGAATATGTCAAAGAAAAAACAGCAGGAATGTACCTTTATTTTAAGACATTCTATGGGCTCAAGAAGGGGCATCTAGGTGGCACAGTGGATAGAATGCCAGGCCTGGAGTCAGGAAGACTTATCTTCCTGATTTCAAATCCGGCCTCAGACACTTTCTAGCTGTGTCACCCTGGCCAAGTCACTTAACCCTGTTTGCCTCAGTGTCCTCATCTGTCAAATGATCTGGAGAACAGGGTCACAAAGGGTCCCACACAACTGAACAATAACAACAATGTGTGTACATACACATATAGATGGATATATGGATAGGTGGATAGGCAGACAGACAAATAGACTGATTCAGCGTTGAAGGACAACCAGCAATCTAGAGGAAAAAGTTTTAGGATGGGTGGTAATGTCCAGTGGACTCTGAGGAGTAATAACAGGGAAGATGGATCCCCAACCAATGACTGTTGGGAAGTGAGCAGTGGGCCTGATGACTGCAATGAAATAAAGTTCTTGGTTACTTCAGGAAGGGGTGGAAATAGTGGTAGTGGTTGGGCTGCAAGCACCCCAACATCCAGTACCTAGAGAAAATTGTGCATCAGGGGTTAGGGTAGAAGAAGAAAAAGGCTGCTGAAGTTTCTTCCCATTGGGCCTTTTGATACCCAGTAGTATCTGAGTAACCAGTGGGATGAGGAAGAGGGGGTAGGACAATAATGATATATGTTATGACAATTCACTTTATACAGTGCTTCATGGTTTACTTTCCTCCCATTCTTAGCACTCTTAGGTAGTGTAAAGAATGAATTGTTAATTGAGGTTTTTAAGTCTCTGCAAACTGCACCGTGCTCCATCCACTGGTTGTAGCCGTTGCCATGGCGCTGGCACCTTACTTCATCACCACTCACCAACACCTACATGGGCCTGGCAAAATTATAATGATTGGAAGCCTAGTGAGGGCAGTCATGTGACTGTCACAGTGGCCATCCCATTGGCTGGGGCGGTATGGGGTTTTCTGGGATTGGGGGAGGAGAATTGGGCATTCTAGCAGGATGCTGGAAGGCAATAGGTATTCTCAGCTGATTCCTGGGCAGTGGTATTTTCTCAGGTTGTATAATTTCCCTTTCCCCATTTTATTTCCTTTCCCTTGATCCTACTGATCCTGTTTGTGGTTTTTTTTTTTTTTAAGTTTGTTCTTGTTAAAATAAATCCTGTTCTTTTTTGAGGGGGGCTGCCGGTCTCCTTCCTTGTCCCAATATTGTGGCAAGCCGCTTAGCTAATACTCCCCAATTAAAAAGTGGTCCCCACAGTAGACAGCACCTGACTTTTTTTTTGTGAAGATAGCTGACTGCCTGATTTCAGGCCTTATATTCCTATTTTACAAAGAGGTGCCTAAAGATCAGAGAGATGTCATGACTTCTACATAGTTACACAGGTAATCAGTGCTAGAACTGAGTTCTGGGCCCGAGTTTTCTCATTTGAAGCCCAGTATTCTTTACTTCTCATCATGTTTGGATATAGGTACCAAGCGGGAAAAGGGAGCTTGTTTGAAAATGTCTTATTTCCAATCTGAGAACAAGCAACTAGAGCACTGAGGACTTTCACTTTCTTTTTCTTTATTTGTTTTTCCCAGGAGCAGAGAGAAAACCATTCACCTCTGCCCTGAGAACGCTGTTGGGTTTTTGTTTTGTTTCATTTTTTTTCCTTGTTCTTATTTGCCAAGCCAGGCAGGGAGGTTTTCCACATGACTGGTCAATGTTCCTGCTTGCCCTTGTTATAAATAAATACATGTGAGTATAACACTGCCTAATGATATGGCACAATAGATGTGCATATTAAAATATTTCAAAGACTGGAAAATGCATTTATTATGCTGAATTATTTTTAGTAGACACTCTCGTGACAATGAGGTCAAGTAGGGGCCACTTGACAGGTCTTGAACCTACTGACCAGATATTGCTTATTTGGTTTGGAGAAGGGTAGGGAAGGGGTTAAAATATACATTTTAATGAGATTTGAAAATTAATATAAATAGCTAAAAATTAGCCAATGCTCTTATTTGTTTTTTTGTTTGTTTGTTTTTTGGTAAGGCAATTGGGGTTAAGTGACTTGCCCAGGGTCACACAGCTAGTAAGTGTCAAGGGTCTGAGGCAAGATTTGAACTCAGGTCCTCCTGAATCCAGGGCCAGTGTTCTATCCACTGCACCATCTAGCTGCCCTGCCAATGCTCTTATTAAGTCAGAATCTTACAAAATGAGAAATTTAAGACTTTGGGCTAATGACCTTGGTTTTATAAGCAGCACAGCACAGATATGACTACTGAACTGGTCAAGGCATTTTTGACAAACATTGTAAGAATGACAAGATTACATTAAATAAGCCTGTCCATGGGGAATAGATATTCCTCATGATGACCTGTAAAATTATTTAAATATGCTTCCTAACTATAAGTTATCCTGATTTAATATTTGTTTTAGATCATCTGCATTTTACCAAAATTGAGCATACTGAATCATTTTAAATGATTTCTTTTCAGTCCCAAATCTTATTTTCATTCAAAAAAGAAAAATCAACCGTAAAGTGAAGCCCAGACTTGAAAAAGGAAGGACACCTTGATCCTAATGTATGTGTCAACTATATGATTCACTGAGAAATGATGGATGGTTTTTTCCATCTCTTTTGAGCACATTACTATGGTCACCAATATTACTGGAGGAAAATGTGCCTAAGGGATTGTGATTTACAATTACTCTGTTTTGTTATGGTTGGCATCAAATTTAAAGCAAGTGGCAGGAGAGTCAATAAATGATATTGATAAATAGTGGCAATGAGGAAAAAAAAGGGGGCCTGGAAGTCCATGGTTCAGTCTTCCTCTGTAATTTGTTGGATAATCATTACAACAAAAACAGTCTCATGTTAAAAAATTGGTGTCGTGTGGTCACAAAAGTAGCAAGCCATAACACTTCATGGCACAGGCCTCAGGCTATTAAAGGTTATTCTTAAACTCTTCCAGATCCTATGAAGCTGGAAAGAATTGACGCTTGGGCCACTGGTGTCATAGGAGAAAGCAGCCTAAATCTTCAGAGGCACATCATCAGAAGGAGGACCATCATGTGATGGATTTGGAGTGGGTCATAACTAACAGAACCATTTATGAAGGAATAGAAGACTTGTGACACGTATCAGTCTAGAGCAGGGTTTCTTACCCTGGGATCTACAGATCTCCAAATGGCCCATGAATAGATTTTAGGGAGTTCAGCAACTTGGGTGGGGAAAAAAATACATATTTATTTTTACTAATCTTTAACTTAAATTTAGCATTTCCTTCTATTGTGAAAGTGGGTAAAAAACATGATTCTGAGAAGGGAGAGGGGGGTTCATAGTCTTCACCAGACTGCCAAAAGGGTTCATACCACCCAAGAATTAAGGAGCCTTGTTTACTCACTTAAAGTAAATGATCTTTTATCCATCCTAAAGTAAAAGGAAGCAGACCAAATGAGTCTCAACAGTAGACCACTCTAACTTCATAGGTACAGTCATGTTAAATAGGGTTTACCCTGTGGGAGAAGGTGACAACTGGTGATTACTTTGTTGGCATCAATCTCAAAGGCCCCGTTCCAAGTCCCAATGTTCAGACTTTGGCTGTTATATTAATGATGGCAGGTTTTATGCTTTGTACACTTTAAAGTACTTTAGATACCCTGTGCTTGCACTAATCTTGTAAAAGGTAGAGAATATAAATACTACTATCACTTTTATACAGATAAGGAGACTGAGGCTCCAAGTGATTTGCCTAAGGAATTTGAACCTAGGTTCACATTTCCTCTTATGGGTAGAGTCAATGAGCCAGTGTCTGCAGTGGGTCAGCAAAAAGTAAACCAGCTCTGTCTCCTCTAAAGACTAAATTATCAGGGGGCAGTTAGGTGGCATAGTAGATAAAGCATCAGCCCTAGATTCAGGAGTACCTGAGTTCAAATCTGGCCTCAGACACTTGACACTTAACTAGCTGTGTGACCCTGGGCAAGTCGCTTAACCCTCATTGCCCTGGAAAAAAAAAAGAAAAGAAAAAACAAAGACTAAATTATCAGAGAAAATAACTAAGAAAGGCATCATGGAAGAGTGCTTAGGGTGGTAAATTTGAAGCATAAAAGATCTGGATTTAAATCCCACCTCTACCACAATCTGGGTGATCTTGTAGGCAAGTCACTAAAGCTCTAGCCTCAGTTTTATTCACCTGTAAAGTAGGGATGCTACCTGCAGTACCTATAGCACAGAGTTGTAAAGCTTAAATTTGATAATGTATGTTAAGCAATTTGGAAAAATTTAAAGTGCTATGAAAATACCAGCCATCATTATTGCAATTATCCAAATCTAGCTCAAACATATTTTTCTATTTAAAAACGATAGCCAGCATTTACACAGAGCTTTAAGGTTTACAAAACAGTTTATATATGTCATCATATTTGATCCTCACAAAAGTTCTGGGAGGTAGGAACTATTATTATCCCCATTTTACAGGTGAGGAAACTGAGTCAAATAGTTAAGTAACTTGCCCAGGATCACACAGCCCAGAAGTGTATGAGGCCAAATCTGAACTCTGGTCTTGCTGTCTCCAGATCCAGAATGTTAACTACTGTGCCACCCAGCTTCCTCATACAACAACAAACTCCTTATATTTCCTTGCTTTTCATAGTTTGAAATCTGAGAGAGTTAAGTAATGGTGAGGTATAGATAATCTCTTATAAAATGGCTAAGATAAATTCTTCTTACTCCATTGATTTGAGCAACACTTAGAAGCTCTTGCTAAAGTATCTATAGACTCTGACAAAGAAAAAAAGATTCAATATTAGCTAATGGGAAGTGATTTGCATTTATTACTTAATTTTTTTAATATTTGAAAGCTTTCCTACTCCAGATGGATGATACAATTCAAGCTTGTAGATGAGTGAGTACTGTAGTACATGATGTATTTTTCCATCATCCTACTCACTGGTACGTGTACACATGGCAACTTTTAGTTAACGAGTCAATCCATAGACTCATGGGAATTTCCAAGGATCACCAAGACCTAATGTTTCTCACTTAAGATGTCAGGATGCATCACAGGACTCTTAAATTAGAGAGAGCATTGCAGGTCACTGAGATCAGCTCTCTCAATTTCCAGATGTGGAAAGTGAGGCCCAGGAAGGTGAAGGGACTTGTATATAGTTACATGGCTGATAAATGATAGAGCCTGAAGACTGAGGACAAATGCACTCACAGGCCCAAAATATCCCTTTGAATCAGAAAAAAAATCAAAATAATTTAGTATTGAACTCATCTCTTCCAAACTTTTAACTTATATATGGAGAAATAGACAAAGGTAAAAATGACTAGACAGGATCACAGAGCAAACTAATGACTAAGAATTCTAAAAACACATTTTCTCAATCCCAGTCTAGGACTCCTTCTCCCAGACCACACCCACCTCATTCAAATTTAACCAGATTCTTAAGACAAGTAGGGCTCTTGGCTAATTCTTATTTCCCAGACATACCAAACACCATTAGTGGATATGGAGTTAGGGGATCCTCTTTTATTCTGATTACTTCTAGGTATACAGCAACATAGTCTGAAATTTCCAAACAAGCTGCAGTATTGAGGTTAGAAAACATGGATTTCATCTATTCATTTACCTTAGGAAAGAACTGCACTTAACCTATTCCAGATGAGTATGTAGAACTTTTCCAGGAGGGAATTTTCACAGCCCTCTTGGATAATGTATTTCAGACTCTTTTCCCATGGGAATGAGGCATTTAGGGAAAATGTAGGCGAAAGTATGGGGAGGAGTATGGGGGTGAACAAATGTCATCATAAATTCATGGAAACATCTGATTTTACCTAGATATCACCAGTAAGAAGAGAAGAATGATTTGGCAATAGGTGTACCATTAATTCAATACCAAAATACTTCTTCTTTAAGGCAAATAAATGCTGTTAGAAAAAAGAGATGAACTAAATGTATTTAAGCAAAAGGGACTGTTTCTTAGTTCTGTAGCATCCGTGCACTTAATCTATATTCTGACTGTGGCTCAATTGGGGGCCAATAGGGATGTGAAAGACTTGAACTTTCTGATTTACCACCAGTCTTAAATGATGTTTCAGTAGTGGGTACCCAGAATACTGATTCTACTATTCACAGAACCATCCACCAGCCATCGCAAATTGGAATAACCAATTGGTTTGGTCACATCCTGTTCCATGAAATGCATAAAGACATTTTCTGTGTTCCTAAAAGGCAGGACAAGAGTCAGTGCTGTTATGTTATGCCTGATCTAACTCCCAAGGTTTATTATTTATTTTTAAAAACTTTATGAGTAGGAATATTCCTGCACATATCCCTCATCATCACCTGGCTAAGTCACTTCTTTTCCCCTTCCCTGAGTAAAATCCTAGAACTGAGTTGACTGCACTTTCCATTTATTGGTTAATTTGAGAATCCCACTGGGGCTATGGAAGTAATAAAGGAAACACTAGTCAGTCTTGTAAAAGAACTCTGGGCTGAAGTAGGATACATAGATTCCTTTTAAGGAGATGCTCACCCTATTGTCTTTAGAGGTCAAAATGGTGTTTCAGCAAGTCTTTGTGTACACAAACTCTAGTAAAGGTTAGCTGGCTCTATTCACTGGGGAAAGGTGCTTAAGGACATAGTCACCGCAGGCCAGGTCTGCTATTGAGAATCTCTTAAATCTTTTTTTTTTTTCATTGTCTCTCTGGAGACTTGCCCTTGGCCTAATTCACTTAGGCCTAGAACCAAATTAGAACAGACTACAGGCGCTTAAAAATCTGTAAGAGACTGAAGATAGATAGTAGGAGAAACTTTGTTTCACCCACGGTAGTGACCAGTTTTCACTCAATTCAGTTCAGGTATCAACCTTTCTGTTTTAACCAACAAGGTGCGTTTTCGAGTCAGTAGATTTATGTTCGGTAATTATAAACTCACTAAAAAGAGGGCTAGCTATTTCTCTTTATCACTTTATAAACCTGTTGGATGCTGGAGGATTAAGGAAGGAAAAAAATATATTAAACTCCTTTCAAAGAAATGTGGTTAGCTGATGTCACAAGATGGCGGTTGAATATTGTTTTAGGCACAGACACAGAAATCAAATCATCTGAGAATGAAAGACAAGCATGCATATATATATATATATATTCACCCGGCATAAAAGTTGCCTAAAAGGAAGCTTTGCATTCTAGAGTTTGTGTTTGAGATCCAACCACCAGGGGCTATCTTTTTGTTAAAGAAAATTAATAACAGAAAATTAACAATCCATATACAACATACTAGGGCATCATATTAGAAAAACAGAGTTGGAAGGATCCTAAGAAAGCCATGTGGGGATAGGCTAGAAGGTACCCTTCAAGGCTCCTAGTAGGAGTTCTTTATTTTAAAGAGGTTAAATGATTTGCCCAAGGTCCTACAGTAAGTGTTAGAGCTATGGCTACCAGTACCCAAGGCTATACTTGAATAGCCACTCCCCCACACTCCAAGTAATTCTCTTCTTATTCTAAAAACACACTACATAAATCTATACTATTGCCTTGAAAATAACAAAAATATAGTGAAACCATAATTGCTTTAGAAGTTCTTTAAAGTCTCTTGGCTCTCTTTACTGTATTAGGAAAGTAAGGGCAAGGACACACTAATTTTTCTATAAAGAGTTCTACTGTGACAAAATCCTGACATCCGGTTCCTCCTCTCCCTTTTTTCCTATTAAGTTTAATTGTAACATTTTAGTATACGTTTTAGAAAGGTGCCAGACCTTTGGAAATTTTCTCATTTGCTTAGCATAATAGTCAATATTTCCCCTGAAATGTATGACATATGACTAGATATTTATACATGGTAAGTTTAGAAAAGTATGTTATTCCTTGATAAAAGTCTAAAATAAACCTATGAGTGACTAAGCCGCCAAAATATAAAGACAGATCATTACCTGCAAAGAAGGAAGAAGTCTGGAAAAATTACTTGGAGAGGGAAAAAAAAATCTATTTTGCTAAGTATAGTATTTGAAACTCACAGTGACAATTTTGGTTTATTGAATACTCTGGAAAATTCCAAAGTGTAGGAGGTTGCTTTGAAAAGTTTCTGCAATAGCCAGCATGAGATACAGCTGAATTAGTACCACTTTCTTTAGAAATGGCCTAATTTAGATGCCCCGTAGTCTAAATCGCATCCTTGGTATTGATACACGAATCAATGTTAGGGAAAGTCAATTTCATTTCTATCCATGTCCATGATATTTAAGGAAGGCCAAGATAATTTGCATTATTATATTTAAGAATTCAGGTGACAGCTTAAACTCTGAGCTTACTCTTGACTTTACTCCAGCTCAAGATTTTAATAATGTTCCAGATGCTAGAAGTGAAAATTACTTATTTATTAGGAATGCAGAAAAACATGTATCGATATTTTAAGAAAAGTTATTAGACATGGAAACAACTCCAAGGTATCCTGTCACACTCATTAAGCTAGCAGAAACAAAGCAAAACAAACAAAAAATCCTAGAAGACAGGAAAATTCTTTGTTGGAGGGGTTATAGAGAAACATAGCTTAATTCACTGCTGATTGGTTTTAAACCACTTTGGAAAGTATTTTAGAATTATGCAAGAAATTATCCTCTGACCCAGAGTTTCCATTATTAGAACTATATCCCAAGGAACTAGAAGACAGGTCCTTATGTTTAAAAAAATGCTTGTTGTAGCATTATTTATAAGAAAAAAGATGCAAACAAAATGTGAACATGAATGAACGTTCATGGTACATTAATGTACCATTAATGTAAGAACAAGTATGGAGAATTCAGAGGAACATGGAAAGATAGATTAAGTTATACAAGTGAAGAGCTAAAAGAAAAGCATATATAGTGGTGATAACAAGTTCAACAAAATCACAACAAATTGTGACTAGATTCAACAGTCATTAGTACAATACTGTCAAAGTTAAAGGACACATATGCATAAATTAGGGACACATTCTTTTCTATTAATAAATGAAGTGTTTTTTCTGGGAATGTACTGTGAAAGGCAGTTCATTGGGAAGTTTAGGTTATATGATGTCAAACTAGTAATAATTTTAAAAAACAATTATCTAGAAGAAGGTAGTAATTATCTGGTGGGAGATTTTTCCAACAACAAAAAAAGCTACATAGGTTCTCAGTTCAGCCCACAAAAGACTATTATGCTACTTCTGAAATAGAAGGTTCTGAAAGAACTCTAGAACTCAAACATCAAATTTCACACTGTTTCTATGGCTAAATCCCAGCTTAGGATGGTAGATAGACAGATGTCCTCCTACTCCCTAACCCACTACTGCCTATAAAAAGGAGTGAGTCTCCTAGTGTCCTAAGGAAAGGGGATGGCAAGTAAAAGCAAAAGACAGAAGTTGTCTCTTGTCAGTGAAAGCCAGTTGCCCTGGATGTCCAGTAGAGCTCAAGCCCTGGTGAGTTTGAACCAAGTTAGGAAAGCTTTTGAGTAAAGGTGGTAAGAAGGATTGAGTATACACAATCTGAAAGTTAGCCTAGCTCAATTCAAAGAGGTGCATTATGGAAATTAGCAAAGGTAACTCAGGAGGCCCACTGATGAAAAGGATGAGAGAATGTGGCCTGTGGCCTGTGGCCTGTGTCAGTGGAAAGAGTCTTCACACAGGTGAAATAAATTATGGACCTTTTTAAGTATTCACAGAACTTAAGAGATGGGAGGAATTTCAAACCCCTTTACTACAAATCATACCTGGAAACAGCATTTTCAGCTTTGCTTTGCTTAAAGACCTCAAATAACAGGTAATCCGCTATCTTCTGAGGTCATCCATTTCATCTTTGTACACCTCAGATTATTGAATTTTTTTCCTTATATCAAGTCTAAATTACTTCTTTGCAACTTCTACCCAGGTTCAAATTATCCTTCTTCAACATTATTTGTACTAAGCGCTTTTAGGTCAATTCTCTAACTTGTCTTCTACTCCAAATGGGGAGTCAAATTAATGATTTTAAGAGGGATGCATAAATAAAGGCATTTAGAGTCAACTTTTAAAAAAACATATTTCCTACTATGACTTAATATGTTTATCTTTCAAGAAAATCATCTGTACACATGAACAAATGAATGATATAGTCTATATGTAAGATGAACATCCACATATTTTAATCTATTTATATATCTCTTCAAGATATTTTCATAAATATAAAAAGAGTCATTAAATGTATCTCTCAAAAGTATAATACCATTATATAGGGATGGGGGGGAGTTGCTGTTTATTTCCAAAAACTAAATGATGATTCTCCCAAAGGGTGAGAGGGAGAAAAGAGAAATTTCAGCAGATGGAACTCATTGTTCCCCCATGAAAAAACATTTCTTCACCTTGCAAAAACATATTAATTGGGTTGCCATCTGGCAAGACAGCGCAAATACTTTGGGGATACAATTTGGATACTTGAAATTTTGAATTTAAGCCCGTGGGGATGGTGGTTATTTGAATCTACTGAGTTAGCATTAGAACTTTTAAGGGGGTATTATTTAGAGTGAGAAATGGAGAATAAAGAATAGTCCTATTCTTTGGATCAGTCCCATTAATTCAGAACTATGTTCAATAATATTGACATGTTTAACACCTCCATTGTTATGACAGGCAAATATTAAGATAATAGACATCTTTATATAGGTGGTATAAACTAAGAAGTAATGAATTTTATACTTCTGTGTACTTTGAGAATGTGTTCTCATTTATAAAGGGATTCCTTCATAGTCATAAGGGTTACCATAAGTTAATAGGATCTGGGAATGGAAAAGGACTTCAGGACTAAACAAAAATTGCTACCTGAACCATGATATTCTAAAAAATCCCCAGCCACTGGTCATCCCAGCATCTACTTTAGGATTCCAATGCCTGGTATTTCAGCACAAGAAAGGAGTCAATTTCATTTATAAACAGTTCTAATGATTAGAAATTACTTCCTTATACGAGCTAAGTAAGATGTTCCCCTCTCTGACTCCCAATGGTTCCAGTTATGCTCCCTGAAAAAAAAAACCAACTTATTCATCTTCCACATAAAATTGGAAAAATTAAGAATATTCCTCCACCAAGTCAATCCTTCTTTAGGATACAAATCTCCAGCTTCTTCAAATCGACCCTCACAGGGGATGGCTTTGAGACAAGCCAGCAAGCACTTATATATGTCTGACTAAATGCCAGGCACTGTGCACCGTCCCCTCAACTTCTTGGTCACTATCTCCTCTCCCTTCTCCAACTACTCAATTGCTCTCTTGACATGTAGTGCCTGGACTCTAGAAGCATTCTGCCAAAGGATGAGTGTAACAGTCATTGCACCTCCCCCATGCTGGACTGTACTCATGTAGCTGATTTTTGAAACCTAAACATAGGACTTGATGTGCATCCTTATTGAGACTTAACTTATTCATCTAGCCTCCTGAGATATTTTTGAACACGTTAGCTATTGGGCTTTATGTCATGCACCAATCAAGACATAACCCCATGATATCACCGGTCCTCTTCAAAAACAAAGGAAAGAAAATATTTTTATCCAAGTCATTGATACGTATTGAAAAGGGTCAAGGGCAGCTATCCATTGTCTGACATGCTAGTCAAATTCCTGAAAAAAAAAATGTGTAAATTAAATGTCTATATACTGAGTAACTTTTTACAGGGATTAGCAGAGGGTGACATTTAAAGAAAATGTGCATGTAATCTTTTCATATGTCAAAAAGGCAGTTTTCCCAGTTACCATATACTTAACCCTCCACTAAAGTCCCATGTCAATACTTCACTGTGGCCAAGAGGTTTTCTGGAGTTCTTGAAGGTTATGCTAGTAGGGCACAAGCTCTTATAGTTCTTATCAGGATCTTGAATATTGGCCTAGTAACAGACATGGTTCTATTGTTCTTCCACATGGCATACCTTTAAGTATCTGAAGAACATAATGGCATCTTCCTCCCCATAGCCATCCAGGCTTTTCTTCAGGATAAATACTCTAACTCCTTTCAAACAATCCTTAAACCAGGTATGGTCTTTGGTCCCCTTCATATCTCATTCACTCTCTTGTCTGTCTTCTCCAACTTGTTTATGTTCCTCTTGAAAACACAGTGCTTTGACACAGTTGCGTTTTGTCTAGGATAGAGTAAACTTGTTAAGTTGAAATAGGCTTATATCCAGACAGTTATTGGCCACCAGCTATTTGAGGAAGAAGAGGGGGGCGGGATTCAGGAAGTATCATCTACTAAATCACAGATGGGAGCTGAAGTCTACATTAGTGGATAAAATACCTATACACTTATAATATCTAATCCCTGTTAGTTCAACTTTTGCTCAGTAATGTCTTACTCTTTGTGACCCCATTTGGGGTTTTCTTCTCAAAGATACTGAGTGGGTTGTCATTTTCTTCTCCAGCTCATTTTACAGATGAGGGAACCAAGGCAAATAGAGTTAAGTGACTTTCCCAGGGTCAGACAGTTAGTATCTTAAATTGTATTTGAACTCAGGTCTTCCTGACTCCAGGCCCAGTGCTTTATCCATTGGACCACCTAGCTGCCCCGATTTGTGTTATTAGTTGATTTTGTGGAAAAGTTAAATAAACCAGATATTTGTAAAAAGTTATATAAGGTCCCTTGTTCCATGAGGTGGGCCCAGCAGATATCCTTCAGAGATGGATACAGCAAGAGTTTATTTTACTAGACTCTGAAAATCCATAATCCTATGCATTTCTCAAATTTTCAGACTGCACATAATATACATGTATATATTGATAAACACACATATGCAGATATGTTGTGTGTGTGGTTATATACACATATATGTATGCATATATTATATACAAACATAATATACACATATACATTACACATATATAGTCATAAATTCTGTGACAAAACTGGGATCAACAAAGCATTACAATTCCTTTGTAACATTTAAAGCACTTAAAAAAAAGTTTAGTAATTAATTTTTAAATTTAAAATAAAATGCAGGGGGCAGATAGGCGGCACAGTGGATAAAAGCACCGGCCCTGGATTCAGGAGTACAAATCCGACCTCAGACACTTGACACTTACTAGCTGTGTGACCCTGGGCAAGTCACTTAACCCCCATTGCCCCACCACCACCGCTGCCAAAAAAAAAGCAAACATTTGTCTAGTACAGTATTAATAAATTATTCAATGGCTAAATATTGCTTGAGATAATCAACAAGCTTTTCAAATATTGCAAAAATTGAACACAAAGATGTATACATCTGTAGCTTTTCTCTCCAAACAGCTTTGAAATAAATGCAGCCAATTCTTGCTTACTCTACAGTTGACTGGCCAGTCCTTTCTTCCTCTTTTTTTTTTTTTTTTGGCAGGGCAATGAGGGTTATGTGACTTGCCCAGGGTCACACAGCTGGTAAGTGTCAAGTGTCTGAGGCCAGATTTGAACTTAGGTCCACTGAATCCAGGGCCAGTGCTTTATCCACTGCGCCACCTAGCTGCCTCCTTTATTCCTCTTTTTGCCGAACTACTGGACACCTTGAACTTGTCTGGCTCCTCTAGAAAGCAGGAAGGGAAAAAGAAAGAATAAAAATGCTAAGAAATACAGGGACTATTGAGTGGAAATCTACAATTTCCTATTCTAATCCTTAAAACACCCTAAGATAACTGGGTTTATAATTTAAGGTCAACATAACTTGAGAACTTTTCCTAACGGGAATAATGCCTTTAGTGATATTTGAAGAATTGTATACAACTGGGAACTTCCAAATAAATCCCCCAAATCCTGGTCCTTGAAACACTTCCAAACAGAAACCAACAGGTTTCTCCATTAAAGGGAACTTAAATCCAGTGTGTTGAATTGCTGAAGGATCAGCTACAAGCCGCTGCCTGTTTGTGCACATACAAGTGGATACAAGAATGGGTGGGATAAAGAAACTGCAGCAACCTCTACTTTCTAATCACCAGACTCAACATGTCACTTACATGGGAACAACCAATCCAGCTTAAAATAATGGCCATAATCTTTCCAGAACAATAGGCCATGACGAGCTTCCTTAATTCCTAAACAATTATTTAGAGATGAAGACAGCTAACTGAAAGAGAGGGGAAAGGGCATATATATATTTACCCTGGCATCTGCACAATGTTTCTGAACGTATCGTTCAGTGCCAGAAACCAGAGAGTCAAGAATATTGGAACTCTTTTCCACAGGGACGATTACTCTGTAACTCGCTCTGGTGTACCACACTTGAGAAATACTATATGTCCATGTTTTCTGGGAATGGCGCCAAAGTATTTCCTCACACCAACATCTATCAGGTGGCAGTTAAATCCAACATCTGTCTCTCCAAGCAACAAAAGTAGCCTAATCTGGGGTGAAAAGATGGAAATGACACAAATACTCTCATTTAACGTGAAGAATTACTCAAGAAATCACCAAGGGATGGTAAAGCACCAAACAATTCAAAAGAAAATTTCATCTTTTAATAGGGTAATTTATTTATTTATCTGTTTGTTTGTTTGTTTATTTATTTATTTTAAGGGCAATGGGGGTTAAGTGACTTGCCCAGGGTCACACAGCTAGTTAAGTGTCAAGTGTCTGAGGCTGGATTTGAACTCAGGTCCTCCTGATTTCAAGGCCAGTGCTTTATCCACTGCGCCACCTAGCTGCCCCAATAGGGTGATTTAAAATTCAGTACTGCCAACCTAGGGTCTAGTTCAAAATCTGCTATTCTCAAAATTGTGTGACTTGGACCAATTCTTCCCTAAGCTTCATCTGTAAAGTAGGATAGGTTGTTGTTCTTGTTTGTCCTTTGTACTTGAAGAGGATAGGATTGGTAAGACTGGCCATGAGGATCATACAAGATCATGCTGAGAATCGAATGAAACGATTCACGGGAAAGTGGTTTGTAAACTGTCAAATGAGAAAGGAGTACGAGGCAATATTATTATTAATAGGACTTATAGATTTGGATATGGGTCTGGTTTTTAGCCTAGTTTTTAAAGGTTTAAAAAAAGGCAAAGCAAATTATTCCTATGATGCATTTGCATGCTTTTGATGCAAAAGCCCTTGTTTTCAAAGGATAAATTTAGCTAAAATTGATAGAGGGAGGGAATCTACAGAATTTGCCTTCCTCACTAAATCTGTCCCTCCTCCAAATTCAATTAAAAGTAATCCCATTTTCTTAGTTACCCAGATTCATATTGTTCACCCTGTGTATTTACTCAACTGCCAAAGCTTGTCAATTTTACCACGACATATCTTTCAACCTCTACTCTAAGGTCATCATCACCTCTCAACTTGTTTACTGTAACATTTTCCAAAGTGGTTCCCCACTTCTAATCTCTCCCCTTATGCCCAGCCCCATTCTCCGCCAAAATAATATTCAAAGGATCATATCATCATAGATATAGAATGTGGAAGGGGCCTTAAGAGGCCCTGCAGTACAATTCCCTTCATACTACAGATAAGGAAACTGAGGCACAGAGAGTTTAAATGACTTGCTGAGGACACACAAGTATTAAGTATCTGAGGTGAGATTTGAACCTAATACTCTATATACTGTGCTACATTGACTCTCCTAAAGCACAGGTTTGACTATGTCACCCTTCTTGCTCAAAAGACCTTCAATAGCTCTCCATTACATCTAAGACAAAATATACTCTCCTTAACCTGGTATTTAGAGAACTCCACAGTTTTGTTCCAATCTTTCTGTCCAGTCTCATTTCTCATTGCTCCCTCCTTCATGTATTCAGTCAAACTGAATTACTCACAGTTACCTGAACTTGATACTGCAAATCCTCATGTCATGATCTGCAAGTCATTCTCGATGCTTCAGGTGCAGTGTTCTCACTCCTTGATAAGAAGCTTTGCTTGACTGCTGAACTCAGATGAGGTGCTACCTCCTGTGGGATCCTTCCCTGAGTTATGGTGCAATCTCTAATTTTCATTGTATTATGCTTTGAATATAAAATCCTTTAGGGAAGGGATTGTTCACTTTTGTATCTGCATCCTCAATATCCAGGAGGAAGTCAGTCAAGAAGCATTTATTAAATACCTACTGTATACCAGGCACTGTGCTAAACACTGAGTAAACAAAGGCAAAATACAGTCCCCTCTCTCAAGGAGTTCGGTCTAATGGAGGAGAAATACAAACAACTATGTATATAGATAGGGTAAATTGGAGATAAACAACAGAGGGAAGGTACTAACATTAAGGGGATTGCTGAAGTTTTCTCCTATACTATGGAATTTTAGCCAGAATCTGAAGAGAGGGAAGGCGACAGAGGTGAGGAGGGAGGGAATTCTGGGCAAGGGAGGTCAGCCATTGAAAATGGCTAGTGTCTTGTCACAGCAACAGCAAGGAGTCCAGTGCCACTGGTTCACAGAATATGTGGGAGGGAATAACATGTGAGATGACTGAGAAAGAAGGAGGGGATCAGGTTCTGAAGGGCTCTGAACACCAAACCAGAGGATTTTATATTTTATCCTGGAAGTCATAGGGAGCCACTGGGGTTGATTGAATAGGGAGAGTCTTTCCTGTCACAGGCACTTAAATATTTCCTGAATTGAATTCCATATCTGAGATTGTGCGAATTCTAGCCTGAGTTAATAGTGAGGACCTTTACACCAATTCCACTATATAAATTTGGAATACTAGACTTCATCCCAACTGTAAGACTAAATATTACCCAAGTGGTTCCTGTAGTAGAGGGAAGGGCAAGTACCCTATGCAATCTATAGTGGGTCCCTTTTTGAAACTATTGCTTGAGACAAGAGTTTCACTAAGGCAAGTGAGTCATAAAATTTAGCAAAACTCTACTTGTGTGCCTTTTATTTTGTCCAAGATAATTAGATGACTTTTTTTAAAAATGAAAAACAATAAACTTCTGGGTTTCTGAGATTGTGTGGCTTTACATAACTGCTACTAGGTTACAAAATGCGAAATCAGCATATAGGATGGAAAAAACAATCTTAAATGGGCAAAGGATTTTAAACATCCACTATTTAACCAAGGTTCTCTAGTTGCAAAAGTCCTTGGTTCTGGATCAAAATTCTTCAGATTAGCAAATACTGAAAGTAGTATCTATAAGGAATTTTATCCCAATCTCCAAAATCAATAGGCCGGCCAAGTCAGACTTATGAAATGACATTACACAACAAGCAATTCATGACCATTATTTTATAACAACAAAGATTTCGTTCACCCTATTTCCTAGTGTTTTTTATTTATCTGCACCAATGCTCATACTGCAGAGCTTTCTCCTTTGGTCAAATACCATTTTCCCTCTCTACTCATGCGTAAGACTCAAACATTTTTCTAGGTATATCATTTCTGGCTAAAGGGTATATAATATAGCAGTTTAAGAGACCTAGCAGTTAAAAGGGTATTTACAGTTTTCATGCAAGCTAAAGATTTGGAAATGACCTTATGGTTCAGTAGTCAGAAAACACTAGAATGAGCACAATGCTCCAAGACTGACAGTCAGTGAAGAGATGCATTGAAAGGCCTGTCAGGGGCATGACCCAGTATTGTGCCTTAAGACACATTTAAACCTAGGCTGAATCATGGAGAAGGAAGTATGCTATAGAGAATACTCATGCACTCAACACTCATAAGCAAGTTAAACATCACAAAGGAGATCAGTCTCTTACATGGCTAATTTGGATGATTCCATGAGACAGCATCAGGTTTCACAGAACCTTCACCTACTCTGCCACTCCCTCTCTCCCTCCACCCAGCTGATTCACTGAGAAGCTCTTAAGGTAAACTCCAAGGGAGATCTGGATCTAAATTCACCAGAAAGACTTGGGGAGGGAGGAAAGGGAGATGAAGGACAACAATTTCCAGAAGGATCTAACTCCTTGCTATCTGTCACAAGGGCTTAGTCAGATTTTTCACAGCTAAAAGAGCAGGTCCTTTAAAGGTTATGATCCTTTCCCCAATTTTCCAGGTTGTAAATGTATTTCTGTCTGCAATAAGTCAAGTCCTCAGGAAACTCCTCTCTCTAAGAAAGTGCAAACTGCCATGAGTGGAAGACAAGAAATTCACAAAGCAGGGGTAGAAATATGCTGTTTTCTATACTAAAGTAAGCACTATAACAAGAAAAGAGATTGTCTTTTTAGATGGCCTTATTCAGCTTTCTCCAATGTTTTTTGCTTTCATGTGCTGATCAAGCACAAATTCTGCATCATTTTCCTCCAAAACAGTAAATAACTTCCAACTCATTTGGTTTAGGTATAATTTCCTTTGATTAATGTATGCAACTAGTAGCAAAAATATGTGATATTGCTTCATTGTCACAGTTTCAGGTGGACATTTAAAGGATCATAGGGAACTGTTCCTAACTGCCAGACAGATATAGGAAAAGACAGAGGAAAAGCCTTTAGGGGCATGGACGGAAATACACTAGCACATATTAAGCACTATTTAAATGTTTGTATGAAAAATACCTTGGCTGCAAAATAAGTTAGGTATCATTAAGGACAAACCTCTTACTCCTCCCACTTAGATTGTGAGCTCCTTGAGGACAGGACTGTTGCTGCCATTCCTTGTATCTAGCACTTAACACAGTGCCTTAAATAAACACTGTTGATGTTTAATAAGTTCTTATTCTTGCTGCTTACAGAATCAAGCATTTTGCTGCTGTAGGACTGATCTCCCCCCTCCCTTTTTTTCAACATTTTGTTCTTTTCTGGGTCTGCTTTTATCAAGTCATCCCCAGGAAAAAAATGGTTTTAGAGGTCTCTTTTGGTTTTTAAATTCCCTTCTTCTCACTCCTTCCTTTCCCCTGGGTAACCCCCACCCCACCACTGAATCATCCCTTTTTGTAACAAAGACAACCATAAAAGTAAAACCAGTTGATGAACTTCCAGCCATAATGACTACTGGTATGGAGGTAGGCAGCCCACCTACTCCAGCAAAAACATACAAATAGCATGAGTGAAAAATGATGAATAAATTCAATGAGAAACTTCAGCAAGTGACTTCATCCACCACTGAAATGCACAAGATGTCAGCCAGGAAGCCATGGACAACAGGAAAGGGGGCCTACCAGAAAAGCAATGCCAGTGTAGGCAAAGGAGCAATAAGCATCCCTTCAAACGTTAGGGAGGGTGTTAAATAAAAATAATAGAGGACTTTGTTTCTCACCTGACTGCACCACTTTGAGACATCTCTGACTTTTGCATAATGCCTCAGGAAGCTCATTATTTAGAACACTTCATCATCTTGCAAGATACCATTAGCCTTGGATACTTCCCCTCATCACTACCCTCAATGGCTCAGATTAGAAGGTAGGGACTTGAATTTCAAACCCTCCATTTAAGGAGGGAGGCAGAGCTCAGAACACCTCTTCATTTCTTTTTTTTTTTCCTGTTTAGAATTTTATTTTCCAAATTACATGTAAACACAAATTTTGACATCAAATTTTTTTTTGGGGGGGGTGAGGCAATTGGGGTTAAGCGACTTGCCCAGGGTCACACAGCTAGTAAGTGTTAAGTGTCTGAGGCCAGATTTGAACTCAGGTACTCCTGAATCCAGGGCCAGTGCTTTATCCACTGCGCCATCTAGCTGCCCAACATCAATTTTTAAAAACTTTGTGTTCCAACTTCTCTTCCTCCCTCCCTTCCCACCTCCTACCCCCAAGAACACCTCTTCATTTCTTACCTGGCTGCACTAGGAAATTTCTCTGACCATTCCTTACCATTGTAGGGAACCTCCCCTCCATTTTTCAGCTTCTCTTTTGTGTTTTTGTATTCTCCCCTTAGATTATAAGCTCCTAGAGGGCAGGACTTTCTTTTTTCATATTTGTATCCTCAGAACTTAGCATAGTGTTTGGCATGTGATAGGCACTAATACATGTTTATGACTGACTGGATGAGCTATTCTCAGGGTTCTGAGTAGGGAAAGAGAAGGCAGGGTGGAAAGAATACACTAGTGTAGAAGGAAGAAGAAAGGGGCGTAGAGCTTGCCATTTCTCATAATTGGGGTATACAATAAGAGTATATACATACAAAGAAGGGGGTGGGGGAGTGGGCAGTATATGGCTACAGATATAGATATATAATCTCATTCTTTATCATACAGAGCAAAGGCAGTTTGGACATACATACAGACTCAGAATCAGACTGATAGGGTGTTTGGTGGAGAAATATATAAATCTGAATTAAAAAATAAGATGTCATGGGGGGGGTAAGGTTAGGAGGGAAATAACCAGGGAGGAATAAGTCACAAAACAACCTTCCTGATCCTAAAAAATGGGAAGGGGAGGGTTAAGAGGAGAAAATAAGGCAAAGCAAAGCAGGTAAAACGCTAAGTTGTGAAGGGTTGGTACCCATCAATTGGGAAATGGATGAAGAAATTTTGGTGTGTGAATATGATATATTATGATGGTATAAGAAATGATGAAAGACAAGATTTTAGGAAATCCTGGGAAGAATGAACTGAAGAAGAAGAAAGTGAGCAGAATCAGGAGAACAATTAATATGACCACGTTGTAAAGAAAAAGCAATTTTATTTTGTTTTGGTTGACTAGGTTTATTTGTTACAAAGGTCTCTTTTTATGTTTTTAATACGGAAATTGGCAGGGGGAGACATGAAAATATAAAGAGTAATGCAAAAGAAAAAAAGAGAGAAGAGCTATTAAAACATTTTAAAAGCCACAGAGAGAACAGAATGAAATTCAGAAAGAAGCATAAACAGGACAGTTTTGAAAGTAATGTACCAAAAAAAAAAAAAAAAAGAATCAGAGAAAGTAATGTACTGATCTCATTATATACATTTTTTTAAAGCAAGCTATATGGAATAGAAATTCAGGGTTTCATATAAAATTATTTTTGTGTTCTACTTGGTATGTGGAAATGATTTTTTTTTGTATTTGCTAAGTTCAAAATTAAATAAACCAAAAAAACCAACTCACACAGTCAAAGCCTCTAATAATGTATACCACATTCCCTGCCACTAGTACCTAACACTTCTATGAGGGGGAAGACAGGAGTGTTTTGGCAGTACCAGAACATTATAATTAAACATAGTTAATGTCCCAGGATTTAAAAAAAATTTAGATTTGTCACTGATTCTTTCATGTTCCTCAATTACTATAATATCACTAGAAAATAGGAAGGCAGAGTTCAAGTTACAACAGCTGTGTCCAGCCTCACCCTTACTAGAGGCAGAGGGAATGGGGATGATGGGAATGCAGGATCAGTCTCTCTGACAAGACAGTATCTTGATGAGGAGAATGCCAATCTTCTAAGTCCTTCAGAAATAAGCAAGCATTCCTTAAAGCTCCTTCTGTTTGGGTCATTCCCACACAGGAACTTAAATGACCTCTCTCCCCCAACAACCTATCAATTATAAAGTCCAGGAAACAGAAGGCTTCTTGCTTCGGGCAAATGGGAGGTTGGCCTTGTTTGAAGATACTGCTTATGTATCTGGTAACTAGGTGTAAGCACAAAATGGAACACATGGCCAAAGGATTAGCAAAAACTATGAAAAACATGTGCAAACCATGTACTAACTCTTTACCCAACAGCAACACAATCCCCCCCGCCCCTTGAGAATTAAAAAAAAAAAATCATACCTCCTTTTACTGCCCTGTTACAACAATGAACTGCCCATGCTCTCCAGGAGAGGCATTCTCCAGATTCCAAAGGTTTGTTTCTAATGAATTTCCTTTAGAAATATATATAGTCTTTGTTTTCCCTCTCTACAAAGGAGTTGAGTTAGGGGAGAAGGAAAATCTATAAGCTCTTGTTGTAGGCTCTATAACAGAAAGTACAGGCATGCTTTCCAAAATGTGCACATGCCTGTTATTACTCCTATTTGTTTGGCTTCAAAAAGGAAGGGACAAGGGGGCAGCTAGGTGGTACAGTGGATAAAGCACTGGCCCTGGATTCAGGAGGACCTGAGGTCAAATCCAGTCTCAGACACTAGACACTTACTGGCTGTGTGACCCTGGACAAGTCACTTAACCCCAGTGCCTTGTAAAAACAAAACAAAAACAAAAGCAAAACAAAATAAACAAACAAAAAGGAAGGGACTAAACACAATAACAGCACTCCAGTCCTAGGCAGTTACAATCTTAGGTAAATGATAGACTGATAAAGAAAACAGAGCAAAACAAAAAACCAGAATAGCCACAAAGAGGTAAAGGTTAGATTCTTTTCCTCCTTTCCTAGAAAATCATGTCAGTGGGATGAAGGCACCATTCCTTCTAAGGAGAAGAAGGGCCCTGGGTAAGGGTTCCATGGAATATAGGAAATTTTGAGTCAGCTAAAGAGGAGGCCTCAGAAGCTACGACATGCAATTATTAAGCAGCAATCCTGACTGCAGAAAATCTAATCTAAAGCATGAAGAAGCAAGGGGTATAAAAGGAGGCAGTTAGGCAACAGGCCTGGGCAGAGACGAGAGAAGGAGACAAGGAGTGGGAGGAAATGAGAACAGAGATACAGGGAGGGGCAGAGCCCTAAGGTAAGAACAAACCGTCAGAATTTGACATGACCAGCAAGGTAAGGATAATTTATCTGGCAAGCATATTCTGAAGAGACTTGAATGAGGAAGATAAGTGAATATTTATTCATCTGGTCACTACCACTAAATTCATGGTTCCTGTTTTACAATTACCTTTCCACCATATGTTAAAGTGGCTAGACAGCCAACTTCCAAGAAGACCTGGATTCAAATTTCTTCTCCTATACATACTTAGCAAGTCTCAGAGAGAGAGATAAGCCTTTAAGACTCTAATTTGCAAAGAGGGTGCCTGCTTGCCTTGGGAGAAGTAGTGTCCTCACCTTAAGTCTCTTATAGCAATGAAATATCTGGTCCAGTCCCTGTCTCCATCCTATTAAGCACAAACATTATGCTAGGTTTCAGATGAACAAATGAAGATGGTGAAAACTTGGTTCCTGCCTCCAAGAAACAGAGACCCTATATAGCAAAGAGTGGCAGTGGGGGAGGGGATGGTTCTGTTCAAAGCAAAAGTTTTGAAAGAGGTAAGAATCAGTCAACATTAGAGCTATTGCATAAATGGTTCCTTATAGGGTTGGGTCAAGATCTTGAATCTTGGAGCAGGTAACAGGGAAGGTAGAAAGATCTGAAAATGATTGCAAATTTGTGAGAGAAAGATGACAGGAAAGATAGCAACAATGAATAAGAGAATATAATTTTGGGGAGTGTGTGGGGGGAAGGAGGTGTGGCTGAATAGCTCACTTTTCATACTATCATCCATGATCCACAAACAGAAAAGCAAATGCAATGAAGTCATGTTATTGCATTTAATTACTAGAAATCAAAAAGGGAGTAGGAGTAACTGTCAACTCTTGGGGGGCCTGGAATGGAGGAGAGCAGTAGGAAATTGGCTAAGTTTATTTTCCATATTCCTGACAGGACTATATTCAAGAACAAATCCAAGGAAAATTTTCACCCAATGCTATGGCCTTTGCTGACAGGGAGGCACAGTGTGGACACAAGTGAAACAAATCCTAAAGCTTTTAGGATGCAACTACTGGCATCATCCAAGATCCCTCAAGAGCATCTTCACTCACACATTTGACAGGACCTGAAAATGCTGACTAGTACAGATAGGGAAGATGGCTGCCGAGATAGCTCTAGCTCTCAGAAAACAAACCATGTTCTTGACTCCAACGTAGTACACTTAAGGAACTTAATAGGAACCTGACTTCTGACTTCATCAATACAGGGAACTCCCAGGCAAGGAGGACATTTCTACTAATTTATGCAAGTCAGCAACTTCGATAACATCTAGTCTGAGAGTTACCTAGAACGCGGAGTGGTTAAGTAACTTGTTCAGGGTCACACAGACAGGATGTGTAATAGGCAGAACTTGGGGACAGCTAGGTGGCAAAGTGAGTAGTGGCAATTTGGAGTTGAGGATACCTGAGTTCAAACACAACCTCGGACACTTACTTGCTGTGTGACCTGGGCAAGACCCTGTTTAACTCCATTTCCTCATAGATAAAATGGGCAAAAAAGCCCACCTTTCCAGGTTTTGTAAGGATCACTTAGCACAGTGCCTGGCACATAGTGAGTGCTATATAAATGTTAGTTATTATTGTTGTTATTCCTGGCTTAGAGGCAGCAGCATTTTGGTACATATTTAACATCTGGCTGTCTGAAGAAAAATTAGGAATCTATGCAGGATACATTTTTAAGTTTAATTTGTATTATTAACACTTTCTCTATCACTTTATTAAATCTAGACAAAAAAAAACCAAGCCCTAATTTGTGGCATTTGATGATTTCCTAGATGTAAATATTCATACTGACCATTTAAAATTCAACAATCAGCTCTGTTAAGAGCTGACTCTAGCATACTTCTGCTTAGATGTTGGCTTTCTATATACATGTTGCACCACTCCATATATTTGATAGATATTAGTAAAATAGGAGCCAAGATAAGATGATATAAAGAGCAGACAAGAAATCATACACATGCCCAGAAAACACAGTGTGTCACGTGTAGTCTGTGTTATTGCTGGGGGTGGGGGGTGGGATTCAGATGAACAGAATAAAATAAACTATTAAATGTTGTAATTGTTCTCTTAATGAAAATAATCTGCTGGTCTAGCTCAGCATTCTTAACTTTTCCATTCATCTCAGAAGTCTGCTCCCCAGAGTAGCAACTGAACTATTGAACTGAAATTGCCCTGAGGGAGTAAGGTAGGAAAAGGGAAATGCCAACCTAGTTGAGAGAGGGGGGGAGAGAGAGAGAGAGAGAGAGAGAGAGAGAGAATGAATGTTTCCAGTGGAATGTGAGTGCTTTGAGGTAAAACAGTGAGGGGGCTGGGGTGAGGAGAATGGGAAGTTTCAAGGGAACAACTCAAATGTCAGCATCAGTCAAAATCAAAAGAGCATGAAGAGCAAGACGTACCAAATCTGCTAGTGAAGGACAGGAAGTTCAAGCACTCCACTCTATCTGAAAGGGTCTAATCTTAAAGAATAGAGGCTTTAGATAACTCAAGTCTAGATGCTCCCACTTCCAGGGACTAGAATAAGTCTGATGCCTAGCCCAACAGACCCCCTGAAATACTGAAATTAAATGGTGAAAGAAACCTCATTATGTTACACAATTCTGGGAGAGGACATCTGTAATATCTAAAAATTCCTAAATAATTTGGACTAAAAGGTGACAAGTTAGCATAACAGATAGCTAGGTGAAACAATTGGTTATCTTGGAACAAAATGTTCAATAGGGTTAAGTCCCATTGTAATAAAGTTTTAAAGTGAGGAGGAAGATATCTCATTCCTTTGATTTAAGTGGGACAGAGCACCCCCCCCCCTTTTCAGCTATTATTTCCCTTAGGCTAATGAGTTCTTATTTATTGACTCAAAGTATAATTTCACTCTTAGTTGGCCTTCAGAAGTAGGTATTTATTAAGAAGAAGGTAAAGATGTGTGGGGATCCTTAAAGTCAAAATACTAAATGGTGCAATCAGCCTACAGTCCACTATGAAAGGGGTATGTTAGGCAAAGATACTGAGCATTCTGGGGAAGAAACAAGATCTGGGTAGAAGAGATACGCAAAAGGGTGGTGGCTGTCTGGAGAAGGATATCTGCAAAGTCACAGGCACCATATCTAAGCCAATGAAAGAGCAGGAACATTAGGAATGGGAGAGGCCCTTTAGAAAGGAAAGGTTTAGAAAACTTGGGGCCAATTAGGGAAGCAGAAATAAGCCATGTACACTAAGAGAAGAGAACAGTGCTTGGGAAAGTTAGTCTGAATACAGGGTATCAAAATATAAATGTTTCACGTGTGTTAAGGGTTTACTTTTCAAATTATTTTAGGGAAGGCTAGGCATTGCATACTGTTTTGTGACAAAAAGTAGATCTCTCCATTTATTGCCAGTGACTAAGGAATTAACTACCCCACATCTTTCTGGATATGTATAACAAAAAATGAATAATAGTAAATATGAATGCAGGGCAGTCATTGAAGAAAACCATAAGTGGTGCAGTATATAGAGTGTAGGACCTGAACATGAGTTCAAATCCAGCCTCATATACTTATTAGTGGTATGATTCTGTTTAAATCACTTAACCCAATTTGCCATGGTTTCCTCATCTGTAAAATGAGTTGGAAAAGGAAATGGTAAACTACTTTAGTATCTTAGCCAAGAAAACCCCAAAAGAGGTCATGAAGAGTTGGACATGACAGAAAAAGATTAAACAACAAATGGTAGGTGAAGATTTGATGCCTCCAAACCCTGCAAATCCTAAAATCCTTGAAGTTTCTAGGTTCTAACATAAAACCCTTACTGCTAAAAAGAGTTGAAGTCTGTAGATATCTTAAGTTCTGAGAAGTAGAGAGACTTTGTCCAAGCATTTTCAAACATCTTTATTATTAGCTAGGTGGCACAGTGGATAAAGTGCAGGGCCTGTAGTCAGGATGACTTATTTTCCTGAGTTCAAATCCAGTCCCTGACACTTAACTAGCTGTGTGACCCTAGGCAAGTCACTTAATCTTGTCTGCCTCTGTCTCTCACCAGTCAAATGGGCTGCAGAAAATGGCAAACCGCTCCAGTAGCTTTGCCAAGAAAACCCCAAATGAAGAGTCACACATGACAGGAAAAAAACCCCAATACAACAACAACAACAATATTAACACAGTGAGAAACTCAATCCCAGGAGCCTTGGAGGAAGATGAATTCACAAGACTCCAGAGCAATTTCCACCTAAACCCTTAGGCTTGATTCAGGTCTACATCAGAGTACAGCTCCATTGTGAAGAAGGGAGGATTATTCTAGTCAATAGCAGCTCTAGATAAGATACAGATCTTACTATTACTAAGGATCCCAAGAAGACTAAAAGTATGCACAAAGAATATCAACATTGGTGAAACTGACTTTCCCAAGCAGGACTGGAGGTAAGGGAAGGGGGTACGGGACTGAGGTTATTCCAAAGGTTTCAAACTAATGTAGATATCTTCACCCCACAAAGAGTGATTTCAATTTCCCAGGGATGCCCAGAAACAATGAAGTTTCTGAGAAGTCCCTAGGGCAAGAACAGAACTAAGTCACTTTCATAGGTTCATTAAAGCTGAAAGGGTTCTTAGAGGCAACAGAATCCAACTTTCATTTTACAGATGAAGAAACCAAGTCACGTTCAGTGACTTGCCCACAGTCGCACACCTAACAATTGTATGAAACAGGATTTGATCTCAGGTCCTTCTGACTCAAAGTCCTGTGTACTACATCATCTCTTAAAACCCTTAAAACTGCCACTGATCAGAAATGACCCCACCCCAAGTGATTGTTACTTAAAGCCAAGGACCAGAAACCAAATTGCCAGGGAATTCAAAGAATAATTCCTCTACTTGACTCAGCATGATACTTCTCTATCAACAGGTGTAAAAAGGAGAGGAAAAAAAAGAGGCTGATGGTCTCCCAAGTCTGAACAAGTAAGCCTGCATGGGGAAGGGTGGTGGTGGTGGTGGTGGTGGAGGAGGAGATGTGGGGGGAGAGACGCTGCTGACAGTAAACCTGACCCAACTAAAAAACAGAGCTTTGTGACTCCAGAATCTTAACAGTGAGCATAAGTTGAAAGCATGTGCCCAATGAAAAGGCAAGAAGCTCCAAAGTTTACTTCTATTTGGAGGAGTGGCAGCTTCAACACAGTTCCAATGTCCACCTACATGGGTGCAGTTTGGTGAGATGCTCTTTGGGCTTGATGCTTGAGTGGAATAGCTCAAACCCAAGGGGGGAAAAATCAACATGTTGAAACTTCTCTATAAATATTACATGACAGAAGGACAAAAGTACAGAGATGTTATTTAAAAGTCACAGCTTTAGAACTGCAGTCTGGCTGTGCTAGGAATCACTGAAAAGATAATGATGATTTTAAATCTCTCAGGGACATCTTGTGACTTTTTTTTCCTCTACAAGAATACAGCATCCAATTGTACTGAAGCTGACCGTGGATGAGTGCTAAGAGCATAACAAGAAAATCACAAACTGCATCCCCCCCCCAATACCTTGTATTGTTGAATCTGCATTTTTACTGTACAAAGTTTCAGGTATATTAATAAAATGATATTGCTGAGGTTGTCTGCTCCCAGCAGCCCCCATCCCGATAAAATATCATCTCTGAATATTGTAACATACAAGATAATATGAGTTTATTAAATTCCAAATAGGATAAGCCTACATCCTGTTTTCTTGGCTACATAATATTACTTAAGGGTATGTCAAAATGAATGAGTGCTGGTTTTGAAGTAAGCAAGTTCGATGTATTTAAATTCTTTGGAGTTGCTCATCAACAAAAATCAGGACAAATTACAGCTTTACCTTTCTACTATGTACATATATGTGGCAAGAACAAAACCCTCCAAATTCACAGGTACCCAAAATATATCCTTCTCTATTCACGCCAGCAACCCACCTAAGTTGGAACTTTCTGCCACCTGTGGCATTAGCTTTACCTTGATTGGGAAAACAACAACCAGCATCCCCAAAACAACAACTCTCTTCTTTTTACTCTTCTGTCAAAGATGAAAATGCCAGGAAATGAAAAGGCCAGCCTTGTATTCATAACAAATGCCAGCAAACCGGTAAAAACAAAATGGCCAAGTTATGTGCCGACCTGCCTCTTTAAGCACACGATGAAATTGGCTAACTTGAGCTCTCTCTATATAGGACATCTGCTTCAAATAAAGGTCAAATATTTGATCCAGGGAAGCCTCTGAAACACTCTACAAAGAGAATCCAAAGTCCTGATGTCTGCTTGTGTGAAACGGATCCACGTTATCAGATCAAAGGTGCATACAGTCAGAAAAGGAACCTCCTGCCCTCCCAGTCTTTTCTCCACACAATTCATCTCATCCGTCTCAAAGGCTGAGAACCCAATTGTGACAAGCACGCTCATCACACCCCACAATGAAACCTGTAACGATGGTCCAATACTTAAAGTGATAAATGTTTTCCTTGCAGCCTGTCAAACTTTCTTAAAGTGCTGTTCGGGAAACAAAGCTGCAGTGACTAAAAACTTCATGGCAAAGAAAACTGAGATGGGGACCTCAGAAACGAAAGCATTCCCTCTCCAGGCAAACTCCAGCAGCGTTTTACCTTTGTGTTCGGCGAAGCCTGTTTCCACTCCTCAAATGAGGCAAAGTAAAGTTTGAGAGGACAGTCCAAAAATTGGGGTCAGACATATCCATTTTTCTCTTTCTCTCTCTTCAATCCACTGGAGGTTCAAAGCCGTAAAAAACAAAACAAACAAACAAAAAAAGGGGGGGGGGAGGAAAAAAAGAAACAGAAAAAAAAAACCCAATTATCTACTCACTCCCTCTAGAGAAAATGTAATGCGAACTGTGATCTCAAAAGCAACTTAGAGCATGTCTGAGAAGCACGCGTCCCCCTCGGATCCTATAATTAATATACAGCATTTTCTCTAAGGTTCGATAACTTGTTTCCTCTTTGGTCTGACCTCTCTTGCTCAGGCACTGCCAGCTATAAACAGTAATTACAATAGTTTAGCCCTATGTTCTGCTGAAAATGCTGTCTCTGTATGTGATTCAGCCCTAGGTACTTTGTCATCTGTTTGGCAGATACCATTCAGGGCTACTCAGAGGGGGGAGAGAAAACTACTATTTTGAGTCTTCCGTGTCAGGCAGCTGCTTATCAGAAAAAGCCTGCACATATGAACGTGAACATACCCCACGATTTCCTTCACCTTCCCTTTTAATGATGAGACGAACATTTAGAGCGAGACAATTTCTTCTCACCCCCACCCCCACCCTTTTCTCTTCCCTTTTAGGGGCAAGATTAAAAAAAAAATCAGCTAATCTTTAAGGAGCCTTCTCCAGGATTTAAGCAGGTTACCACTCATCCTAGCCCTGCTGCCTGTGGGGAAATAAGGATGGAAGTAGGTACTTTTGTACGGAGGGAGAGAACAGATTAATTTCCTTAATGTCCCTAAGACTGTGTTCACATAGCAAGCAACCCAGCTTGCAAGGTTGTGAAGCAAACATTTCAGTAGCAGGGACTTATGGGAAACAGCATTCAGAAGACTGCTTGCTCGTCCCAGGGTGGTAGCCTCCTAGCATGTTACACAGACGTCTTCCTTCTCCTTCAACTCCCCACTCCATAACAAGGAATGGACTATTCTCCTCCACAAAAAAGGGAGGGGGGAGGGAATTTTAGCAGGACATGCAAGGTAAAGCATTATTTCACCTGGAAAGGCAACTGTGATTCATTCAGGAGGGAAAAAGGATATAACTCACAAATACCTAGGGTAGCTCACAATTACAATCCCCTGGATGAAATCCGTGAAGGATCTTTACTAACTGAGAAGCTGCCTGTTTCCTAGGAAAATTAGTACAAATACAGTGCCTTACATTTAGTGCCTAAAGTCTAAAACTTTTGGTAAGCAAAACTTGAGTTTTCCTTCATGCCAATGTGATTACTACAGTGCATAACTGTGAATCTGTCATAAATTAGGTATAGCTTTATGAAATCCAAAAAATCATCTACCCAAAAGCAAAATCAAAAGATAAAAAGAGTAGAGGTAGCTACAGGCATTTTAAAAAATAATATTTCTTTAAATGAGGAAGAAGAGTACCATTAAGTTGAGTTTAAGCATTATGCTGAATTTTAGAAATGTGAAAAAATTATCATCATCTTTATATTACAGAACTGGCGGGAGGGTAGATTCATGAATATTCAAACTGAAGAGGACCTTACTCATCCATCATTGATCAAGTCATTCAACCTCTTGGACCTCAGTTTTCTCATCTGCAAAATCAGAGTTGGATTACATGGCATCTGACGTCTTCTCTAACTCTATCTATGATGCTATGAATCATGTAGGCCTGTCTCAACCTTCCAAAACATGAGGAAACCAAGGCTCAGAGGAGTGTCTTGCCCTGGGTAATTATTTGTAGAAGTAGAATGACAACTCAAGTCTCCTGATTCTCAGCTTAGTTATTCCTTCCAGTATATATAGCACACTGTCTTCTGGGTCTTCTGAGTGAGTCAATTGTAGAAGTTAGGGATATAGGGGAGATTTTGCTTGGTAACAGTTGCTATGAAAAAGATCTTGGGGATTCCATAGGTTACAATCCATTATAAATCAACAGTGTCACATGGCACCCAAAATGTTAATGTTACTATGCAATATTCAGAATGAGGAAGGGAACTGGTCTACAGATTCTCCTCTGGGTAGATCAAATCTGGAAAACAGTATTCAGTTCTGAAAATCATATTTTAGAAAAGATATGCCAGAAATGTATACAAAAGAAGTGGACTATGGCAGAAAAAACAGAGAATATATAATAGGAAGAACTAGAGAACTCCTAGTGTGGAAGTTCCCTCCACAGATGCAGATCACAACCCATTTATAACTTATAATGGAGGAAAGAAGGCTTAGAAGGCACATTATTTATGCTTGCTGTCAAATATCAAAAGGATGTCATTTAGCTAAGGGATTAGATTTATTTTGTTTGATCCCAGAGGGTAGAAGAGAAGTAGAGCATTCATTTTCCCAAGAGGTCATCCAAAAGCAGAATAGGCTGTCTCAGGATCCTGGTAGCTGATAGTCCTCCCCTCATCCCAATGGTGTCAAAGGGTAGACTTCTAGGGGACTTTACAGATGAAATCAACAGATATGGATTAGACTAGAAAGTTTGTAGTAGTCCAACTCTTAAATTTCTGTGTGCCTCTGTGTTTGTCTATGAATGATATACATTCAGATGGCAATGCATTATCTAATGCATCAAGAGCTTGTGATTCTGTCGGTGTGAGAATTCTCAGTATGTTAATTCCCTGCACTGACAAAGACTACAACTTCATAGGTTTAAAAATTATCCTCTAAGAGAATTGCCTGAGGCTCAATAAGGTTAAATTATTTGCCCTTGGTCACAGAGCTACTAAATGTCAGATGCAGAATTTGAACAAGTATCTTCCTGAGTCCATGCCCAGCACTCTTTCCATTATACCACATGGCCTCTAAAGTAATGACACTGTAACAAAATCAACTGATCTTAATGTTTTAGAAGTTACAAAGTAATCTACATGTGCTACCTCATTTGACAAGAAGGTACATTGCTTAGATAAACTGTATCTATCAAAGATGAAACTGACTTACCAACTCCTCTCTCCTTGGAACTGTCTACCGGGAGAAAGAAATTAGTGGAGCACAAACTCAATTAGCCCACTTCATCTAGCCAGCCCCAGACTGAGACCAGACTGAGAGAAGCTCCACATTCTATCCAGCCATTCATCACTACTATCTGACCATCCACCCTGCTGTCTTTGGCTTGGATCCCCTCCATCTCTTACTCTAAGGCAAACAAATACAATTGTTCCTAGAAAGGGCAAGTCTTCCATATGTATCATAGAAAGGCTTCCATATGTATCACTTTATTATCCCTGGAATTTCCCAGACGCTCCCTTCCCTGGCCTCTCCTTCCAAGTATGAGTGGTCACAACCATTGAAATGAAAGCCCTTGGAGGAAAGGGCGCATCTTATTTTATATTTGAATGCTTATTTTGTATACTGGATGCTTTTCCATTCATTCAACCTAATTGTCACTTATTATGAAGAAAGTAATGGCATTCAGATGACTCATGAAAACACCAAAGACAGTAATAACTGCATAATGTTACTGATATAAAGAGATAAGATACATGACTACTTTAAATTAACAAATGAAACTTTAAATGTTGGCTTACTCACCTCTGGAGAGAAATACTGGGAACAAATTCACTCCCAAAACTTTCAACACTATTTTACTAGAAGGGAAGCATAGAGTAGGGAAAGGGTGATAGGTTGTGTTTGGGAGCTCTTTGATCTTAAATTTTAATCATCTAGATGATAATAAACATAATTATAACAAATACATTTGATGAGCACTTTATAGTTTCCAAAGTGCTTTTACACAGACTATCTACTCTGATTCTCTCTACTGAGAAGGTATGATGCTTCCCAAGGAGAAAATGGAAAATGGAATTGCCTAAGGTCATGGAGCAACACCTAGGAACCAGGATCCTTGCAGAGATAGCTAAGTAACCTATAGGGTCTCACAGTATAAGGCATCTCTGAAGACATCAGAAATAACTGTATGGGTCTCCCTAATCTTGACACAGCTTAGGGATTCAGCATGCGGTAACTGGCTCTTGGCTTCTTGACTTTCAATTCAAATACATTGAAAAAACATTAATTAATCATCCATCTAGGGGCAGCTAGGTGGAGCAATGGATAAAACACTGACACTGGATTCAGGAGGATCTGAGTTCAAATCTGGCCTCAGACACTTGACATTTACTAGCTGTGTGACCTTGGGCAAAGCACTTAACCCCCACTGTCCCACAAAAAAACAAAAATGAAAATCATCCATCTATCTGTCTCTTTCTATGTCATAATGATAAATACTAAGGATATAACCAGGAAGAAAAAAAATGACCTGTTTCTTTTAGTCAACCAAGAAACTATCATTTATTAAGTACCTCCTATGTTCCAGGCAAGGGGCTAGGAGCTAGAGGTACCAAAAACAAACAAACAAAACCTCTCAAGGAGGTCATGACCTCAAGGAGCTGATAATACAGGAAGAATTCAACTTCAATCGGCAAACAATGACTTTTTGTTGTTGTTTCAGTTGTGGACTCTTTGGGACCTTATTTGGGATTTTCTTGGTAGAGTTACAGAAGTAGTTTGCCATTCCTTCTCCAGTTCATTTGACAGATGGGGAAACTGAGATAAACAGGGTTAAGTGACTTGCCCAGGGTCACACAGCTAGAAATGTCCAGGCTGGATTTGAACTCATGAAGATGAGTCTTCCTGATTCAAAGCCTAGTGCTCTCTCTATTGTCACCTAGCTGCCCCTAGTGATTAGATGGGCATTATTCACTACTCCCCATCGATAATGGTAAGATAAAAAGATTAAAAAATGACAATAGCTGATCTCAAAGGACTTATAGTTTACTGGGGTATAGCAGTGACACACTGATTATAATGAGAGAGAATGTGATAGGATTCAAAGTGCTCTAACAAACTGTAGAAAGAGTGATTTCTTCTAGGTTAGAACTATCAGGGGAAATAACTTCATGGAGGGTGAATGTAAGGTGTGCTTGAGGAAAGGGAATAATTTTTTTTTTTTTTAACAGAGATGGCCCTATGGAAATTTGCAAAGTAAGGGAAGGCAAGGGAAGATACAAAACTGGCTAGTGGACTAGTTTGGGCAGAATTTAAAGGAAATAAAAATAAGTTGAAGGAGGTTTCAAGGCAGATTTAGTAGGGCCTTGAATGCCAGGCTAAGGAGCTTTTATTTTAATATTGTACGTTTTTTTGTTTGTTTGTTTTAGTGAGGCAATTGGGGTTAAGTGACTTGCCCAGGGTCACACAGCTGGTAAGTGTTAAACGTCTGAGGCCAGACTTGAACTCAGGTAACTCCTGTGCTCTATCCACTGTGCTAGTTAGCTGCCCCTAATATTGTATGTTAAAGACAGTCACTGAAGACTTTTGAGTCAAGGAGGGTTATGTTAGTGTCCTCTCCTAACTTAACAGTCACTTAAGACCATCACTAGGTTTAGAAACAAGCCAACAGGGCTCAAAAATAGGTAGAATACCAGGGAAAAATTACTGATGAAGTTACTGATGAAATGATGCAATGTTTCCCTTCCTCAGGGATCTTTGTGATCAATTCTTACTGAATATCTCAGTGTGCTATGGAGGTGCCCCTGAGCTCTTGATACCAGGGGAACACAAGCTCTGGCCAGACTTCTTGTCCTGGTTAGGTGGTGGCCTATATATTTGTGGCTATGAATCAGACTAGCTAAGTTCAGAAAACATCATCACCAAAAATTTGGCCACCAGGGTCAGGAATTTTTTTGGACACCAACAGAAATATGGGTTCAAAAACCAAAATCCACGCCCCATTCCATATACCCCAAAGAGAATATGCACACTCTCTCATATTCAATACTCAATTTATTATTAAAAGATGTCAAAACCATGTATTTACAAATACACAGCCTATTACTTATGGTCACACTAATCTGTCATAGGCTCATATGATTTAGAGTCGTAAGGGGTTTTAGTGGGCATGTAGTCCAAACTCATTTATTATATAAATGGGGAAACTGAGGTCCAGAGAGATTAAATGACTTGCCAAAGATAACACGTCATAATACTGCTAGGATTTGAATCCATATTTTAAGAGGCCAAATAAAATTTTCCATGGTGTTTTACTGAATACACAATCCAATAAGACTGTCTTAAAGTTTCACAAATTCCTAATAAAGGAGGAGTAAAATAGGGTAAAAGAAGTAATCAAAGGAAGGCTAGGGAATAAATACATTATACATTCCTATAATTAAATCTAATCTAATCAACCTTCATTTTGGCACAGTAAATGAAAACTGAACATGGAGTCAGGGAGACCTGAGTTCAAGCCCCACCTCTGACACACAGTGACCCTGGGCAAATCACTCAACTCTCAGCATCCCAGATGTGTTGGTACAGAGTTTCCTCATTTAGAGTTCACTATAACAATGAAATGACATTTAGACCTAAAAAAAAAATCTTTACTGTGTATTACACAGTAAAGAGGAATGTTGGGTGTACCAAAAATTCAGCTTGGAAAAAATTTTAAAAACCTGGCATGTGTGAGGATCCAGAAAGACAAGTGAGGTAAGAGAGGACTTATCAACCAAATCAGTAAGAGTAGTGAAAGGAGATGATAAATTCACTCAGTAGGCTGAGATAAGAGTGGGAGTGAGTCTGAAGTATAATTTGCCATCCAACCCGTTTGACTTGCTTTAGGCATCTATAATTCTAATGGCAACAAAGTCAGTAAACACAAGAATGAAAACTGTCAGATACTCAAGTTTTCTACCCAAGAAATAACTGTGCTGCCAGAAATTACAGTTCAGTTAGGTGACTTTGCCAAGAATCCAGTGGCAGAAATGTAATAGGTGGGAGTTTCTTATAAATTCTTATTAAAAATCCT
Organism: Dromiciops gliroides; assembly: GCF_019393635.1. Taxonomy (NCBI): domain Eukaryota; kingdom Metazoa; phylum Chordata; class Mammalia; order Microbiotheria; family Microbiotheriidae; genus Dromiciops; species Dromiciops gliroides. The sequence goes on along the minus strand of NC_057861.1, from coordinate 424,738,347 downwards.
CAAAACCTCCCTCATACTCGAACACACAGAAAAACTGTACACATTGAGCAATACTTCCACAATCTAGTCTGTTGTGAAAGATGTGACTTGTGATTCTCTTTCACTTCATTCCAAATGAAGTTCCTTGCCATGTTACCATGTTTCCATGTTAAAAAGAAATTAAGCCAACAGAAGGTAAGGAAACTATTCTAAACCAAATCATGAAAAGAAAAGTCTAAAAAAGGTTAAGCCAAATACCTCTCCTCCCATTTCTCCCCATGAGCAAGGTTTGGCATCCTCTCCTTCAACTTTATGATCCTCCCTTCCATCCCAAAGTGTTTCCCCCAAAACACACCCTCTACCATCCCTAGCATCATTCTTCTTCTTTTTTTTTTTTTTTGCAGGGCAATGGGGGTTAAGTGACTTGCCTAGGGTCACACAGCTAGTAAGTGTCAAGTGTCTGAGGCCAGATTTGAACTCAGGTACTCCTGAATCCAGGGCCGGTGCTTTATCCACTGCGCCACCTAGCCGCCCCCGCATCATTCATTTTTTAAACATTTCTGGATATGCCTATTACTTTGAATGACTTTCAATATCATTACGTTCTGTACTGTTTTTCAACTACACCAGTGCCAGAAGTCAATGTGTCCATTAACCCTTTCCCCCAAACTTTTGATAAGTTTCAGATGCTTTGGAGTTTCACACAGCTCAGCCTGGGAGTGAGGCAGGAGTATTGAGCAACTAGATTAAGGGACAGCTTGCATTTTGGAAGGTTTTTCAAAGAGCTTGTTGGCACAAGACTCTCCTTAGGTATGCTATTGCTAGAAGGACCCCAGAGAGATCTGATGTGGACTTGACTGACTTCTTCCTATCTCTATCAACTTCAGAGTATTCAGGGATTCTAAGAATGGATAGGCTTTTCCAGTAGTCTAGACTTAGAAATCCATGATAGTTGTCACCTCCCTTTCTGAAGGTTTCAGAACTTCCTGAAACTATGAGGGTTTGGGACAGAAGTTGTGTTGAATACAGCCTAAAAAGAGGCCATTGGTTAAAAATAACAAACACCTGCAGTTAATTTGTAAGTGACATTCAAAGATGTCTCATTTTGAGAAACCCTATGATTTCAATGGGGTAGGCACACCTTCCCCACACAGGAGACAATTCCTCCTTGTCTTAGGAGATGGTCTCTATGAGTTGTCATGGCCAAAGAAAATAGTTCATAACCTGGTGACCAATCTTCTGATGGGATTCCTGAATTTATTTAGGCTTGTCTTTGGATGACAAATAAATAGTCCACTACTAGGACTATATGGAAAGCATTCTCAGCTTGAATAAAATTTACCGAGTTTGAGCTTCACTGATAGAAACCTTCAAGAATGGAAGGTCACTTTCATACCACAAGGAGACATTAGCGGATGACTTTAGCAATGAGGACATCCTAAGAAAGCAGGAAAATTATCATTATGAAATACTGGACAAAGAGCTGGAAATATAGCTAAAGAGTCAGCTTAGGAAAAGTGAGGAAATTTTTGCATGTGGTGGGGGGGGCAAAGTTAAGACAATTGTTCCTCAAGTGTATTTATTTCACCATAATTTAGATTTGTTCTAATGTATCTGGGGGTGGGAGGAAATATACAAAGTTGCTTGAGTTGCTTCAAATACTGATGAAGTGAGAAGCCACCCTTGTCAGATCTGCAGATGACATGAAGCTGGGATTCACACAATGGATGAAAAAGAGCTAAACAAGCTAGAAATAAGGTCAATCAAGTAAGATGATAGGATCGCATGGAGTTTAATAGGGATCAACATATAACTCTAAGTTCAGAAAACCAATTTCACAAATAAAGGATGAGGAAGATAGTGCTAAAGAACAGTTCTTGCAAAACAACAACCACCACCCTTGGGGCTCTCGGAGGACTTAAATTTCAATATGGGTTTAAACATCAAGGAGCATTGATAGCCACCATCCTGGTCCTGCTGAACAAGAAGGATCAGATGCTATACCAGGTCCACCCTTCCTCTGAGGACTACTGGACTCCTCCCTATCCTAACCCCCTACCCCCAACAGAAGGGCTAGAGAAGTGACATTCTCTATGGTACTCAGAATGTAGAAGGGTTTTTATCTCCAACTTCCAGCTCTCTCTGACCATCCATATAGATTCACTGTCTAGGAGGTATAGATTATTATGGATTTATCCTAATAGAATCAGCTCCTAAGTTCCCTCTCCTTCTTAACATTGATGTATTTCACTAAGCCCTAGTTACACGACCTTGGCATAATATTGGAATTCTTAACCTTATTGTGTGTGTCACAGATTCCTTCTCAAAATGCTTTTAAATGCATAAAATACAACACATAGGATTAAAAAGGAAACCAATTATACTGGAATATAGTTATCAACATTAAAAAAAAACAGTTGAAGGATGCCAAGTTAAGAACCCTAGGCATGGGAGTTAACCTCCCCACAGGAAGAACCACAAAAGAACCATTTTACTGTTGGCATAGGATCAAATAAAAGCAATAAAACAATACAACATGAAACAACCACCATTCACTGCTCCTCCCAAATCTAAGAAATTCCTAGACATTATATAGTTCACTATAAACCTAGGAATTCTAGCATTGCTTTTCATTTTCCATAGCTGCTCTCAGCAATACAATTCATAACTGATATATGACACACATCCCACAGGCATTCATTAGCTGAGTACTCAGAAATTCTGGACCTAGAATCACTGATATATGGAGCATACAATCAGAATCTATTGGTCCTCAGGAGAAGATGGCTGCCCTCACAGCTGGGGTTATTGATGCCTTCTCACACTGGCATCACTATGACCTTGCAGATGATATGGAAGAAGGGTCATGATCTGGCAAGTGACTGCATATGTGGGGTGAGGATGAAGACTCTAAGGATATAAGTTTGTGAACCTGATTGATTAGAAAGATGGTGATCCTCCTAAAGAAAAGGTCTCATCATGCTAATCACCTACTCCATATACTACAATGGGTTCTTCTCAGATTTAAGGGCATAAGCAAACTCTCCTTTTTAGTATTTAAAGCCCATCTCAATGTAACTATCCTACCTTTTCAGCCTGTTATATATTATTCCCTATCATGAACTCAACAGTCCAACCACACTGGCATTTTTTCCAGTGTTCTTCATAAATATCAATTTCTCTTCTCTGTGCCTTTGTATAGTGCAGCAGATACTGGAATCAGAAAGACCTGAATTCCAATATGGTCTCAGACACTAGCTGTGTGATCCTGGCCAAGCCATATAATCTCTGTCTGCCTCAGTTTCCTCAACTGTAAAATAGGACTAATAATAGCACCTATCCCCTAGGGCTATTATTAATGAGGATCAAGAGAGATAATATTTGTAACATGCCTCACATGGAGTTGGTGTTTAATATGTCTGTCTTCCTTCCTTCTTTCAATCCTCCCTCCCTCCCTCTCTTCTTCCCTTCCTCCCCCAAGTTGTTCTTCATTTTCTGGAAAGTATTCCCTTTCTAATCCCACCTCTTATAACCCATTGCTGTTGTTGTGTCTGACTCTTCATGATCCCATGGACCATTGTTTTTGCCAATACTGTCCCTGACTCCAGCTCCAGCACTCACCCAGCTGCTTATAGCCCATAGTTTCCTCCAAAGCTCAACTCCAGTGCCAACTTCTATAAGAGGTCTTTCTTGATCCACTTTCTAAGCACTTAGCATCTTGGCACTCCCCCCACCCATTTCCTTTTATTTATTTTACATATGTTTAAGTATGTGCATACTGTGTCTGCCAATAGAAAGGTAAGCTCCTGGAGGGTAGGGACCTTCTAAATTTTGCCTTTGTATCCCAAGTGCCTGGTGAATAGAATTTGCTTAATAATACCTGTTGAGTGATCTGGATGCAGCTACTGCTTTGCATGAATCCCTATAACATATTCCCTCTCTTGCTACTCACCAGCAGACAAAGTTCTCAGGTGACTCACAATAGGGAGAGGGGCAGAAGAGCATTAACTACATCAATCAGTGGGAGCAGTCAAGTTAAACCAGTATAAGTATAGAGTCCAGAAGTGGGAAGGTGATAGCTTTGCTATGGAGAGACCATTGTTCAGTTCTAGGATGGGGGCAGGGGGTTGCGTGGAGGACAAGCTTTAGGAAGGGCATAGATAAGATAAAGCATTCAGAAAAGGTTAACCAAAACTGGAAAATAACTGAAGACTAGGCCTTTCAAGGATTGGCTGAAGGACCAAGATGTTTAGCCTAGGGAAGAAAGACTTGGATACTCCTTCCCAATCCCTCTAAGAATGGGGCTGTCATGTTGAAGAAGGATTCGATTATTTTTGCTTGCCCCTTCACCTCCTCCCACCCCCATCCCAACCTCACAATGACAGAACCAAGAACCATGAGTAAATGTAGCAGAGGCAAATTTAATTTAATCTAATTTAATATAAGGAAAACTCTTGCTAAGGATTACACCTCCAAAATGGGAATAGACAGCCTAAGGTTGTACTCTCTTATTAGCGGTCTTCAAACGAAGACTGAATTACCACTCGCCCAAAATGTTTCATAAAGAGATTCCTGATTCGGGTGGAGTTGTACTAGATGGCTTACCAAGATCCCCTCCGATGTTTATATTTTATGATTCTCTAGAGTTGTGTTGAGTAGTTCTTACAACTGGAGCCTCCGAAGGAAGAAGGGATGTTAGCTCCATGTATCCAAGCAAAAAACAATCCCAAAATCTCAATGGATAATAGGAAGGGGAGGGGGGGGGGAGAACAATCATGGCTTAAATAAAAAGACATTTTCAAGAAAAAAAAAGTTCCCCTTTTCTGAGAAATAAAGCAAAATTATCACTACATGTAAAAGACGGGGTCTTTTTGGCCTTTTTGGCCCTTTTGCCAAAAAAAAAAGTACAGGATTAAAGACCATATCCAGAAAGAGCAAAGGATTCAATAATTTCATTTAGTGCCATTAAGATACTAAAAAAAGAAATGAGGGAGTGTGTAAATATGAAAGTAAATATCAGATAGCATGTAACAGTAGATGGAAGACCAGGTTAGGAGTCAGGAAAATATAGGTTCAACTCTCCCTTTTCCTACATTTTGGCCCTGTTACTCTGGACAAATCATTTAATTGCTCAGTGGACTTTCTGGTAATAAATATTTTTTAAATGGTAATAATAATAATAATAGCAGTAATAAATATTAATAAAGAAAAGCAACAACAGGTAGCATTTGTATAACACTTTAAGACTGACAAAGCACTTTACAAATATCTCACTTCTATGAGATTACAAATTACAGAGCTGAGACTTATCTGCTTTGATAAAGAAGGGCCCCTACACTGAGATAAACATAGGTCTAGTCAATGCACACTTCGTGATTCACTGATTACCTTAAAAATTCCCAAGGAAAGAAATGAGATATAGAGCAATGTCTGGAAAATTAGTAATTCCTTGACCTTCATGGGGTATAAACATACTGAAAAGGTCATGGTAAATCTTTGTGGTCCGGTCCACATTTCTCAATACTTGATGTGAAACTATAATAAGGATGACAGAGTACAGCTGTGGAGATCCTCAACTCTATGTGGTAGTATAAGAGAACATAGGGCAGAGAGGTCACCTGGTGTCACAAAGGGCACCTCTCCATTAGCTGAGGAAAAATAAATTCTTCTAGAAGAAAAAGACCTATTAAATTCAGACAAGTGTTATCTTCCGTGTTTTGGTTTCCTTATATTTAACTCCTTGGACATCAGAGTGCTATTTAAAACTTTTTGATATCAGAAATCAATACAAATTAGAAAGAGTGTGAATACTCAATTCTATTTTTTTTGAGGCAATCACGGTTAAATGACTTGACTAAGATCACACAGCTAGTGTCTGAGGTCAGATCTGAACTCATATGTTCCTGACTCCAGGGCTGGTTTTTAAGCCATCCTACCATCTAGGGGCCCCCAACACTCAATTCTAAAGGAGAAGTAGATGTAAGTAGATTTTGAAGTCAGGAAGACCCAAATTCCATTTCTGACACTTACTAGCTGTATACCCTGGGCAAATGGCTTAACCTCTCTCAATTTCTGTTTTCTCATCTATAAAATGGGGAAAATATAACCTTCCTCACAGAGTTGTTGTGAAGATCAAATGACATAATACTACAAGTAAAATGCTTTGCAAATTTTAAAGTGCTATATAAATTTTAACTATTACTTACATTATTTATTACAGCATAATCAATGAATGTAATAATAAATAATATTACATTGATATTAAATTCATGGGTATTTTGTTTGTTGAACTCAGCTTTGTTATTTCTTAAATATTTTCTAAGTGTGAATCAGACAGCAAGCTGGCACAGTAGATGAGAGTGACAGACCTGGAGTCGGGAACACTTACTAGCTAGGCAAGTCATTTAACTCTATTTGCCTCAGTTTCCTCATCTGCAGAATGAGCTGGAGAAGGAAATGGTAAAATACTCCAGTGTCTTTGGCAAGAAAACCCAAAATGAGGTCATGAAGAGTCAGACACAACTGAAAAATAACTGACCATAAACACAGACACAGATACACAGACACACACGAATTAAATTTGAAACTGTCTTTCACCTCTTTTTTTATCTCCAGCACCTGTGAGCATTTAATTTTAATTTTTTTTTCTTTTACATGGGGCAATGGGGTTAAGTGACTTGCCCAGGGTCACACAGCTAGTAAGTGTCAAGTGTCTGAGGCCGGATTTGAACTCAGGAACTCCTGAATCCAGGGCCAGTGCTTTATCCACTGTGCCACCTAGCCGCCTCTTGTGAGCATTTAAGAAATGTTTATTGATAGATTGAGTAATATAGGAACTGTATATATGATTTACTATCATCATTAACATATTTGCATAAGACTTTCTTGTCAACAACATGCTTCCATATACCTTATCTGCAGCCTAATCCTCAGAACAATCCCATGAGGTAAGAAGGGCAAGTACTCCTATCACCATTTTACAAAATGGGTCAGTGTGGTTATATTTAGGCAAGCAGCTACTGAGACTGTTCTGTAACACAAGATCAAGGTTAATTGATCTGCTGGGGTTTTGTTCCCACACTTTTTTTCCTAGTCACTTTCCTAAAATTAAAGAAAGGGATTTCATTAGAAGTAGAGTAAAAGATCTTTGTAAAGGAGTCATAGATGACATATTCACGTAGAAGGGAGAAATACTCACCTTCTTCTCTAATGATAAGAATTTGTATTTTCCTAATGTCAGAGACCAAGTCCTGAGAATATCCATGTCAGTGAGGAAAAGCAATGTTCTTGCCAAATTGGTTCCATAAGCAAACTCAAAAGATCAAGTTATAAACTTTAAAAAGAGGTCACATATTTGGTGAAAAGAGTCTTCATAGCTATAATCTGGCTATTCTCAAGCCCCTAAGAATTTTATAACACTATGAATAGTTTATAAACTTTGGAACATACACAAGCTGTCCAAGTGACACCTTCCAAAAACTTGCCTAATATAATTTGCTGTTATATAAAACAATAATATTTAATCAATGCATCAGTCTTGTAAATAAGTAATAAAATTCACTTAAAATATATAAAATATAATAAATAAAAATATCCTGATCTCTTCCCTGGAGTGACACAAAAGGAGAAAAGTATTCCTATTTGCTAGGTCACCAGTCCTTCATTACCTATGCCCAGTAGATATCTGCAAAGCTGATTGAGTTTTGAATACATGCAGTGCCTTGTTCTTGGCTGGATGTAAAATTATATTCCATTATTCATGTAGTGGAATTGCCAATGTGTGAACTTTACACAGTCCCTTTTGAATTCTAGGCCATGCCTACTATCTACCTTAGCTCTAGACTAGGAGCAATTGACCTCCTCTTGTCCATTTTTCATATTCTTGGGGAATAAAAATTAATTTTAATATTAAACAAATAGAGACATGACTAGGAATTCAAATTTGCTATCCCAAAATATAGAATTTCCAAAGGTTTCTTAAATTAACTCTGGATTTTTGGATTATTTATACTATTATCCATTTACCTTTTTGGCTAACTATTCGACTAAACTGTGTAAACCTCAAGGGAAAGAATTTTGATTTTTTGAAACTCAGTAACATTAATACAATGTGAAATACCATCAGAAAAGCTCAAATTTCAATTCATGGTGATCTGAAAACTTTCATGAAATTGTACCTATGAGTATGGACTATTTTAGTAGCCAATCCAAGTATTGAACAGGTAAGTGATGATGTAACAAATAGAAACAAACATTCACCACTGTTAGGAGATAAAGAGTAAAGAAGACTACAGTATTTTCATTTCAAAGGCAAAAGGGGGAAAAAAGCAGATGGAGGCAGTCAGTTACTGTAGAAAGTATAATAGCTTCAGTGGATCAAGTACTGGGACAGGAGTTAGGAGGATCTGAGTTCTAGTCTGCCTTCAGACAATCCCTAGCTGTGTGAACCTGGGCAAGTCACAGCTGTTTGCCTCAGTTTCCTCAGATGATGATAGCATCTACTTCCCAGGGTGGTTGCGAGGATCAAATGAGATCAGTTGTAAAGTGCTACACACAGTTCCTGGCACACAGTAGGTGCCTTATTAATGTTAATTTTTTTAAAAGCCCATTGGTAAGGAATGAAGGAACTTAACGTGGTGATTCTTAACCTGTAGGCTATGAATTAAAAGGAAAATTATAATTCTATTTCTATGTAATTGGTTTCCTCTGAAATATTTTATGATTTCTTTTATGCATTTAAAAACATCACTCTGAACAAAAACACACACACAAACACACACACACAAAAAACCCATCTCTCCCTCTGAGAAGACCATAGGCTTCACCAGATTACTAAAGAGATCCAATGACACAAAAAAGTTAAGGACTTCAGAGTTAACGCTCTACACACTGGGTCAAGATATTAGAAAATGAAGGAGAAAATCCTCTTTTAATAAGCAAGGGCATGCAATAAGCAGATAATAAAGAAGATAACTTGTCACGGATATTTTGAAGAAATTATGGCATTTCACAGGAGATGATCTTCTAAGTTCATCCAATGAGTCCAAAAAACCATTTCCCCCCACAAATTTTATTCTATTTATATAATTAAAAACCATGACAGATCATTAAAAAAACCATAATGTAATACTTTTATGCAATCTGTAATTTCTTCAAAAGGATAATAATAACCAACACTTACAAAGACATATGCTCACTTTATTGCACTTTATTGTGCTTCGCAGATAGATTTTTTTACAAATTGAAGGTTTGTGGCAACCCTGCGTTAAGCAAGTCCGTTGGTGCCATTTGCCCAACGGCATGTGCTCGCTCATATCATGTCTCTGAGCCACATTCTCGTGATTCTCGCAATATTTCAAACTTTTCCATTATGGTGATGTTTGATTAGTGGTTTTTAATGATTACTATGGTGATTGTTTTGGGAACACCATGGACTGTGTCCATATAAGACAGCCAAATTAACTGATAAATATTGTATGTGTTCTAACTGCTCCATCCACTGGCCATTCCCTGTCTCTCTCCCCATTACCTGAGACACAACAATATTAAAATTAGGCCAATTAATAACCTTACAATGGCCTCTAATAGTGAAAGGAAGAGTTGATTCACATGGCAAACTTCACTGTCGTCCTACTTTTAAGAAATTGCCACAGCTACCGCCCTGGTCAGTCAGAAGTCATCAACATCAGGCCAAGAGCCTCCACCAGTAAAAAGAATACGTCTCACTGAAGGATCAGATAACGGCCAGCATTTTTTAGCAATAAAGGATTTTTAGTTAAGGTATGCACATATGTTCTTAGACATAATACTATTGCTCACTTTTATATGCACTAGGAAACCAAAAAATTCATGATTTGCTTTACTATGAAATTTACTTTATTGTGGTGGAATTAATTTACTTTATTGTGGAAATGAACCTGCAATATCTCCAAGGTATGCCCATATAGCACTTTAAGCTCGGAAACAATTATACATATATTGTCTCATTTGATCCTTACAGCAATCCTGTGAGGGAGGTGTTATTAATTAATTAATTATTCATTTATTCAGTTTTTTTTTTTAGTGAGGCAATTGAGGTTAAGTGACTTGCCCAGGGTCACATAGCTAGTAAGTTGTCAAGTGTCTGAGGCTGGATTTGAACTCAGGTCCTCCTGACTCTAAGACCGGTGCTCTATCCTCTGTGCCACCTAGCTGCCCCACGGAGGTGTGATTTTAATCATCATTTTATTTTGCAACTGAGGAAACTGAGGCAAACAAGGTTAAGTAACTTGCTCAGGGTCACACAACTAACAAGTGTCTGAGGCCAGGTTTGAACTCAGGAAGGTGAGGCCCAGCACTCTGTGCACTGCAAGGAAATATTTAAAGTCAGATTAGACATTGGGTAATTCTGACTTGAAGTTCAACACTATCACTGGCTCCATGCTGCCTTTCATAGGGTACTTGTTATAATGGCAAGGAACCAGCAAGGAATAGCACTCATCCTATGTGGCTCTTCACAATCTGTTGGGAGCCTTCTTCTAGATTGTGCTGGTTATGCTTGACTCTAGCCATAGGATTGGACCACCTTCTTTTCCAGTCATATCTCATTGATGACATCCGTCTCATTGCTACTCTTGCATAAGTTGTTATTTGTAATATGCTTCAGGTGACTCATGCCCACCATGTATGTCTCCATTGCCCTTTGGATGACCTTAACTTTAGTTCTTCAGAGAACATGGTATTCTATGACTCACAGTCATATAGCATCACCAGAATTATATTGTTGTTTAAAAAAAAAAAACAACTTTTTTTCAGGAACAGGTTGAGGCTGCTGTTCAGACTACAATATGCAAGTAGATGGACAACCCATAGTGCTTATCCATCATGTGACATATTTTGGACAAAGTGAATGTGGACAATAAGTTGGGCCCAATGTATTATTTTGGGGCAATAAATAAAGAGGAACAGTTGAGGAACCTCACAACCTCTAGGGGGGGATCCTTTCCATGTGGGCTTGGTGCTACATGACACTGGCAAACACATTTATTGTTTGTTTGTTTGTTTTTTAGTGAGGCAATTGGGGTTAAGTGACTTGCCCAGGGTCACACAGCTAGTAAGTATTAAGCGTCTGAGGCCAGATCTGAACCCAGGTACTCCTGACTCCAGGGCCGGTGCTCCATCCACTGCGCCACCTAGCTGCCCCTGGCAAACACATTTAACAAGCATTTATCTTTCTATTTTATTTGATATTGATATCAGTCATTGAACAAGGCTACTTCTATTATTAAATCTTTCAAAGAATTCCATACGACATATATGCATCATCTACAACAAAAGAGTCACTGAGGTGATATTTTGGTCTACCAAATCCTTTTTTAAAAATTGCCTACATAAGTTCAGTTGAATCATATACCCTGTGTCCCTTTCAGCCAATGTTTGTCTGTAGAGAAGTTTGGTTCAGAATATCATTTATAAAAACCTTCAGAATCCCTTCTAAACCATTATTAAGGATGCACTTTAATCCATAAACGTCCTTAGGGCAATTTTGCTTTGTTGAGTTTCTTACCATGTTTTTTATATATTTGGCTTTACTTCCACTGTTTCTTTTGATTTTACCAGGCAATTTTACTCATAAAATAAAATACTACTCAGTATCCTTTCATATATCTTTTCAAATGATTTTATATTATAAACCTATGTTGTCCTTGGCTGCCATATCATTTCACTTGTCAAGAAGTTTATTCTTTGCTAGCTGAAGCAATGTTTAGGCTTTTTTCCCCGTTTCCTCCTTGTTAATTTTATATGTTAAACTGCCTTAGGAAATGGTAGCAGTCTGTATCCAGGTAAGTTTTCTTATCCATTTCCCTTCCCCCCACTCCACAATGTCAATAAGCTTGTTTAAATCAGTTGAGGCTAGAACTCCCTTAATTGGGCATCATGCCTTCTCATTTACTGCCTTCTAATCTGGTGTTAATTTTTATTTTTTACTCTAACAAGTAACAGATAAATACAGAAACAACCCCCACATTGGTAACTAGTATGCTTCTTATCTGTTTAAATCGTATCTTCCACCACAGTTTTTGCCATCTTTTCTCGAGGGCACCACTGAATGGTCAGAATATTGAAATACAGGATATTTTAAATAAGAGGTTATTGTTGATTTTTTTCACAATCTGGTTACTTCTTCACTTTCTAATCTTATACTTGATTCCCTCCATGTACACTATGGTCTAAGTCTACATGTAATTCTAAACATAAAACATTCCATCTCCTAAGACCAGTGGAAAGGCATTAAGTCCTGAGAATACCCTCCCTCTTCACTTCCTATACCTGGCTTCGGGGGCGGCTAGGTGGCGCAGTGGATAAAGCACCGGCCCTGGATTCAGGAGTACCTGAGTTCAAATCCGGCCTCAGACACTTGACACTTACTAGCTGTGTGACCCTGGGCAAGTCACTTAACCCCCATTGCCATGCAAAAAAAAAAAAAAAAAGGTATACCTGGCTTCCTTGGGTTTCCTGCAAGATTCATCTTACATACCCTTCTCAGCAGGAAGCCCTTCTCAGTTCTCTCAGTTCCCCTTCTCCCGATAGTCCCTTCCCTCTGAGATTACCTCCTATTAATACTACATATATATATATATATACATATATATATATATATGTGTGTGTGTGTGTGTGTGTGTGTGTGTGTCTCTAAACATATACATGCATATGTGTATATATACATATACATCTTCTATGTATGTCAATATGTGTGTGCTCATTTGTATATACAACATATGTGCACAGTTATTTGCATGTTATCTACCTTATTGTACTGAACTCTTTGATAGCACAGACCATGTTCTTGCCTATATATTATATTTCAGATTTTAAAATAGGCCCTGTCACAGGATCCTTAATAAATGTGTGTTTAGCAACTGACTGACCAAACCTCTGGAACAGATGTTGGCACATTAAGCTGAAATTATCTATGGGCTAGTCTTTTGAAAAAATGTTTAAAAGGTGCGTATTTCAGGAATAACTTAAGGCCTTTAATAACACTGCAATTTTCTAAAGCAAATCCAGCCTTTACTCCTCCTATTCATCTCTTGTCCCAGGTTCTTGTCTAGCTGTAATATCTGTCCAAGATATATGTGCTGAAGGCGTAGCTCAGAGGTTGCTTCCAATTGCATATCTATAAAATCTCTAATTATGTGTCAATCTGGACAAAAATATTCTTTATCCATTTGGATTTTTCAATGTGGATAGCTGAATGGAATACTCAAATGTTTGCTGGATCTCATTTTTAAAGTTCTGCAATGTCCCGGGGTTTGATGAAATTGGCACAATGTCATCTTCAATTTGGGCTATGGGCTCAACTTCCTCTATGACCATGACCAACTCCTTCAATGATGAGCATTCACCTATTTGCCTTTTATCTCAATTCCTATAATAATCTGAAAACTAATGAATAAAACTATCTGTATTAAATTTTTGAAGGCATCTTTTTTTTTTTTACATGTTTAGGGAATGAAGGAAAGAACTTATTAAGTGCCTAGTATGTGCCAGGCACTGTGCTAAGTTATTTCATTTGATTCTCACAACAACCCTGGTAAGTACATGCTATTATCACCTCCATTTTACAGCTGAGGAAACAAGGCAAACAGAGATTAAGTGACTTGCCTAGGGTCACACAGCTAGAGTAACTGAGGTTAGATTTGAACCCAAGTCATCCTGAGTCCATGACCAACTGCCCGACCTCAAGGCCTCATGGGAGATACATAGTTTAAAAAAAAAAAAAACTTTTACAAAGGTAACTCAATCAAATGCTTCATAGTCCACAGTGAGATCTTAAAGTTTTGGAAATTCTAGGGCAATGCTTATGTGAAGGCAATACAAATAGACCAAATGACTCCATAATCCATATTTCTCGTTGATCTGGAATGCGAGTTAAAAAGCACCGGGCAGTGCTGCAATGGAAAGAGTCAGAGGAGGCGGGATCAGATTCTTTCCCTGTCACTGATTCTTCATGCGACCTTTGGACGACCAGCACCTCTCAGTGACCTGCAGTTTTCCCAGCTTTAAAAATAGGCAAGTTGGACTAGAGAAACTCCAAGGTCCCTTCCAACTTTAAATCTATGACTCTGAAAACTGTGGCCCCTCCTTTATTTGCCTTTCCAAGAATAACTTCTCAGAAGTTCTTCTATTCATCTAGAATGAAGCTTCCTTTTCAATTCAGTGATCATTTGTTAAAGCACCCACTATGTGCAAACAGGGAAACAAAGGGGGGAAATGAGCCATTTCTGAAGGGTCTTATGTTCTATTGGGAGATAAATAGAGAATACATAGAGTAATTTGAGGAGGTGGAAAACACTAACATGGAGTGGAACAGGATCAACAAAGGCACCTAAGCAGCAGAAAGTTCATTCCAGACATTAGGGACACACTGTGCATAGACAGGGTGCTGTTGTTGTTCAGTCGTTTTTTAGTTATATCTGACTCTTCATGAATCCATTTAGGTTTTCTTTGTCTGTTTTTTGGCAAAGATATTGGAATGGAGTGGTTTCCTTCTCCAGCTCATTTTACAGATGAAGAAACTGAGGCAAACCGGGTTAAGTGACTTGTCTAGTGTCACGCAACTAGTAAGTGTCTGAGGCTGGATTTGAACTCAGGAAGATGAGTCTATCTCCAGGCCCACCACTCTATCCACTTGCCAACTAGTTGCCATCAGAAATGAGGTGGTATGAATAGTAAAAAACTAGCAGGCTATTTTAGCTGGAATATAAGATGAAAGGGAGTAGTATGAAATTAGGCTCAAAAGAGAGCTGGGATCCAATTTAGCTAATACTAAAAAGAAGGTATTATATTTTATCCCAGTAGCAATAGGAAGCCATTGAAGGTTCCACCCAACACCCAAGAGATTGAATCTCTTCATCTCCCCAAGCTTAAAGCTCAGAAGCTTGATCCTACTGATGATTGGCAAGAAGCTTGGACTCAAGATTCCATTTCTGACCTGGGCCAGTTCACTCCTCATCAGGTAGTCCGGGTTCACTATCTTGGTGTAGGAATTAGTACCAAAATGCAAAATAGGCTTTTGCCCTGTTGCAGTTTAGACCTCTCAAGCTTAAGCAATCTACCAGTTCAGCTTTCCTAGTAGAAATTACTACAACTGGGGGCAGCTAGGTGGTGCAGTAGATAAAGCACCAGCCCTGGATTCTGGAGGACCTGAGTTCAAATTTGACCTCAGACACTTGACACTTACTAGCTGTGTAACCCTGGGCAAGTCACTTAACCCTCACTGCCCTGCAAAACCAAACCAAACAAACAAAAAAGAAATGACTACAACTGTGTGCCACCACCCTTGGTGCTGAAATTTTTTGAATCACATCTATGTTTTAAGAATATCTGATTGGCAGGTATGAAAAAGATGGCTTGAATAAGAAGAGTGGAATCAAGGAAACCTATTAAAAAGTTACTGTAATAGTTCAGGTGAGAGATTTCCGTGATAGCTATGATTCTGTTCCTCTAGCTCAGGGGTTTGTCTAGTGGGTCATGGACCCCTTCAAAAGCCTATGACCCTGGGGTGGCTAGGTGGCACAGCGAATAAAGCACCAGCCCTAGATTCAGGAGTACCTGAGTTCAAATCAGGTCTCAGACACTTGACACTTACTAGCTGTGTGACCCTGGGCAAGTCATTTAACCCCCATTGCCCCGCAAAAAAAAAAAAAGCCTACAACCCTGTCTCAGAATAATACTTTTAAATAATAAAATAAAATGCATAAGATTATAAAGGAAGCCATTGATAAGTTAACAATATATATGTACATGCATATGCATATATGTACACATGTATATGTTTATTATATATGTCATATTTATACGTATCATATATGATGTGTGTTTATATACATCAATTATATACACACACCGTTTTAGGGCCTGCATTTATAAGATAATCTAAGGGTAAATTATACTTTGACTCCTGCCACTGGCCATCTGACTCTTGTCCACTTAACGTTACCCAGAAATGTCATAGCACTATTAGAGAGTGTTACACAATTTTTCACTTTTCATTTGTTATTTGTACAGTGCCTAACCTTACAAATCATGTGTGTATAGATATAGATATACACACAGAGACACATACAAATGCTTATACATTTATATGTGTGTGTATAAACACACACACTTTTTTCCTTTAAAGTTCCCAGACCCCAGGTTAAGAAATGCTGGTTCAAGACCACAAGGTGAGAGTTAAAGGGTGTTTAATTGCATCCTGACTACAAAATTCTGGCAAAAGAGTAGGCTTTTATTTTTCTATAAGACAAGTATAGCTGACAGAGTAAAAGCTCTTTCCTTGCTGCAGTGTTGGAAATAAAACCTGAACGATTCAGGCATGTCCACTCATCCTCTCATCTGTAAAATAAAGGCTTCAACTAAATAATTTCTAATCTAGCTCTAATATTCCACAGCACCCTCACCCCCACCCCCTTTTGCCAAGACTGGCAAACCAAAGCCCAGTCAAGGGTCATTACTACGGCAGCCTCCACATAGCAAGATAAAGGCTAGGAAGGGCAATGAGAGTGTTCTAAATTGGCTACCTCCTGGCCACTTCTTTGAAGTCTGGTTCGCTTTGATTCTCCAGACATCCAACACACCCACGACAAAGGCTCCTGTCCCATTTGTGAGAAGTCCGGAAGAAGAAAAGGCACAAAGAGTAACAACCTGGAAAAGCCTCAAGAGAGAATTTTGCAGGTGTCACTCATAACAAGGAGACAACTGGTAACTTTGAGTGCAGCACTGAGATATCCCCTTGGGATAAATGGACATCAAATGATAAACTCATATGCCAAAAATAGTGAAAAAGTGCATGTCCAAGACCCAGCATCATGAAAGAGGCCTGGGGCTAAACTCTAAGGTTAGGCACTGTACGACTGACCAAGGAAAAGTGAGAAATTGTGTCATGCTCTCTCTAATACTGCCATGACACTTCCAGGTAATGTTAAATGGACAGTGGTAGCAGGAGTCAAAAATATAATTTATCCTTAAATTATATTCTAAAGGCAGATCCTAAAACAGTGAAAAACTGACATAGAAGGCAGGGAAGGTATCAAAGTGACCTAGCTGATGTTTGTCAGTAAAAGGCATGGCACTAGAAAGAAAACCTGTGAAAGCTAAACTCTTTCTAGAGGCCCCTGTGCTTCCCTAATGGTACATGATCCTGACCAGGCCTTCTTCATATGTGGAAACGTCTTTTCTGAGTCACATATTTCTGTGAGAAACTGTGCTAAAGTCAGTCAGTAAACATTGTTTAAGCACTTACTATGTACCAGACACTACAAAGCATGGGAATATTACAAATTAAGGTAAAAAATTGAGTCCTTCTCTAAGGAAGCTTACAAAATAATGGAGGAGACAACAAAGAAAAAATGTTGTTGTTGTTTAGTCATTTTTGAGTCATGTCCTACTCTTCATGACCCCATTTGGGATTTTCTTGGCAAAGATACTGGAGTGGCTTGCTATTTCCTTCTCCAACACATTTTGCAGATGAAGAAACTGAGGCAAACAGGAGTCAGTGACTTGTCCAGGATCACATAACTAGTGAGTGTCTGAGGCTGAATTTGAACTCAGGTCTTCTTGACTCTAGTCCTGGCACTCTATCCACTGTGCCACCTAGCTACCCCAAACAACTATGTACATGAAAGATATATACAGTATATATGGAAGGGAATCCCAGAGGAAAGCACAGGGTTCACTAATAGTGTTTCAATTGTGATCATCTCTGGCTATCTTAATTTTGAAAGCAAGATCTTTTAGTTAGATGAGTTTTAGATAGATGCAGAGGCAGAAGAGGCCACACCACCATCTTCCTTTTCCTCCCACTGTCAGAAACTCACAGCCCTGGTGAACGTTGCATCCCATTTTGCCATTTCCTAGGCCTTTCCACAAAGTTGGGCCTTAATGTCTCCTAAATTGAACCGGACTTTGTAACTTGTA
The DNA here is from genome assembly GCF_019393635.1 of Dromiciops gliroides. NCBI lineage: Eukaryota > Metazoa > Chordata > Mammalia > Microbiotheria > Microbiotheriidae > Dromiciops > Dromiciops gliroides. The sequence goes on along the minus strand of NC_057861.1, from coordinate 424,720,410 downwards.
GATATAGGCCATACTCTCTTTCCCTCCTGGAAGGAAAACTGGGATCCTCAATCCTATTCCCCTCTTGCCCTATCCCCAGGGAGTGAGTAAATGAAGATTTGTTAAGTCACCTCTGAAGAGTAGCTTAAAAAATTTTTTTTAAAACTGAGTGCTGTGTAGTCATAATGACTGTTTGCCTGAAGACAAGAGTTGAGCAAAGATGCACTAGGCCTCCCGTTTTTGCAGAGTTGGGAGAATGAGTGTGGCACATTGTTTCGACAGGCAACTACTGATGTATTGGTTAGTTTAGTTGAATGACCTTCCCCCCCCCTTTGTTTTTTCTCCTTTTTGAAAAGTTATATATTCAGGGGGAATAGGTGATGTAAATACAAAAGAGGTCAGCCATTTTTCTAAAATGAAAAGTTTCTTTTTGGAGAATACTGCATTTGGTGCTCTAAATAAGAAAGACATAAAAGTTTCTTCCTAGGCTCTAATGATACTGATCATGAATTTATCAAATTATTCACTGTGTCGGATTTTCCCTGCAGCAACTCCAAACACCCTCAAATTACATAGGTTGGCCTCAATAGCAAGGGAAAAAGGTGGGAGGATGGGCTTGGGGAGTGGCAACTTTCCCTTGCTCATGAAAGCTCATCTAGAATCATTTGGTATCTTTTTTTTTTTTTTTGCTTGTTTATTTGTTTGTTTTTTTCCAGGGCAATGAGGGTTAAGTGACTTGCCCAGGGTCACACAACTAGTGTCAAGTGTCTGAGGCTGCATCTGAACTCAGGTCCTTCTGAATTCAGGGCTGGTGCTTTATCCACTGCGCCACCTAGCTGCTCTAATCATTTGGTATCTAAAAAGACTTTAAAAAATGATCATTATTTAACGTCTGTGGCCCTTCACATTGCCTAAATCATTTCCCTTGAGTAATCGCATGAGAAATGTGGATACAAAATATTACTACAAAAACTCTGACCCAGAAAGGGCCATTCAGTAATTCTGTAACAGAAATAGAATCACACCCTCCTTTAAGAATCTGTGAGGTTCGTGGCCTACAAGGGATCTTAGAGATATTTAGCCTAGATGAAGCACTCTTTTACTCTTCAGCAACTCAATGTTTCAGGATCTGTGAAGCCAGAAATGGATCTCGAGTTAGCCTCCATTCAGTGAAATCAAACACTTCACTTCTGTGTCCTCAACTTAAATACACCCCATCTGCCTGGTTCAAAAAAAAAAAAAATCGAAGTTCAAACCAGTAGCTTTACAAATCCAAGAAACACAAAGTTAAGAATGGACTTCTCCTAGAAGGGATATACTGACAGATAACTGATAAACTCAGAGATGATTTCAAAGTGCTTACTTATGTTCAAATGATTCTTGTACTTGTATAGTAAGATCAAATCCATAAATAAAGTGTCACATAAAACTCCTCTGTTTTCTGCTTACATGAAGATGAGATATGATTTGGGACAATAATATGAGCTAGTCCTAATTGAAGAAAAGCTGTCTTTGATTGGGGCTGCTCTAGAGAGATTTCAGTCAAATCTCCAATGGTGGTGGAAAATGGGAAAGAAGAGAGGAAAGGAGCATCAACAAGTACATTATTAAGAACCT